>NC_059425.1:49151656-49456156 GCF_021028975.2 Sphaerodactylus townsendi | reverse complement strand
TGCAGGGAAGCTGTACAGTGCCATTTGAAGGAAATCTGTTCCCAGGATCTCTGCAAATGACACAGTCTGAGATTTAATGTCGCAGGCATTAGCAAAAGAGAAAGACTCAGCATGAGATGGACTGACTCAATAAAGGAAGCTCTGACCTTCAGTTTGCAATACCTGAACAAGACTGGTGGCAATAGGACGTTTTGGTGGTGGAGTAAAGTGTCATCAAGTCACAAATTACTTACGGCAACCCTGCAGGGTTTTCAAATCAAGAGATCCTCTCCCCAGACCAGGGGTAGGGAACCTGCGGCTCTCCAGATGTTCAGGAACTACAATTCCCATCAGCCCCTGCCAGCATGGCCAATTGGCCATGCTGACAGAGGCTGATGGGAATTGTAGTTCCTGAACATCTGGAGAGCCGCAGGTTCCCTACCCCTGCCCCAGACCAAACACCAAGCCAGGCCTGTCTACCTCCACCCTCCAACTCATTGCTTGCTTGCCTGCCTGCTCATAGTCCTTTGGGAATATTTTCTACTGTGGAAGCATGCACTTGTGCCTCACCACTACTGACTGCATTTGCTTCTTTTTGTGAGACAGAGTATAGCTGCAGACTGCAAATGAGCAAATTGTGAGAGAACACAACTGTCAACTATGAACTATAATGATGAAAAATCATGATGTTATGCTCAGTAGTGATTAGTAAGCTCCTGTTTGACTACCGAAATCACAGAGTTTCTAAATTCTTACTGATCTGTTCCTAAGATGTCCATTTCTAGAAAGATTGTTCACAGTTGCAAGAATACCTTAAAGAAATTTCATTTACAGAGAGAAGAGGGTGGTGGAATCATAACATAAAGACAACTTTGTAAGCATGTGCCTGGGCACAATTCAAGACAAGACAATGAACACAGGATAGTTGGCTGGGCTTGCCAAAACTGGCACTATGGTTTGGAAAAGTTAGATGACCATGTCTCCTGTTTTGCTCCAGCTGTAAGTACACATAATTAAACAACAGTATCAGGAAAATGTATTGTTGAAGGCTTTCACGGCCGGAATCACTGGGGTGCTGTGTGGTTTCTGGGTTGTATGGCCGTGTTCTAGCAACATTCTCTCCTGACGTTTCGCCTGCATCTGTGGCTGGCATCTTCACTATCAGATCCTCTGAAGATGCCAGCCACAGATGCAGGCGAAACGTCAGGAGAGAATGCTGCTAGAACACGGCCATACAACCCGGAAACCACACAGCACCCCAATATCAGGAAACTTTGGAAGGTCTGTCCAGCTTAATATTAGGCCATGTTCATTGATGTTTCTGACTTTAAGTCAGCTCTTGACAATGACTGACAATCAACTGTAATGATTTCAGAATGGCAATATCTAATTTAAGCTTGTCTGCAAAATATGTCATTTAATCATTGCCTAAAGATGATATATTGACTAAAGGCTAACAGGATCATGCTAGCAGAGTTACCTCCTGTGAGGGACTGTAGGGGAAAAGGTAATTTAAAGTGTAGTGTGATACAGGTACCCTAGGAACATGGGGGCCACCTGATTGGTGGTGGCCTCCTGCACTCGGGGTGGGGAAGGTTAATTCTCTTGTTAGTACAATCTGAGGGGCTTTTGGTCTTGAGCATTCCTGCTGTTAAGGGCTGTTTGCCTTAACTGAGTAAAAACAAAACATCTCTGAGGGAATAGTTCTGTCAAAGTGTGTGACAGGAACTATTGTTATCAGCCTGGGTACTGGGAGAAAGCAATTATTCACAGATTAAGCATACTTAATGTTTATTGGAGGACCAAGAGGAATGGTCATATAAACCAGGGTAGGAACATCTTCCAAATAGAGAAGAGTTCCAGTGCAGAAGGGTGGGAGTGGGGTGAGGGGCAGCCCCCCCTCCAATGGCCATCTGTGAGACCATCTGGGGCCCTCCACCCCTCCCCACTTACCTTAATTCAGCCAGCTGAAAAAGCAGCCTGCTGCCCAGCCGAGCTGCCCAGCCCTGCTGAGCTGCTCCAGGCCACAGGGCCTGGCTGGTGGGGCAAGGCCAGGCAGAGGTGCCCAGCAGTGGCCTCTACTGGGCCTGGTCCGGCGAGGCCAGCCTGGCAGCAGCTTCTGTGGGGGCAATTTTCTGCCCCCATGTGATCCCAATAGCACTCACCAAGGGCACAGTGCCCTCCCTGCCCCATGGTAGCTACGTGACTGACTATAGGAAATTTGACTGACCTGGAAATTTGAAAATAAATATATAGAATTTTGTTTTTAAAATGTTGCAATCCTAAGGACACTTTTCTGGGACTAAGCTCCATTAAATAACATGGGACAAACTTTTGAGTAGACCAGTTTAGGATTTATCCTGAAAGTAAGGTACTATAAAGTGACTTGAGTTTTAAACAGACACACCTCGTTTCCAGGCTTGCATGCTAAAAAAGATAAGGCTATAAAGAAAGGGGACAAGGTCGCAAAAAGAAGACAGGATGAAAACAAAAGGATGTTCCTGTGTTAACAGTTCATATATATTTGGACTCTGAAATCAGTATCTGAATCCCATCACTGCTACTGCATGACTTTTTTAGAAGACAGTAAACAATTACAAGCCAAATATCCTTTCACACAAATGGCAAGTAACAGATATATATTGTATCCATCATGGGCTTCTTCAGAAAGAACAGTGATGAATCACTTGGATTCCATTTTTACTGGAGCCACAAACATATGTTTTTTACTTACATTAAATGCCACAAACATAAATGACATCAGTTCTCACTTCTCAACAAATGTCCCAGGAGGGAAAGCTCTGCCTTTTGGCCCAAGAAAACTTGGAAAAAATTAGGATGCAATACTGCAGGCCAGCTACTTATTTTCTCACACTCCATTTAAAATGAATAAAGTGCTGTTAGAGTATGTGATTTGAGAAATGTATTACTGAATGAAAAACTACCATGAGCAACCCACCAGGTTCCTTTCTTGTATAATTCATTGCTAATAGGGGTGGGCAGTCAGTAAACCTGAATCATTTTAAAAAAACAACAACCCAAAAGTACCTTGTCAATATTTTTCAGGGTTTTTTGTTTGTTTGTTTAACCTGAAAAAGGGCAGCAACAAGGGGGGGAGGGTGCAATAAGGGGGGGAGGGTGCAAAGTCTGATCCTGAAAAATGCCATTTTTCCCCAGCATTTTTCTGGTCCATTTGGCCACCTTTAAAAAAATACCCGCTCTCTTACCGCAGCCTGACTGAGCTTAGCATTTAATTACAGGCTCTGTCTCCAAAGTCCACATGAACTTCAGAGGCAGTGTGCACTATTCAACACTGTGGGATGGAGTGGCTGTTTTTCAAGCAAATGAAAGCAAAATTGCAAGAAACCAGCCCTACCTGTCCACTAAAGCCCTCCAAGTGACAAGTGGATTGGATTGAGTCCACGGTAAAATTGAAGAAAAATACTAATGAGAGCCTTAAAATGCTGGTCTGGATATTCCCATATATTCCCAGAATTTTTCAAGATCCGTACACTAATATCACAAAAATCTTGAATACGTACATTTGGACCAGAAATATCTAAACATGCATCCCTAGATGGCTTCCCTTGACTTATGCTACGCCAATTTGTGAGATCTGCATGTACAAAACACATGTGG
This sequence comes from Sphaerodactylus townsendi, assembly GCF_021028975.2. Classification (NCBI taxonomy): domain Eukaryota; kingdom Metazoa; phylum Chordata; class Lepidosauria; order Squamata; family Sphaerodactylidae; genus Sphaerodactylus; species Sphaerodactylus townsendi. Next base: position 49,452,538 of record NC_059425.1, on the reverse strand, counting down.
AAGGGGGACTATAGGAAGAAGTATTGTGAGACTGAGTTAAAAAGTTGGCTGATGTTAGGTCCCTGCACACCATGGCAGAAGCCTCAGATAGTGAGTCTGCAGAAGAGGCTGTAGCTGAGTCATCAGGGACCCACAGCATGGCAGAAGCCTCCAATATGAAGTCTGGAATAGAGGAAGCTGTGGCTGGGCCATCAGAGGTCCAGCCAACTCAGGCAGAGCCTGAGCTTTCAGTAGTGGGTACTGGATTAGGGCCAGGGGCTCAGGCAACTCCTGAAGAAACAACCCCTAGGATGGAAACTGCTACCCCAAAGCTACTGCCAGCTCCCAGCTCTGTCCTTCTTCAGTACTTGGTTGTTCAGTCAGAGGGCAGCCCATCAGCTCCTACAGCCCATCAGCTCCTACACCCCCAGGGTCAACTGAACCCCAGGAACAACAACTGTGGAGCAGCTGTGGAGCCACCTACAGGAGCAGAGGAGCCGAAGCAGGACAGCAACCTTAGAGCAAGCAAGGACAAACAAGGAGTCCTTGCAGGAGCCAGGCTAAGGGAGTGCAGCTGGGGGAGACGGGCAATTAGTGGGAATTCTGTATATAAGGCTGTAGGAATAAGGCTGCAGTGTGGAAGCAACATTGCTTTGTGATGAGTGGGAGTTTGCTTGTGTTGATCCTTGCCTTGGACTAAATAAACAGTGAAGTACTGGACTGCTATCTTGACTCCTGCTTGGCGGGGATTTGGGCTAAGACAGCTGGATCCAATGCATCATGTACTACTTTATGGGGGGAGGAATTCCCTTGCCTTATTGCATTTTCTCTCTCTGTTCTATCTTTCATTCAAACCTATTTGTTCCCTAACCAGTGAAGTTATTAACTGAATACTAAATCATCACAGAGGATGGCAAGCTCCAGGGAAATTGATAGAAGATGTTTCAAATTTGTCCTGAGGCCAAACCAAATGGTTACTCTATGCTCTAGGTTTGCATCTAGTCATGTCAGAAATGCAGTTGCCACTTTGGGCAAAGGCATTTTTCTCATATGCTCAAAAGAAACAAAAGCATTTGACAGGCTTTGCAAGACTTTTCCTACTTTGGAACAGGAAAAGTCTGTGGTGAACTGCTTTAAAGGGCATATTTCTTACCTCTATGTGGCTTGTGTATGTTCAGATCTATGCTCATATGCATGTGCCTTCCTCTAATCATTAAAACTGTGAAGAAAAAGATTCCATTTAAAGTAATACAACCAGTTACTGGGGGTCAAGGGGTGTATGTGTGTTGGGGGGATGTGGACTTGCCCATTAAGAGAGTGAATGCATGTAACTTGTTATTTTCTGTTATTCTTTGTAAGAAATTCCAGATTCTATAAATTTCTTTTAAAGACTTTTTTTCCTTTTTATCGGAGAACTCCAACCAAGGCAGTTATCTAGAAGGTGTTAAACTAGGGTAGGTGGGTTACCCTCCTCTTAATTAATAGTTCAAAGTTTATACTGAGAGTGAGTAAAATTGTTGATTTTGTTAGAAGTCATGCTGAAATCCTATTAAAAGCAGAAATCTTTTAAAACATGGGTCACCATTTCCTTCCACAGAGTACAATTTTTAAAAATAATCCACAGCATAACAGACCACACAATGAAAAGACTTAACTGAGCTTATTGGAAAAACATGTGGTGGAATCATTCCTGAAGTCCAAAAGCAAGAGGAGAGAATAGGGAAAATCTATAATCATCAGACTGTGATTTCAGGAACCCCCAAGCCACGATGTTTAAAAAGGATATTGATTTTGAAGATAATGGAAAATTTAAGACTTCAACATTTGGGGGAAAATGATCAAGTGTTGATGGCCATTTGGCTCATATTTGATCAATGGACCTATTCATAGGCAATTAAAATGTTACATATTCAAATATCCGCAAGTAAAATAAAATTAAGTGTACTAGTACATCACATCAAAGACTTTGTAAATTAATTTCAAGTCTTTGAACTAAATCAAAGCATAGATATTCTGAAAGAGTTGCTTTTGTTGGATGGTTTGGCCAATTCTGGCAAAAATAATTTATTTTCTAAGAGAAATATCCCCTATTCAGCAGCTAACAACTAGAATAAAATATATTGCAATGTCAGCTTGCAAAATGCAAGATATATAAAGTGCTTACATGCACCCAAATTATTTTTTCTAATTTTAGATGTAGTATGATTTAACTAAACTTGCTTGAAATAAAGATGAAGTCTTGTAATAACCAATTGTTTAAACAACAGATGCTTAACATCTAACATTTATCAAAATATTAATGGATTTTGATGTTTCCATCATCTTGCATTTCAAAATGGGACTGTGATATACTGTGTGGTAAATTCAGCCCAAACAGAATTAAAATTCCAAGAAGTTTTGTAATTTATATAAATTTGGTTAATTTAGATTAGTCTTATTTTGCATATCTATCTTCCTGTTTTGCTACCTATGCAAAGAACTGCGTAGGCCACTGAAGTTCCAGTCCCCGGACATCATATTAAGGCAACTTTCTGGCTTCTCAAATGTTGGTAGTTATCACCCAGGTGTATTTTTTTTTCAGTGATAAGGGCTAGAAACTTGTTTTAAAAAACAATGTTCCTGGGAAGCTGAATTTGCTATCCAGATCCACATTCTATACTCTCCCAGTCAGCTCTGAACTCCTGCAGAATCAAGGTATACACATTGCCCTGATTAAAGGCTGCAGATGAAACTGCTGTGTTCTGCCAGGCAGGGGTTCGTTCATTGCTATATGGCTCTATTCCCATGTATAGCACATTTCAAATAAAGCCAGGGTGGAAGTCATAAACACAGGCTTCACCGTAGCTACTTCTACATCTTGACAGAACAGGGTGTAATTTGGCCAGGGGAAGTCAGAAAAGCACTTTCAGCAGCTGTAGTTAATTAGGTACCAGAATCAAAGACAAATCCCAGAGGATTCCCAGACTGCACAAAGCAGTTGCCAGAGATGGAGCTATGGATACTGGCTGTCTAGTGAGAAAGATATTGTCTTGCTGAGGTCATCAGAAATGGTTCCCCCCTTCCCTCTTTGTTGTCTGAATTCAGTTCCAGCCAGCTTGTCTTCAGCCGAGCAATGATCTCATTCAAGGCGAGAGAGAAGCTCAATAACAGCAGGTGATGTAAAGAAACAAAGCCAGAATGTTTTACCTCTGAAAGCCACTGTATCTGTCCTCAATGGGTGGGATACATTTTGGTCCCAATAAAGTTACCTTTGGGGAGACTTCTGGAATTAGATATTATGGAGGCTGCAGGGCTACTGCTGCAAACAGAAGTCCTTTAGGTGGTAACACTTACCCCCTCCCTCATAATGTTACTGTGCTCCAAATTCCTATCCTTGCTAACAGCTAGTGATACACAACAGAGAGGAAAAGGAGATTTAACCATGATATTTTGAGTAGGTACATCTTCCTGAGGAAGAATATCTAAGGGCAACCACAGAATCTTTTTTACCTAGTTCTGGAGAAAGGCTTTTGCAACCCAGTTGGAATTTTAACTGTCATAGTTAGAAAGGGATAACACCTCCATCACTGAGTATTTCTATTTATCTTTTCCTATAGAAGCTAGGAACTAGAGGGCAATACTCTGGTACAGTAAGTAGCAATTTGTTTCTATGACTCGGCGAGATGTTTCTGAGACCCCTTTTGCACATGCAGAATAATATACGTTCAATGCACTTTACAACTGGATTTTATGTGCAAAATAGCAAAATCCACTTGCTCAATAAATGGTACCGTTTGTCATTTAATAAATCCAGTCACAATTTGTCCCTTATTGAATCAAGCCACACTTCTATCACCATCCACTGACTTTCATAGTTGCTGTGTAGTGGTATTGAAGAGAATTAGACTGCCTGGGGGACTTTTTCACTCAAATGGTTCAGCCCATAGCCCATATAATCTTTGGACTACAAGTTAAGCAGCCAAGAAAAAAAATCTAAGAAAGTATAGAATGGGTTACAAGACACCCCGATATCACACACTCAATAAGAATAAAACAGAACAGCTCGTTCAGGCTATATAATTGATCCAGCTATATGACTTGAAATTTTATAGACTATTAAATTAAGCAATGTTCGGTTTCTAAGCATAGTTAGACAAATATCATTTCAAAGCTGACTTTAGAAATGTATACAACTATCTCATTCTTTCATACCAGTTTCTTTAATCAGAGACAAACATCACAGTACAAAAAGAGCCTCTGTGGAAGGATCTTCCAGACGTTTGTGCCATAACGGCACATGGGAAGATTTTCAATCAATCAATAAGCCTTTATTGGCATACAATGTAGATTAAAACAGATAAATATAAAAACAGGATTAAAAAGACAGTTCTTAAAATCAGATACTGTTCAACATAACCAGAAGTAAATAACTGGTTCATTTCCATTATTAAAAACTTGGCCACTGCTTCACATTGAGTCAAGTTATTACTGTTCAATAAGAGGATAATTTTTTTTATCGGTCTGACATTTCAGTATACTGTGATGTTAGAATTGTCAGATAGCAACAGGTGTTGTACAGTTTATTGTTAATCTAAATTGCATGGACACAGTATCTTCTCTCTAGGGACTCCTTTAAACCTGCCTTGTAGCATAGCAGAAGGTAATACATCAAACCTAGCACAGGAATAAGCCCTTCTTTGCTTAGGATCTGTTAGGATGCTTAAGTGAGGAGCTAGGCACCCCTGTTTGATTGGAATCAAAAATTTCAAAGAGGAACAAGATGTATTTGCAGCAGTAGACAGTCTTTGGAATTCTATTGCCAAGACCCTCTTTTTGAGACAATCATAAACTTCTGAGTAGGAGAGCATGTTGAATGAGTCTGTGGTTAGGCCCACTTCTATCTTAAGAAGAATATGCGTAATCCATCTAGAATATTGAGATTCTGTTAACATCATGTGGAAAAATCTAATTGGAAGTGAATTCACAGCCAAAATTTAATTTTTCTAAGCCAAGTTATTGTATCCAGTGGCGACTGTCCAGTCTCAAGACATAATGCCGCATGAGGGACACAATTTGGAACTCCTAAGGTTTTATGTAAGAATTTGGAATGAATTGATCTTACAGAGTACTTTGTAGCATCAAACCATATGGGTGCCCCATATAACAGCTGCTCCAATTTTGACATTGAATACCTTTAGAGCGGCAGGGATGTATTGATTCCCTCTGGAAAAATAGAAATGCAAAATTGCTTGGATGTTAGTTATTGCTGTAGCAGAGGCTAGTTTCAGATGTGTTGACCATGATAGATTATAACTAAACCATAATCCCAGGTATTTGAAATGTTTTACCTGCTCTATTTGATGGCCCTGGATTTTCCATGTATATCGCTTTGGCTTATTAGCAAAAACTAGAATTTTAGATTTATCATATTTCACTAGGGTTGGCGATTCGGGTAGCCCAAATAGCTGAATATGCCCAGTTAAAATGGCCTCGAATATGAGTCGACCTGAACACAAAGTATTTGTACTGGCTTGTATTGACATTCAAAGTCCGATGGCATTCAAGGATCATTTAAACAATCCCTGCATGCAGCCAATTCCTGGGGATAGGGGGGTGGACTCTTTAGTTTGTTGTGTTATCTCTTTAAACAAAAGAGTCCACCTCCCATTCCCCGGGAAGGGGCTGCATGCGAGGATTGTTTAAAGGGACTCCAGAATGCAGCCAATTCCCAGGGGAAGGGGGGATCTTTCAGTCCCATTCCGCTCCCCCGGTACCCTTCTCAGCATTGCTGACTGAGTGCTAGGCTGCTTTGGACTCTCCTAAGTAGCCCAGAACTCTATCAGCATTGCTGGAAAGAGTGGGGGGGGAGGGCGGGACTGAAAGACTTCCTTTCTGTCCCATTCCCCCCCCCCCCACACACACACACACCTTTCCCAGTGATGCTGAGTGCTGGGCTGCTTAGGAGAGTCCAAAGCAGCCCAGCCCAGCACTCAGTCAGCATCACTCAGAAGGGTGCAGGGGAGTGGAGAAACGAAACTGAAAGACTTGCTTTATGTCCCATTTCCCCCCTGCATCCTTCTCAGCGTTGCTGACTAAGTGCTGGGCTGTTTTGAACTTTCGTAAGTGCCATTAACTGTGCCAATAACTGTGCAATCTTTAGATGCCCTAACTGATGGAGTTAATAGAGATTGAAAAGGCTCATCATTATAACCTTCTACCTTTAAAAGATTGGTTAAATCCAAACCCATTCTGGCATTGAAGTCTCCCATCAATATAATTTCTATATTTGGATGATCACATTCCAACTTCTCAATATATGACATAATAGTATTCCAATTTGAAGATAGAGAGGACTGCACAATGGCCGGGGGATATAAATATTAACTACTATTATTAATTATTTTCCCCAAACCCAAAAGAACAGCTTGAGCTAAAGGTGAACAACTCCTCAAGCTTTTTGACACTAAGCCATCCCGTACAAGTACAGAAGGGTGGCCATTCAATTTAAATTTGGAGGCCATCAGATTATATGAGCAATAATAAGAAGAAGAGTTTGGATTTATATCCCCCTTTCTCTCCTGCAGGAGACTCAAAGGGGCTTACAATCTCCTTGCCCTTCCCCCCTCACAACAAACACCCTGTGAGGTAAATGGTTAGACCAAGTTTCTTGCAGCAAAATTACTGAATACTTTCGTAAATAATTCTTAAAGCTAGTATTTGCCTGATATATTCCACAATAGGAGTTTAAACCTGGGGGGTAATGTTCCATCATGTTCCGTCATGCTGATGATGGAAATGGCTCTATATCTCCTGGATCTAATTGTATACAGCCATTTATAGCACCTCAGGTAGAAATCATGTTAATTCTAGGGGATATTGGTCTAGTGGAGCAAGTCTCTGAGGCTTTGGAGATTGTAATAGTATCTCGGGCCTGTTACACACATCAGATGGTTGATGAATTTCTACCAACTGTAAGCTTTGATGTAGATGCGTATTAAGATTTTCAAAATCACCCAGTATTGAGCAAAGGCTTTGCTAATGGATGGTGTTTTATTTGTTGTTTTGATAGATATTTGTCTGTCATGAATGTGGTTGGGGCACTATAATATATAAGGTATAATATACCGTAGAAACTGGAAAGGTGGGATGTATTTTTTATATTATTACAAAGAATTTTTCCTTTGCAAAGAAAGGGAGCAAAAGCTTTTATCGTTGAGATCATCCTGAGTCTTGCAAAGGCCAAGAACTATGCAAAGAGATGGTTTTATATTTGTAACCACATAAATGTTTACTTTAAATAAATTTCCTTCAGAAGTTTCAATGAACCTGTGTTTTATCAATACAGATGCTAAAAGATCATTGACAGATCAAAGGGCAACTGCTTTTCCAAGTTTACCACAAGTTCAAATGGCACCATGGACAAAAATCTGAGTCTGGTTTGTTCAAAGGACTTTATGTTTCTTAGAACAATCATGCCAGAAATTTTCACCAACCTTTTTTTAAAAAACTGCAGTCTTCTACTGATGGGCAGAAGGTAGAAAGTTAAATCTAACAACTATCAACATACATTTTAGCTTTGACAGAGAAAGTTTGGCATCTCCTATGGAAAAAAAATGAGATCAGGGATTCTTAGATGAGATGTTAATCACCTGGGTAATGCACCAAATACAATTTCTTTGTAGGGTTTATTCAAATGCTTTATTGCTTAGTATAAATTACAAGGAGCTCACCTGTCTTCTTGCAAAGCAAATCATGTGTTTTCAGGTGTAGCTTTCCATCTACTGAGAACAGCTAGCAAGACCAGTTCTTTTATTAATTCTCCATCCTGGCAGCATGTTTTTCACACCACCCTGTTAATCATGACAACAACCAGAACCTAAAAAGCATATCCCTGAAAAGTATATATAGTGAGAAATAATTTATACTGTTCTTCCTGTGGAAGAGATAGTACTGGCAATCATCCCAACTGGTTTAAAGGTTCATTTTCACCATGAAAGTGTTTAAAACAGACTCTGGCACAGACTCAATTTATTATGTACTTCAGTTGTAGATGGGGGCAGTGGGAGTTTGAATAATGAATAATTTGTTATTACTGTGAAATCTCATCTGATAATGTTGATTCTGTCAGCATATTTTATCACACCCTTTCTTGAAGAAACACAGGGTGGTTTACATTGGTCTACCTTCCTCCATTTTATCCACACAACCCTGTGAGAAGTTAGGTTGAAAGAGACTAAGGTCCAAGGTCACATAGTGAGCTTTAAGGCTGAGTGGAGTTATGAACCTGGATCTTCCAGGTTCTCGTCCTGTATTCTAACAGCTGCACAATACTGCTGCCTATGGAAGTGTACGGCACAAAGAAGTTCAAACTACCTAGGGTTCATTGCCTTATTGCTGGTTAAATCATAAACAGGCAGGGAAGCTGCCCTTGAGCCTGCTAAGATATGCATAAGGAGATCCTTTCTGATATGCATAACAAGATCCTGAGAAAAGCCTGCCGATCATCTTACAAATAAAGAAGAGGTTGAAGCCTCAACCATGACTTGCTTGTGTCAATGTAACATTTACCCATGTTTAATGCATACCGTGGCTTGTAAATCCTCCTGACCCCTCTAAGAAATTCCAGAATTTCTAAAATTCTAGCTAGCACCATTCTGGTGCTGTAATGGTTAGTTTGCCCCATGTAGCCATGCTCTTTTAATTTACTCTTATCCAGCAAAAACGTCCTTGGTTACCTCAGGAAACTGGAGAAAGAATATTCAGATACAGAACAAAATTTATCTCTTTTTAATAAAATGTTTTTAAAACAAACCTATGATCAATGTTTTATCATTTATGAAAACATCTGTCTCGTAAATTTATATAAATTAGGAAAAAACCTAAAACTCAAGAAACAGGGGAAAAAATTCATACATGGAAAAGTATGTAACTAAGTCCTTTTCTCAGAGCCACATATTACAAATTTCTTAAACAACCTTCACTGAGAATTGTGATTTTTGAATTGATGGGTGTCAATCATAGGAGTTTGGACAACAGCTAATACAGCTGCACATATCACAGTGACCACAAGAATAACTCTCACCTATTCCTCAATTGTTCACACAATTGGAGCATCCACATAATTTTGTTAGCGGATAGCACACTTCTGCAGGTGCAGTGGCTGCCAGATCTTTAAACTGGGGTTAACATTATAGCAGCATTCTGCTCATGGAGAACATGTAAATTGTTAATCAAGCCTACTAACAAACAGCTCATAAAACACGTATGAGGTCCAACGTTATTCTGGATCGTGGGATGTCAATTTCACGCACTGTGACTTCCACTTTTTCACCTGGGCCCAAACTGAGGCTCTTTCTCTTCTTTACTTTTGAAAGCTTGTCTTCTGTTATGCTACGAATTGGAATCAGTCCTGCCCGACCAACTCCAATGTCAACAAAAACTCCAAAGAGAGTAGCATTCTCAACTCTTCCTGTCAAAACAGTTCCAGTGCATAAGTCTTCAAGGCAGACGATGCTCCTCTTGAAATCTGGTTTCTCAAAGTCTGTTACAAAAAGAGAAGACTGAATTAAAACCTTAGCTCTTGCTTTGGAAATAGTGGAGACCTTGTCTGGGTTCTTGAAAGAGTTCCCTTTCTCACTCCCTGCAGCCTCAAAAGCCACCAAAATGGTCCAAAGTCCATTCTGTGAGGTGAAAACAGGATCCAACCCATTATAAAGAGAACCACTGCATTATGGATAACATAAAAACAGCAATGACTTGTTTTTACCAAACCCATTGAAATATATTCTTAATCCCTCGTGTTTGTTCACCTTGCCATTAAGAATAAAGGATATAATACAGCAGTGGCCTTCAAGTGTTCCAGGAAAGCATAGGCCAAAAGACAGCAACCATTTACTTCAATGTACAGCTGCAGAATATGCTGGGTGCATTTACAGTAGTCTTTAACGAATGAGTTGGTACCCACAAGTGGTATTAGTTCCAACTTCAGGTGTGTTAAAATAGTGGCATCACTGCCCTTTTGGGTGTTCAGGATTTTGCAAGAAATAGAAAGACATTAAGAAGAGAAGAAGAGTTTGGATTTATACCTGTCTTTCTCTCCTGTAAAGAGCCTCTAAGTGGCTTGCAGTTGCGTTTTCCTTTCTATCCCCCACAACAAGCTCCTTATGAGGTAGGTGGGGTTGAAAGAGTTCTGAAAGAACTGTGACTGGCCCAAGGTCACTACAGCAGGCTTCATTTGTAGGAGTGGAAAATCAAACCTGGTTCTCCAAATAATAGTTCACCACTCTTAACCGCTACATCACACTGGTTTTGTATTAGCATATTTAAGATTGTGCATATTTTTCCTCCCTTTCCTTTGTGAGCTGTATTTATAAACCTGAATAAAATATAAAGAGTGAGAGAAAGCAGGAAAAGACAATTCTGGTGGAAATGGGAACAGGAGAAAATATGAAGAATAAAGAATGTTTTGGTTTTGGGAAAAAAACCGTTCTGTTGTAGGATGGAGATAAAGGTGGTTGGGAAAAAGTTGAAGGGCATTGTTCTGGGGCTCACCCGTAGTTCAGAATGGTTGGCAGTGAGCTCAATACCCTAGGTGAACTGAGCATATGTGCTAAAATATGCTCCACAATCCTCTGCAACATACAGCAGATATGTAGGGCTTCATTGGCAGACAAATCAATGTATAAAGGCAGAAAGTTTGAAAACCTCTATAATAGCAGATGGCTATTCCGCTAACATCTCAATTTACTTCTCAAAGCGCATTATGCTACATGGAAAGCTAAGTAGCAAAACTGGTGGGACCAGTAAAAACCAGGTCCCTGTTGGTTATTGAAGTAACTGAGAAAATACAGACTTCATTTGTTCTAGAGGTGTGTATGCAGCACCCTATTTACAGGTACTCCATAGTACAGCTGTATAATCATAATTATATTCCAGCACTCATGGTCCACATAAACAGGCAATTCACCTAAAATACTCTGACAACATTATAAACAAATGAACACACACCTATTCATATCGTCAAGTTCAGAGCAAGGACTGATTGGCTGCCACCATAGCTGCCAAATCCATATTTCTCCAAAGCAAGCAGACCTCCTAAAATGATTAGACTCTTGAAGTGGATGCAAATGAGAATTAGAGTGGAACCATCTACCTGTCTTTATTAAAGGAATGTTTTTACAGCAGCACTGTTAAGCCAATCAAGAGTTCTCTTGTCAAAGCTCAATTGCTTGCCTGGCACATGTGGTGAAAGCTCCAGCTCCCCCATCATCCTGCCAGTCCAGCACTCCTCTCTGATCCCCTTAGAGAGTAGCAGCCCCTGCTCCTTGCCTGTCACACAGCTACCCCAAAGGGAGCCCTCCTTTATGTTGTCTGTGATTATGCAGACAACATTTGTCTTGGGGGGCGGGGGGGGGGGGGGGGGGGGGTAGAATTAAAACCCCACTTTTTTGGGGGGGGCGGGGTTCACATTTTCTAAAACCTGGAGGATCTCAGATTTGCAGAAGAATATTTCCTATTTGAATCTTTTCCCATTCTCTGGGTTTCCTATCCACACACGGGCCCAGTTCAGATCTAGATATATGATGGAGCAGGCTCTAGCTTCACGTTTTCTGTAGAAAAGGAGATTTTTCTTTAATTGGGTTATGTGTTCCAACCCACAGTCCCACAAGAACATTCTGAAACTGTATAATCAAGGAATTTTATGTCATGTGATTTATTGATATGGTTCAACATGGAGCTGCTTTTCAGGCTCTCTAGTCATTCAGTTTCACCAACTGCTTGTTATTTTTCAGCAGTGTGCCACCCAAATCCTGATCCACTAGCAGATATGTTAAATTTCCAAGTATTCATTTACTTTTTTAAAAAAATCTACCATTTCTTTAACTATGCGGTGTTCCCTGAAAAAGGACCCTGCATATTCAAGTATAGCAGCAGTAGGGGACTGCATGACATCAAAGTTTCCAAAGAAGGAATGCACCTAATTAGTCAACTCCCAAGCAGTTAAGTTTCCTGCAATATTACATTGTGCAGTGCAGGCACTTTCCAGTAAAAAAACCACTAAATAAATAGGCTTTAATGGTTGTAACGGAGATGAGCTTAGAAAGTGACTCAAGAGCTGCTTAAATGTTCTACAAATGGCTCTTTTTTGCTATTCCTGGCAGGTCCAAGTACCCCTGATCTGCTCCCTATATATGATCAGCTGTTAAACATTTGCACTGGAAAAAAAACCACTTAGTTTCTGTGCCACCTATTGCATAATTAAAATTTTGTGTGAGAGATCATATACTGTTTTCCACTACTTTTACAAATCCTCCTTGCTGCCACTGCAGCTTCCAAATAACTTATTTTTCTGCATATATCAATATTTTTTTAGCCACCAATCAACCAACCAATCAGAATGGGTTTTATATCATTGTGCCATCTAGTAATTACAGAGAATATTGAGGTCTGGTTGTGCCTGAATACATAGTTACAACAAGGATCCTAATATGAGGATCTAGTTGGGTACTTTGAGGTATTGTTTAATGTTGAGTGTATTTGTTATTTTTGTGCCAGAGCATTTGTCAAACCTGGTTTTACATGAGCTGAGCTTGTATATCTTTGCATCTTTTTTTTAAAACAAAGGGTTGTGTACTTCACTCACTTCCGTTAATTCCCAAAGACATATTTAGCCATATCAATGGGGTGCAGATAGTACTTTTGGGAGGGGGAGCTACCTAAGTGATCTGGTAGCTTTTGTGGTGTCTTTTATCATTTGGTGTGAAAAATGTACCTTACACTGCTATATAGAAAGTTGGTGTGATATAGGAGCTATACAATCGAGCCTTGGATCCCATGGAACATCTCAACTGCTAAAAAGCTTTCCGTCAGTGGAATATGGCTTTTTTCCCATCTCCCTCCAGCCCCAAATTCCCCTCACGCTACTCCTCAGAGATACACTTGCTTCAGTAAAAATGCTCTCTGGGATTAAATGTGCTTTAAATTGTGACTCAGTAACTAATGACATTAGGCAAACTACTTTATCAGCATCATTCTCCCTTATGCAATATGGAGATAATAATTCTAGCCAGTCTTTTTATAGATTCTGGCTTGAAGGCACTTGGCGGGGGATGTGGGGGACTCTGTCAAACTGAAGAGAGTTCATTCCCGCTTCCTCCGGCGAGAGCCTGCAAGCCGGGAATATTTAAAGGGACTCCAGCTGGCAGGCGCTGAAAGGCCCTTTAAAGCAGTGGTTCTCAACTTTCCTAATGCTGCGACCCTTTAATACAGTTTCTCATGTTGTGGTGACCCCCAACCCTACATTTATCCATTTTACAGATGGAGAACACTGATGCAGAGAGTCTTAGGCGATCCCTGTGAAAGGGTCGTTTGACCCCCAAAGGGGTCGCGACCCACAGGTTGAGAACCGCTGCTTTAAAGGTTCCCAGCTTGCAGGCCAGGGGAAGGAAGGGACTCTCTGTAAAACTGAAGAGAGTCAGTCCATCCCCGCTTCCTCCAACGAGCGCCTAGTAGCTGGGAATCTTTAAAGGGACTCCAGCTGGCAGGGGCCGGCAGGGGAAAGGGGTTGACTCTCTGTCAAACTGAAGAGTGTCCACCTCCCTTGCCCCTGCTAGCCACCTCCACCTTCCCATCCCAGTGCCACTTTCACATCATGCATGTGAGCTCCCAAAGGCATCCGGTGGGCTACTGGGAGTAGCAGAGTGCTGGACTAGATGGACTCTGGTCTGATCCAGCAGGCTCTTTCTTATGTTCTTACATTCTAAGGTGAACCTGATGCCCACAGAATGAAGGCCCAGCCATCCAAACTTCAGCAAAGGTGGCTGGTTCCTTTCAGTAGGCACATCAGCAGCCCTGCAGGAAATAGGTGCCCCTACCCAGGGCAAGACACCCCCTCCACAGAGCCCCCAATAAAATCTCCAGTACAGAGCCAGCTGGGCATAACAGTAGGCCCCATTGAAGTCTATGGTGGGAAAAAAACAATTAATTTTTCCCACCATAGAACTTGCTGAAGAGCCTGGCAGATTCTGTGCTCTGAAGTGGCTCCATTGATGCCATAGGGGAATTTCTGGGGGTGTCTGTGGGGTGAACATTTTTAAAGCTAGCAGCACGAAACTTTCAGGGTATCTTCAGGAGACTCTCTTGATGACACTACCCAGGTTTGGTGAACTTTGCTTCAGGGGGCAGTGGAAGATGGGCCTTACCCTTTCGGGGGCCCATAAAATTGAACCCCCAGAAGCAAAGGTCACCAAACCTGGGTGGTGTCATCAAGAGGGTCTCCTGAAGATACCCTGAAAGTTTTGTGCCTCTACTCTGAAAAAGGTGCAACCTGCTTATACACCCAGAAATTCCTCATTGGCTGCAATGCAGCCAAGGCACTTCATAGCAGAGAATCTGGGGAAACTTCTTGGGGTGCCTGTCAGGGGCGCATTTTTAAACCTAGTGGCACCAAAATTTCAGGGTATCATCCAGAGACTATCTGGATGATACCACCCCAGTTTGGTGAAGCTTGGTTCAGGGGTCCAAAGTTATGGACCCTCAAATTGGTAGCCTCCATCTCCTGTTAGCTCCCATTGGAAATAATGGGGGATGCCACTAGCTTTAAAAATGCACCCCCTGAAGGTCAAATCATGAAAAAAACACCAAAAAAATCAGACGGACCCGAATTTATTCAGATATTAGAATATATTTGGGTATACCGAATATGGTATTCATCTTATACAGATAATTTTATGCTCAAATAAGCCTGAATCTGAATTTTACCAAATATTTTTGGTATCAATCAACCATAGTCTTGATCATGCATGATGTGCTGAAGTTTATCTTACCTCCAGGAAACATGCAACTTGGGTTTCCACAAGGAACAGAGCATTCTATTTCTATTCCAAACATCTTCATTATTTGCTTTTCAGTTCAGTCTCAGATTTCCCACATATTCAAGTGGTGGTGGGAGAGGGATAGTTACACTTCATTTTCAAGTTGGACTGCTTTAAACAGTACAAGCAAAAGGGAGGATCGCATTGTATACCAGTACAGAACTTTACTGGGATGCTCCAATTTGTCCAGAGCTCTCTAATGAGGTTTGAAAAGAGTCAGGGTTCAAACTTCTTAATTATGAAACTGACACATGCTACCCTGCCTATTGAGTAGTACACTATCTTCTTCACCCAGAAAACTTCACCCAGGCAAGCTGACCCAGCCATTTATCCAACCATGACAAGGTAGTAATGAAACAATACAGGCAAAACAGTGAATAAAAGTTAACAAAAACCAGCTGTCTCAAACTACCTACCTTTCCGGATGTCATACGCTTTAGGCTGAGTCAGTCCATCAATGATTATTTGCACTGTGTGTCCTGCAGTATTCAGACTTTTTGCTAGTCCTTCTAGCCCTTCTCTTTCAATAACGGCATTCACTTTTTGCTGCATTTCTGACTTTCCTATCTCATTGGTGTTTCCTCCAATGAGATTTAAAAACCTTAGATGAAAAATAAAAATGGGGGTGGGTGGAAAGAGAAGTTATAAATAAGCCATACCTTATTTGGAAAACAGTTTTCCATACTTCAGGGATATGGGTGAGCAAATATTCAGCCAAAGGTTCTATGGTCTTATTCAGTTAGAAGCCCATTTTATTTGAAATCATCTTTGATGTTGGCTGTTACTTTGGAGGGATGTGAATGATTCACTTGATGTGAATGATTAAAGCATGCCAGTTTTTATGGCCAAACAGTTCATGAGGGAATTCTGTGACCAGCATCATGTCCAACTACTTTGAATTTTCATATCTTAATAAGGAAGGTCATTTGTGTATATATATATATAAAGCCTAACAAAAATACGAACCTATGCTGTAGAAGACGATTCAGCTATATATAAATATAGATGAGTCGTCTTCTACAGCATAGGTTCGTATTTTTGTTAGGCTTTAATCCTGTTTTCCAGGAGACAGAGGAGTATACACTTGATAACACCTCCAGCAGCAGTGTTATAAGAGAACAAGACTGCAGGGGAAGGCATCAGACCATAGTATTGCAGGTATTCCATCTTAGTGATGAAGCATATCATGAATCCTAAGGAACAACTGTACATCAAAACAAAACAGAATCAGGGTCATTATCAGCAACATGACTTTGCAACTATCTACAAAAGCAAATGAGAGTGGAGTATATGAGCTGAGGAAATATTCCATGATCCCTCAAGCCATCAAAGTGATTAGAGGTAGTGTATAATATGTCTGTCCTCACCAGACTCCACACCAAGTGACCGTAAAAAAAGGCAGTGCTGGTTCTAGGTGGATCTGGATCTAGAGACTGTCCAACCCTATCAACTTCTGAAGATGACCATGAAGCAAATTCCAAATTTTTATTTGCAAGAGAAGCATGTACCAGCATTTAGAAACTCTACAAACATTTTTAAATGGCTGCCTCAGAAATATGTAATTGCAAAATTAAGCTGCTGAGAAGAAAATTTGTGGCTAGTGCAGTCCCAAAAAAGTACTTTCTGAATGATACTTTAGCTTTTGAAGAAATACCCAAAGGTAACCTTTGAAATGAGGTATGTTTTTATACCATGCTTGTAGCTGCATTATTATTATATGGGTTAAAATGGTAGATTACACGCATAACTAATGTAAAGATTTTTTTATGTGCAAAACATCTCCTTGAAAAATCTCCCAGTAGTGAATAAAAGTACACGATGTGCTTTTATATATACTGAACCTGATATTCTGAATGTGATCGGTACAACCAAGGACATTATTCTTCTGTTCAATTAAAACCTTTTCTGGCAGAGAGGTTTCTGAAACCATGCATATTGAATGAATAGAAATGCTCTAAATATATCCATGGTGAAAGCATTAGGTGAGTACAGCAATGGGCAAATAGGACAAAAGATCTTTGACATTTAGATCAAGCTTTTATCTGACCAAATATTTATGAGGTGACATTAAATCAACTTATGAATCTGAAGTAACTGATCAAATTAATGTTGCATCCATGTTAAATTAAAGAGAGTCATAATGGTGTAGTGGTTAAGAGAAGTGGAGTCTAATCTGGAGAACCACGTTTGTTTTCCCATTCCTTCACATGAAGCCTGCTGGATAACCTTGGGCTAGTCACAGTTCTCTCAGAACTCTCTCAGTCCCACCTATTTCCCAAGGTGCCTGATGTGTGTGTGTGTGGGGGGGGGGGGTGAGGGGAAGCGATTGTAAGCCACTTTGAGACTTCTTACTATAGACAAAAATGAGCTATAAAACCAACTCTTCTATTTCTATATTAACCATTACAACTCTAAGCTCCACTTTCAAGAAGGTTATTGAGGTAGTTCAAAAACAAGCAAAAGACTGAAACAAGCACCAGCTTCAAAGTATACATTGCTAAAATTTGCTGCAAGAATAAAACAAACTAATAAAAATGTATAGGGCAATAACTGAGAGGGTGCAATATTAAAACAAACTGCCGGACATCATCACATTTTAAAGTTATTAAATCAGTTCAAAAACAAATGAATTATTATAACCCCCCCCCCCCCCACTACTAATTACTATAGTTATATACAACCAAAGATAATGGTAACATTTGAAGATCTGCAGTACAGTAGACAGGACAATGTAACCAAATTTATATGTGTGCAGATGGAAATTAGAAGACAAAGAAGGAAAGATTTGATATTTCACTTTTCTCTACCTTAAAGAGTCTCAAAGCGGTTTACAGTTGTATTCCTTTCCCCACCCCACGCTAGGCACTTTGTGAAGTAGGTTGGGCTCAGAGAATTCTGAAAGAACTATGATTGGCCCAAGGTCACCCAGCGGGCTGCATGTGGATAAGTTTCTCTTAAGAATGGTGTGTGCAATTCCAGAATAAATGTTATCTACAGAAACCTGACATTAACCATTTGGAGCCCATGTGGGAAAGGGCGATATACAAAAGAAATTAACAACAACAACAGGGTTGCTTTTATTGCATTATTTATTTATTTTTAAATTTTGGATAAAAATTGGATAAGTTTAGTGAATGGAATGTTTCTTGACTGACACAGTTAATTGAACTGAATGCTGTTTATATTATTTGTTTATAGAACTAGAGAGGGATTTGTAAAGTTTTGTGTTCAACTTTTTAAAATGAACTAATTTATTAGATTTTAAAATGGCCTTCAGACTGTTCATCTTTTCTGCATTGTTTTTAGCACTCTTGGTAGGTTTGCACAGCCTTAATAAAAACAAACTATAAATGTGTCTGAATCCTCTCAGCAGCTACTGAACGTGATAATCTGCCAGCCCTCTGCAACTCAGAGGACAAACATGTCAGCATTGTGACAAATTCAAAATCTAACAGAAGAACTTTTCAGCCTGCCAAGACCTTCTACTGCTAAGAACGTCAACACAGAACGTCAACACTGTAATTGCTGAAAAGTGACCTATAACGTTTTTCAAAAGGAAGAAACATTCTTCTACAAAATAACTTTAAGTCAGTTTCAAGCTTCCTGAAATCCATCTCACTACTATTCAATAAAGACAATCAGTTCCTGACACACTACAGATGATCCAATTGCTGAACAAGTCTAGAATTTTGTTATCTCCTATCATTGTTGTTGTGAATCATCACTATTCTTATCTTACGTACAACTGAGATCTGCATATAAATGCCACAGATGTGCCGTTAACCCCACTGTTTACTTTCCCCCCATTTTAGGCCAACGTGTGTACTTATTTGCCACATGAGGGCACCATCCATTGGATGAAGTGGTCTCTAGTCCATTAAAGAGAATAATAAATCAGTAAATCTTTAAAGTGCCAGAAGACTTCTTTTTGCTTTTCAGATGCCTATTCGTAAAGCTAGTAAGAATGCTATAATAAGTGTTTCACATCGTTTCTTGTTACTTTAAGTTAGGGGTGAGCAACCTATGGTGCTCCAGATATTCATGAACTACAATTCCCATCAGCCCCTGCCCGCATGGTCAAGGGGCTGATGGGAATTGTAGCCTATGAACATCTGGAGAACCATATGTTGCCCACCCCTGCTTTAAGTACTGATACATGGATACTGACAATGCATACTAAATTCTCAAGGAGGAATGGCTGGATGTGGTTGTTAAGAGATGGACAGTTGTACACTAGAATGGTAGTGACAGGCAACAGATGTCTGTGGTTTGACTGACATGGCAGGTGTAGTATGACAGACTCCTACAAGCAGACACCTTTCTGACCTACCAGTCTAAATAACATATCCTTTTTGGAGGAAGTTTATAAACAAACTTCCTAAGTCTTAAACTGGAGCTTATTTTACCAGGGACAGAAATGAACTTTAAGTAACTGCAAAGTACCGTATTTCATTCTTAATATTCTACACATGCATCATCATCTTTGTAAATTAATGTTAAAAAAACATACTGCTCATGATTACAACTACATTGAAAATGTAAATCTATACAAATCTATAAAATGCTCAACAGTGTGAATAAACAAAAGGAGGCACAAAATCTTTCTTTTAAAGCCAACAAAAAAACTGGACTTACTTTAAGGAGTTTTTATTTTTATATTCAAAACATTTTAAATCAGAGAAGCATTTGAACCAGTATGCAAATTTACAACATAGTCCTGGGGTAGTGGTGAAGGGACCTTTATGAGTAGATTGACCTTTATGACAACGTATCTCCAAGTTATGTCACCAGTTACTTTGAGGCAGGCCCCCAGGACTGCTGATCAGCTCTGGAATACCAGCACAACTCTACAGTGATTACCTGATGGCTTGACCGAGGTTTAGGCCTCTGTGCCCACATGATTATGGCCAGTCCTATGTGTGAAGTCGGAGCCAGTCAGCTCCCTGAGCCCTTTCAGCCTGGGAACACCCTGCCAGAGGCAGGAAGTTACATCAACAAAAACCACAGTGTAGTCCATATGTATCAACTGATTTAAAAAATCAAGTGCCCCCCTGCCACAGCTACGCCTAGTGCCAAATATGGATGTGACCAATTAGCTCCCTTGCCAGAGGCAGCCTACCCCCCTCCCCAGTACCCAATTTGTTGCCACCAACTACTATAAAAATCTTGGCAGGGGCACCTTACAATTCAGTAGATGGGATGTACAGCACCGGACTCCATTTCAGGGCTTCCTGCCATGCACACTCTAGCAAGTAGGAAAAACACAGAGGGCACTTGGTGCTAACACCCAAGGGGAGAGTAAAATCCTTAATCTGTCACTGACATCTCCCATTTCAGAACCCTAACAGGTGCCCCACCTCTGGAACCCAAACCTGCTTCCACCATTCCCCTTCCTTGAGGCCAGGTGCCACCCTGGTGATGGCACTTTCTGCATTTGAGCCTAACACTGCATTTGTGTAGGGGTGGGGAAAGCATGGCCTTCCCCCACTATGCCCCTTGTCATGCAATAGGAAAAGATCCCAGGAAAGTTTCCCAGAACTGCCGGGGGGCAAGATGCTTTCAGCCCTCCTGTAAGCTGAAATCCTTCACACATGCCCAGTTGTCAAGCTCCAGATGTGTAGCCAATACCTGTGATACCTCAGTGATTTCAATCAAAAGCCATTATTGACAGATGACAGCAGTTCTAAAGAATGATTTCTCAAGCACCCCTTTTATGCTCACCAAGGCATAAAACCCTTCCCTTCATCCCCCAGAGATATTAAAGCAAGGCATTACAGAACAGGAATGTGAAAGTTGTTAGTTCTCAAGGCCATAGGAAGGGCTATCAGCCCAACTGGCGCTTGGGCGCAATCTACATTACTACAGGTTACGAAGCACAAAGGCAGATGGAAACCAAAATAGAGAAAACCCATTACCATGACAGAAACCAGGACCCCGTTTGATGTCAGGTGTGCCGCCTGACACCAGTTTAGTGGTTCTGCTGCACATAAATATGCTCCACTGCTACATTATCTTCACTACAATAGAATATTACACATGTATGAATCATTAACAGGGATAGAATTCCTGCCAGGTTTAAACCATGATCTACAGACATACTTGGTAGCAGTAATTCAAATGAGAGGATGGAGCTGGAGGAGGTCAGGAATACAGTTTGCACTCCTAAGTAACTGCTCATAAATTTTTAAGGAGGCCCAAACCATATTTTGAAAACTATAGGCCTAGAACATGTATGTAGATATAAGTGTATTTACAGGGAAATATTTGGAACCTTTCCTCTGGCATGGCAGCTGCTTCTCCATGGCAGATCCCATGTTAGAATAAAGGAAGATTATACCTGATTTGTATTGTCGAAGGCTTTCACGGCCAGAATCACTTGGGTGCAGTGTGGTTTCCGGGCTGTATGGCCGTGTTCTAGCAGCATTCTCTCCTGACGTTTTGCCTGCATCTGTGGCTGGATTCTTCAGAAGATCCTCTAAAGATGCCAGCCACAGATGCAGGCGAAACGTCAGGAGAGAATGCTGCTAGAACACGGCCATACAGCCCAGAAACCACACAGCACCCAATTGAACCTGATTGTTGCTCTATTTGGAAGGTAAACAATTATAGTACAAGAATGACCTATGGGATTTCCATGTGATTCTGGTACACAGACATTTAGTGACATGAGGTCTTGAAACGTGGCAGCTCCCACAATCTTGAAATAATGCTAGAAGGAGGCCATAATCCTACTGAAATCAAAATCAGCAATTTGGTCTTGATTCAGGAAGGATCTATTAACTTTTTAAAAGACTAGATTTTTTTTTCTGAAGGTAACACATCAATCTTTGCATACACTTTCTCAAAAAAGCAGTTTGAAAGACCATTAGGATTCCTGCAAAAAGTTAAGGAACATCAAACTAACTCCAGAATTAATCAAATAAATCACATGAAGCCATCCTCAAAGCAGCAACTATAGCTCTCTTGCTCCCTTTTAGAGCCTCATTCCGGTTTAAGGAAAACACTCATTTCCATGTCAACAGTATTCTTAGTGATTGCAGATGTATTTTTCTTGAAAAGGAGGCTGTTTAATCTGGCTACATATTTCATAGATCATTTTCACCCAAATAAACGTGCTTGGAGAGAACTTGAAACACAAATCAATATTGAACACAAAACTCCGTCTCAGCGGTAATGCATATTGACCATCTCTATTTTTAAATGTCATTGCTAAGAACAAAGTGAAATGCTTCTGCATTTGGATGGGGGGGGGGGGGAGTCCTCAGAGTTACTGCAGGGTTTGGGGAAAATGGAGCCAGAATATAAAGATACTATATACTAGAGAAAAGGAAAAAAACACAGTGTATTACAATAAACTTATCTGCCTTCATTATTTTCTTCTTTGTTATTGCATTAAAGCTAATGGACTATGACTTTCTCACCTTCCGCTGCAGCCCCAAATGCCTCCTTTCAGGGGGAATTTTGGATAGTATAGGAGAGATAAGAAAGCTGCCCTTTGAAAGTTGCCCATACACACAAATGTATGCGTATGTGTATCCATGCAATCTTTTTGAAAACTTGTCAAGTAAAGCTTAAAGAAACTGTTAGAATATTCAAGTTGAACACCTGAAAGTGACTTAACAAGTCTGATTGTGAGTTTAAGTATGGCATTTTCCTGACCTTGTGACTTCAAAATCAAGTGAAGAAGATCCAAGAAGGATCTATATGTGTACGTACTGCAATATTTGTACAAATATCTACATTTTAGTAAAGTCTGTATTGATTAAAAATTGTATCAAGTCTTAGCAGTGGGAAAATAGTTAAAAAATGGAAAATATGAAATGTGATGCCTACTGTTTCAGATCATTTATTGACAAGCTGGAATGGGTCCAGAGGAGGGCGACCAAAATGGTAAAAGGTCTGGATTCCATGCCCTATGAGGAGCAGCTTAGGGAGCCAAGTATGTTTAGTCTAGAGAAGAGAAGGTTATGGGATTACATGATAGCCATGTTTAAATATCTGAAGGGATGTCTTGTTGAAGAGGGAGTAGCTTGTTTTTTGATGCTCCAGAGACTAGGACAAAGAGTAGTGGATTCAAGGTATAGGAAAAGAGATTCAAACAAAACATTAGGAAGAACTTCCTGATGGTAATGGCTGTTCGACAGTGGAATATGCTGCCTTGAAGTGTGGTGGAGTCTTCTTCTTTGGAGGTTTTTAAACAGAGGCTGCATGGCCATCTGTCTGGAGTGCTTTGATTATGCATTCCTGCACGGCAGGGGGTTTGGCTTGATGGCCCTTGTGGTCCTTTCCAACTCAATGATTCTATCTTTAGATAAATCTTTATTTTTAAAATTTGTCATGAACTTTTTTTTAGTATTTACTGTTTACTGTACTAACTTCTTAATTGCTAGAATAGCAATGACTTTACCATTAACTTATTCTTACTCGTTCCTTACTAACTTTTACTCTTCTCATGATTGCTTTTATTGTATCCTTCAACTTTACTCTGATCACCTAAAATAGTTCCTCAACAAAGCATATGTAACTTCACTGTTTCTTTAGGTCTGATGCTCATTCTTCTTTGGAGTAGGCTATCTATTAATACATTTTAAGGGGAGACAGAATGGAAGCTGAGCAGAGTTGAATCATAACCTGTTTCTTTATGTCTGATACTCATTTTTGTTCGTGTGATGTTATTCAGTCATACATTTTAAAGGGAGACATAATGGAAGCTTAGCAGAGTTGAATCTTACTTAGGGATTTCTGAACTTACTACCATTTTTGTGCAAACTGCACTCAACTCAATAGATGGCTTCGTTTCCCCAGTATCCTTGAAAACAGACTGTGTTCTAGATCAGACATGAAATTAGCAAGCTGTAGATCTGTGCAATGGTTGCTTACCTCTGTGCAATATGATATGATTCTGGATGAATGCACGTTTCATCCAAAGGATTTGGCTCTCGAACAATGTTGGCTTCTACTTTACTTTTCTTCTTCCCTGGTTTTTTACTTGTAACTGCTTTATGACCTCCAGCCACAAGTTCTCCCTGTTGACTGATATCCAAAATCACACACACACAAATGAAGGAGACAAACACAGCTGTAATTAAAAGAATGTTCTGAAATTCACATTTTCCTCTGTCTCAAAGAACAGAGCTAATATAGACAATTTACTCATTCCTAGTTTAAAAGTAAGAATTCTATATCTACTACATTGTAAATATACAGGAAACAAGAGATTGATTAAAAGAAATTTGATAATTAGTGAAAATCTGAGACTTCTTCCCCTGGTGGATTTCCAAAACAGACCCCCTTTCATTACTTCTTCTGAAAAAGTCTTCTGTCACCAGAGGAAGCCTTCCTGGAAAGAAGTCACTGAATCCACTTCATGGTCACTATCATGTTCATCTCATTTGTGAAAGGTCTTGGGAGCAAAACTTTGTTGAAGCAGACCTTTGAGGAATGCTCAGAGCTCAGTGATAGAGGATTGCCTGCATATGATTTCAGGGTCATTACAATGGCTTCAGTGAGCAGGCTAAAGAGTTGTTGGAGAATCACTGTCCATCAGAAAGCATCTTACAGGCTCATTGTAAGACAAATTTTTGTACATCCTCAGGCATGCCCTGCCAATCATTTCTGGAAGTACAGGCAGACCCCATTCTACAATAGGGCTGATTTCGCTGTTACCACTGCTACAACAGATGGGCGTAAGCTACTGCCTGCCTTTGTTTCCCTGCTCTTCATATGAGATAAAAGTAGAATCTTAGGGAAATATTCCAGTTTGGGCAAGAATTTCACATGGAACCCTTCCCCAAAGCGGAATTGACCTGCGATACTCCCCTCAACCTGGGTTTTTCAAAAAACGCCAAAAACGCAATCTTTTTGAAAAATCCCAGTTCGAACCTGTTCCCATGGGAATGGCATGGGTTCCAAACCCCTTTGTGCAGCCAATCAGAATGCAGGAAAAACAGAAAGTTTGCGCCTGTGCGTTTACATTGTAAAAGAAATAGTGGGTTTGTGTGAAGGGGAATAAAGAAAACAGATTATTTCTTTAACGGAAAATGGGCACCCATGCAGAGGACAAAAACAGAATAAAATCGACCCAGATTTTTTAAAAATGGATGTAACCTGTTACTATTATGCTGTGCAGAATTGACCCTAGATTGGCAGATATGACTGTCTAAATTAAAAACATGTGTAGTAGTGTGAGGGTCCCGTTTCCTAGTACTAGCCTCATCTAAACTCTTTTCACCAGTACAGAAAGCACACAATGCTGATCAAACATAGATATGGCCTTGTAACACAGACCTCTCCATCTAAATCTGCCTGAGGCGCAGCAAGCTCCCAATTATATTAATATATATCCTATATACTTTGAGGTTGCCTTCCCAAGTACTATTCTATCTAGGGATGTTGGCCTTTGGAATAAGTGTTTACTCTCAATTCCAGACTAAATTCCAGTCGTTTTTGACCATTCAATTGTTGTATTGTTGAAGGCTTTCACGGCTGGAATCACTGGGGTGCTGTGTGGTTTCCAGGCTGTACGGCCGTGTTCTAGCAGCATTCTCTCCTGATGTTTCGCCTGCATCTGTGGCTGGCATCTTCAGAGGATCTGAGAGTGAAGATGCCAGCCACAGATGCAGGCGAAACGTCAGGAGAGAATGCTGCTAGAACACAGCCATACAGCCCGGAAACCACACAGCACCCCAATTCAATTGTTGTTTGGGGTCTGTACCACTGGAATAGATGAGGATATTTAAAGTGACCACATACACAGGATTCTATTGCCAGAGGACATGTGTAACAGCTGAAGTCAAAATAACAGTGCAAGGTCATTGTGGCACACACAGAAGTCCACATTATACACTAGAGATGGTGACCTCTGATAATTCCCAGGACAGAAGGTAGCACAGAAGGAAAAACCCAATTCTGTGCCCCAACCCCTAATCAGGTCCTTGTAAAAGCTGAAGCTATATCCTGTATACCTGGAGGTAGGTGCAAACATACGCACTGAACTAGTTACACCAGCAGCTAGTAACACTGAAAGTTTTGCAACCTATTTTCACACTAATGAGTGGAGGCAAACACCCAGGATAAGGTGGGGGCAGAAAATATGTGTCCTATTAGTAAATGTTTTGCTAATACATTTATTTTATATTACCCCAAGAAATAGATGAGAAAACTATAACCTTACAACCCTTTGTACACATACACACGTCACACCTTAACACATTACCTGCAAAAAGTTCCAATGTATTCCTGGTTAATCCTTATGAAGCCTGCACACTGCTGAAAGGTCTTTGGCCCCAGTCCTTTGACATCCCTGAGCTGCTCCCGATTAATAAATGGTCCATTCTTCTCCCGCCATTCAATTATATTTTTAGCTCTAGTGGCATTCAGTCCTGCAATGTGTCTAAAAAGCATAAAGGAAAGAGAGAGTCCCCAATACAAATATCAAATTATGTAATATTAAGTTCTTGTTCTATCTACACTGACACTCAGTTTGTTTCTGAACTCAATTCAAGGTTCTGGTCTCGACCTACAAAGCCCCATATGGTTTGGGACCAACATAACTGAAGGACTGCTCATTCCTTAAAGAACCTTCCCGATCACTATGGTCTTCTTCAAAGGGTCTGCTTCAGGTGCCCCCATCTCCTGAGATTAGGTGGGTAGCAAACTGGGAGAGGGCTTTTTTTGGTGATGGCAGCAAAGCTCTGGAACTCTCTCCCTCAGGATGTTAATCTGTTCCCATCTGTTCTCATCATCTACCATTTGGCATTCCCCCAGTGATCTCTCCTTGGTAACAAATATTTTAACTGTTGTTTTAAAGTCTTGTGTGCATTTTAACTGGTTTTTGTGAGGGGGTGGGTTTTTAATGGTTTTAAAATGTGGTTGTACCATGTATGTTTAAAATTGTTAGCAGCCTCACTGATACTTGTTAGGGCCAAAAAGGGGGATATCAATTATGTAAATAAATAAAATAATACAACACAGTCTGAACATAGTGTTCAAATAACAGTCAGTCTGCACCTTGAGAGAGAAGTTATAAATGACTGGACCCCAGACCACTGAATCTTACACTTGAGCTTCCAGAGTGCTTTTAAATGATACCACAATCTGTGCCTTTAGCTTTCTGCAGCCTTGTAAGACTAAAGTTTAAACACTAAAAGTGAGTCTCACTAACATTCCAGCCATAAACATGAGGATTGGTAGCTATCATATGTCCAGACAAAGCTCTGTATAAACAAGGACCTCACTAGCATATTCACTTCAGTTTCAGGGACCGCCCCACGTTTACCAATATCCAGGTAATGGTTTTTGGTTCTGCTCTTCCAATCATCCTTCACTCTTTAGCTTGGTTAAAAGAACAAATCCCAAAAGGGTTGCCTTGATTCTCAATAGTTCCCAGTACGTCTTATGTGGCCAAGTCAATGGACTGTCCAAAAAGTATAAAGAGGGGTCAAAAGCTGTTTCTCGTTCTAGCCACTGGTGTAAACAAGAACAGAGGGCAGATTTAGCCTTGTTTTAGCTGGTCTAACAAGAGGTATGATGGTGTATCAGATGGCAGTGAGAGAGAAAGGAGAAAGGAGTGGAACTCTTCTTCTCTCTACTGTCAAGCTTGATGGGTCTTTATAGCTATTTTATCATGAAGGCGATCTGAAGGGTGTGGCAGTTTGAGCCCACAAACCCAAAAACAGGATAGCACTCCACTCACCTTAATAAAATTTCTGAACAGTTGTTAATATCAACTCCTACAAAGCTGACACATTCTTCCACCACATTGTCCAGGAATGCTTTGAGCAAAGTCTGTGATACATCATGCTATAAGTTAGGAAACAAAAAAAGAAACCAACAATTTGGCAATATTGGATTACATGGATAAAGAACCACACAGAAATGAGAATTCCAGAATACAGCAATTTTAATAAAACATTTACTGGTACAATGGCAACAAACAAGAGAGCATAGATGATGTGCAACTGATATATTGCCACTGTTTGTACCATAGAGATAGTTCAGCTGACTTGAATTCATTTTCAAGTTGCCTCTTTTCATTTTGCAAGAACTCCATGAAGGTACAGAGACATGAGACACAGCTTATCAGGTTTCATCTCAAAACAGAGCCTGGACAAGCACATTTCTATTTGATTTCCTTTCTTCCAACGAAGAAAGAAATAGAGCAAGATGGAATTATTTGCCATTAATTGGTTTAGCTCAAGAATGCTTCTCCCAATTTTATAAATATAAGAATATTTTTGTACAATATTTTGCCTTTAAAACGCAGTACTTCATTACATGTCTAAAGGATAAGGGAGATACAAAAAGTAGCAAGTAAACAGTATTTAGAATATGAAGGATAAATTTCAGCCCCCTGGCAATTAGAGTCGAACTGAAAATAATTACTGACACTGGGAAGACTGACAAGACTTTGGCTACTAGTACAGTGCTGACAATTCATCTTTTCAGTTTTTATCATTTTTGGTTTTTTTGTTTGGAAAAGTTAATTGTGTTTTTCAGAAGCTCAAGCATTCAAAATCTTTAGAGCACCTGAGCCTTCTTTTCTTATATAGAATACATACACAGAGTTAAATCAACAATAAGGTGAACTTTATTACAGAAGCTCACTTGTACAAAGAAGCCTTTGCAAATGTGGCAGCTAATTTAATCACTATGCTGGCTTAGCTCAAGGGCTCTAATAAGTCACTCATGGAAATCTGGGTTGATCTGCAGTGGTTTTGTGATGCATCTGTGTGGGACATCCTGCTGGCTTTGAGCCAAGATCTCAGTTTATTTCAGCCAGTAGTTTGTTTTAATTGTCTAAGTCACTGAGCCCTTTTGAAGTTTCAAGTTATTTCCACAGAACATGCTACCAGCAGTAGCTTCCATCTATGCATATTTGCAATTCATTATACTGTGGTTAGTATCAGATTGGATTCCTAAATTCTGTCCTAACAGACCACCAACCCTTTATCATAGTTCATCAGACCTTAAGAATACAATGACTGTTAGAAACAGCAAAATGATCAGATACATAGATACATAGATTACAATAAGCAAGGAAAACCACACAATACCATCAAAATCCACTAATGTTTGAAATTACCGATTGAAATCTCCCCTGATCAGGACCAACTAAATAACCTGATTTTACAGGAAAAGTTTGGTATTCTAGCAGCTCGACATCTTTAAGAACCTGACCCTTTCCAAGAGGTATTACTTATTAGAACGTTGGATGTAGGTCTCAGGGAGATCTAAGTGGGGAAATCCCCATTCTGCCATGAAACTCATGGGTATGCTTAGACTAGCAACTCCCTGTTTCTCAACTGAATATTCCTCAGAGGGTTGGTTTTGAGGATAAAATGAGGGGCCACATGCAAAGCTCAGGACTTTCTGGGAAAAAGTTGGGATAAAATCATAAACATAAAAGTTTTTCTCAAATTCTAACCACAAACACAGCTGCTTTTTTGCTCTCTCACTTCTCTTGCCATTTCTCCATACAACACATTCCCTTCAAAAACAGAATCAGACACTTGACAGTGAAGTCTCATTTCAGCTTTCTACCATTCTCAACCATACTCCACTCTCAATTCCTCCACACAGCTTACTCATCCAACTGTTTATTGGCCATGTAATTCTGAGGAGTGACTTGACTGTCTGTACAGTCTGATGAGCAAAGCATGAGAGAACAAGGAAATTTTTTAAAGATGGAGATGCATATGTATTTCTGACAAATAAAAAATACATTAATTCTTGTCAGCTTACTGCAGCTCTGCCTAACTAATGCAGATATATTAGCACCCGCTAAAATAGCTACAAAGCCTCTGTTAAGAAAGAGAATGAAACATGCTTACATGTTTCTAATATCCAATAGGTAACAGCTGTACCAGTTGGAACAGACATCTACTGTGCATATACGCCTGAAAAGGGAGAGAGACAATCTTACTAACTATAGGATCACTCCTTCCACACTGACACAGTGGATATGGCTACTAAAGACGTACATTCAGAAATGACGAATTATTTCAATGGAGGCACGATTTCAATGGAGCTGAAAAGACAAATCACAAATAGACCCCCTGACCCCATCTTTATCAAACTTGGGGGTTCATCTGAAAAGAATCACCAGAAACTACACTGGAAATTTGGTGGCTATATGTTTAAAAACCACCTTCCCTCTCCACAAAGGTGGTTTTCCTTGCTCCACAAAGATTTCCCACAGGGTTTAATAAACATGAATTTTTCAGATATTTGAAAAAAGTCAACCCCCTCCCCCCCCCCCCCAAAAAAAAAATACTGGTATGGGGATTCGGCTTTTTTCAAAATTTCCCAAAAATTTCTGAAAAATATTGGAACAAAATTTGGTGCACACCCTTAATGGCTATACCCCTGTTATTAAAATTGGGGGTGGGGTGAGGGTTGTACACTTTACAACTATCCTTTCATTTCAGCTGAAGACTATTCATGGTAAAGTTTATTAATTAATTTGTTTGTTTATTAGATTTATAGGCCACCCTTCGCCATTGGATGGACTCAGTGTGGCTCACAACAGACAAATCTACAATAATAAAATTAAGTTGGTTAATGAAATAAAATTGGTGAGGATATCCTTTTGTTAATGCATGAGACCTGACCTATGACACAGAATACTCATGCTCTGATCCTCCCCCTTCCAACATTTATGGGCCATAACAGAGTCAAGTGAAGTCACAGTGCAGAACAGTGCAGTGAACAACACACTTTGCTCAAGACAGGATCCACTATGGACCATGAAAGTCTGGCATAATTCCAGGGGAGGGGCTAAATTCATCTGAGGAGGCGGCATGGGGTTGCACCGGTAGATTTACCCTCTCTGGGGCACTAACTCAGCCGGAGGAAAAGCCACTGTCGGTCAGCTGCCATGGCCCTCCATGGCGGCCCATCTCAGCACTAAACAGTATGTCAGTGCTCCTGTGCCCCTGCTGCTTCCAAAACCATAGCTGGGGCATTCCCCCTTCCCCAGGAGGTGTGGCCAGGATTGAAGTTGACATTAGCGGGCTTCCACCTGACCTTTGCCAGCAAGTATGCTGGCGTAGGAGCTTTTGCTTATGCCACCCATAGAGCCCAATGAAGGGGGATCATCCTTGGTGATGGGGAGGCTTTTTCTGTTTTTTTGCCTCCCTACAAGAAGCCCTCTTGTAGACTGGCAGGGCATTTGTCGAAACAGTGCAGCAGCCCATCATTGAGGGTTCTGCATTGGGCTGCCTGTCAGGAAAGAACTAAGTCCATACTCCGATTTTCCAGATGCCCTTCAGACAGTCACCTTTCCAATCTCTCCGTCTGACCTACCTCATAGTGTTGCTGGAAAGAATGACATATGTTGACCATATTTCCTTGGAGGAAAAGTGGAATAAACAAAAAAAAACACCTCAGACTCAGATGGCTCCTTCATATCCCACATAACGTTTCTGCCTTTTACCCACAAATACCCTACTGCTATTCTGTAAAAAGGAAAGCACTCAATGAATTGAGTGCAGCCCTCACCCGCCTCTGAAAACCCCCCGCAGGTAGTGTCTGGAAATCTATGTAATGTATATTTTTCACACATCTATTCATTTCTTCATAGGAAATAAATTCCAAACGAACATGTACTCAATTGAGGAAAATGTTACACTGGAAAAAGTTTCTTCATGCACTCTAGCTGATCGGACATTAGTTTTTAAAAGAAGAAGGTATTCATTTTACTGAAATCACAGTATTTCACCTGCATTTTAAGTGAGACTTTTGGCTCTCACATTTTAAGGTTATCACCACTGAAACAGGAAGTACCATAGGATAAAATTAGATCCTTCAATGTCTGGATACAACTGCTGCAGTAAAAAATAAAAGTGTTATATGCTGTAATTAACCATCAAAGGAACTTCTGATATTAAAATTACACTTTAACCCTTAAGCTTTATAACCAGCAGCTTGTAAACCAGGTTTATACTCACGTTACCCTTTGAAGTTATTTGCAATTCTGAAAAGGCACTGTAAGGCTTTTGAGTTTCCATAGATATTGTCTTTTGATTATTTCCATAACAAATTTGCCAACTTTACAAGCAAAAGGGAAATTGTGAATGCATGCATATGTGTGTACTGCCATCACAAAGCAAACTGGTATAAATTAGTAACTGCCGCTTACAGGATACAATGTACATCCAAATCCATCATCTACACCATGTACTCAGCTTAAATTATATACGGATTTAGACTGATAGCTGGACAGCGGCTTTTTCCACACAAGATGTTTACAACAAGCCTTGCCGCAAAATGCTACATTAAGAAAAATGAATTCTGTACTTTTTTCCTCCATTTGGTTCCAAAAACATTTCCCCTTCTTTTTTCCTCTGTTGTTTTCCTGAGCACTTTTACCATTATGTTTTTTTTAATTGTATGCAAGCCATATTCTCTTGAATGTGTAATCATGTTGAAATGGTCTTTATTTCTCTGCCCCACCAACCATCTGGCCCTCCCATCAGCCATTTTTCCTCGCCCTCGTTCTCTATTTTTGAAAGGAATTTTAAAAATTATTTTCTGTTTGTCTTATTGAACTAGCGATGTAACATTGAGACAGAGGTAAGAAGCAAGGGCAATTAGATCAGCTTTGTCAGTTTTTCAGGCACAAATTCAAAGAAGCAGGCCGTTTCCGCATGAAGGCGGAAGCGGCCGGGTCGGCGTTTACGACGCCGACCCGATGATGCTGGGACCGTCCGCACGGACGGTCCTGGAAACAGCCGGCATGTCCCCGGGCCTCCGGCGCGTCGCCGAGGCCTGGGGACACGCCCCCCTGGTCCTGCGCACCTGCTCCAGTGACGCAGGGCAGGGGTGTGTGTCCCCAGGCCTCGGCGACGCGCCGGAGGCCCGGAGACAAGGTAAGTGCCGGGTGGGGGAGGTGTAGCGAAGCCGCTGCCGTTCGCTCAACAGCAGCTTCGAGGCGGCGTTTCCCCAAAAAGAGCGCTTCCATGCGCTCTGGGGAAACACCAGCCTCGCAATGGGCGGGCGGCGCGAGGGCGGCGTAGCTGCGATGCAGCTGCGCCCCCTGTGCGAATGGCGGCCTGGAGACGGCATTTTTACCGTCTCCAGGCCGCCATTAATTGCCCGTGCGGAAATGGCCAAGGAGGAGTGGATCAGCTTTGTCAATTTCAAGTAGAATTTGCAATGTTAAGATTCATGCACAGATAGAAAGAAGCAGGGGGATTGGATCAGCTTTGTCAGTGTCATAACTAGTGATGTAAGGTTCAGGCAAAGGTACACTTTGTCTGCAGTTAGGAGTGAATGAAATAGACAAAAGACTGCTGCAATAACAATTGTGCATTACTACAGCTCTAATTTGGCTGGAAAATATGGGGGGGGGGGCTATTTGTTTCTGATCCTTAAAGTAATAGTGCCTGCTCCAGTAAGGTTTTTTAAGCTTTCATTTTGTGTGAGTAGTTCTCAATGGTAGAACTGAAGGCTGGGACATTTTTTGAATGGTCACTTCAATATAACTGAGCAGCAATGTTAGAGTGCCTGCACAAAAGAAAATCTAGCAGAGAATTGTTCTTCTGCATCATAGATGACATCCCACCACCATTAAGAATGGCACGTGTTCAGCAGTAGCATGTGGAATAAATGCAATTGAAGAGACAAATGGGGAAATGACAGGGGGAATCGAGGTGTGTGGAATGATTTCGCTGAAAATATTTCCAAGACACAAAGTCTGACCACTGGGAAAATGTGTGGTAAGCTATGCAAGTGGAAAAGGTCAGCAATGTCACAAAGATGAAAACTCTGGAGTTTTTCATTTTCAAGAGGAAAATAGATGCCCCACATTTTTATAACTTGTTTGTACTTAATTGGATCTTTGTTGTATTTTACATAGGAGTTTTCAATTTCAGTGACTGAGACACTCCTTATCTTCCAACATTGGAAACATAGCCCCATCCCCATTTGGCGAAAGGAGAGGATATTTTACTACGAATCACTACTAAAATTCTGCTTGAGCATTGCTTGCCTGCATACAACTGGCTGAAGTTTTACCCAGAGAAGACACCTCTCTTCTCCAGATAAAAATCAAAGCTTATAATCAAAACATCAAGTCCTGTGTATGGATAAGTTGATGTAATACATAATAAGTAACACCCTTTCATGTGGAGAGTTAAAATGCACACACACCTTGCATCTCACGTAGAAGTCTGAGAAAGTTCAGACTCAAAGTTTAATCTTTGGTGTCTCTTTGGAAAACCCCTTTCAATTAGATTCTAAGAACACAAGCTTAGCTCTCTGATGTTTGATAAAAGAGCCTTGCTTCAAGACTCTTTTGAAGGTTTTTGTGCCTCCCTCCCCCATTGCAAAGTTGGATTTTTTTGTTACAGTTTTATTCTGACTAACTTCTTGTTCTTGCAAAGCCAAATACTATTTGTTTTTAATAGCAACATGTTACCCAGAAATATACCCAGAGGCAAAGAAATCAATTTTTATTTCAATCAATCAAAACATTTGACAAACCTGAAAATACCATTACATTTTAAATTGCATTTGGGATTATCCATCTGTATTGAATTTATCTTATTCGTTTGTGTCTTTAAAAAATGAAAGCAATGGAGTTACAAAACACTCAGTGGAATTTAATTCTTACATCCATCGTAGGATCTCTGCTCCCAGAAGCTAAGAAAAACCAAAGGGGGGGTAGGATCACATTGTTTTCTTCACACACACACCCCACCCCAAGCAGCCCAAATAGTCCAGCTTAGCCCAAAGCTCATTGGAGCTTGGTAATCATAGTCAGTATTTAGTTGAGAGACCAACAAGGAAGACTGAGGTTGCTAAGCTGCGGAAGGCAATTGCAAACCACCTCTGCTCGTCTCTTGACTGGCACACCATGGATGGGGTGCCTTGATTCATGACCCAATGACACATTCTTCTTCAAGGCAGAGTCAAGGAACCCTATGCAGAGACAAGAGTTCCCAATCAGACTCAAGCATTGGAGTCCACCTGAACAAAAATATTTTCCAGACAGGACCTTTCTTACCTCCTCACATCAATCACCCAGTTATGGATTTATGGCTCAGTGGTAGAACATATTTTTAATGCACCTGTTTGTAAGCTCCTTACTCCATGTATCAGTCAGACCATGCCAAGATACTTCATGATAGTATCATGTAACTAGAAACACACAAACAGTAAAGAACCTTGTAATCTTTATTGCTATCACATGAACAAATATAAACCAGAAGGCTTTAGTCACTGACAGTTATGGAAAGCTGTTTCTCTTGCCATCTATTATAATCACTAGTCTGCAGAAAGTATATAGTAAATGACACACTCATATATATGCCCCATTCAGTGCTTTTGTACCATGTCTAGATCGCCAATTAGCAAATGAATTTCTTGGAGAGCTCCTTCTCAAAGGAGTAGAAGGTCTGAACACCCACCACAAGTAGTAGCCTTCTGGAAAACCCTGTAATCAGAGATGGTGCTCTTATCACATTCACACACACCTCTTGCTTGAAGCTTGGCCAACAGTTCTTCTCAGAAGATCAAATCTGACCCAGAGACCTCCAGTTGCCAACCATTCTATAGTTATGTTTGTGGTATTCACTGTAATGAACATTTCCACATTCATGAGTCAAACATGATTCCTAATTATCAAAACACAGTATATTTCTCCAAACTAAGTAAATTAAAAATTATTAATCCATTTGCATATAAGACAAGCAATTACATTACATAACTGTCTCACCACATTAATTGAACTAGACATCATTGTAATTGTTTGATTAAATCGTAAGGAGAAATTGTTTATATTGTGGCAGGCTTTGGAAAGGCTGAGGGCAGCTTCCTCAGCTGGAGTCTCATTTGCTGTGAAGATATTTGCGCAGTTCAGAAGCATTTCAATGCGTTGATTTTAACTTGTGGGGGACCACCTTTTGTTTTAGTCTTGCTATCTCAGTAACTATAGGTCAAGACAGAGTACAGAATGAAAGAAAATGGAAAAAAGGTCTTCCATGGAAAAACAGGCAATTTCAAATAAAGAATGAATGCTTATTTTCTTTGCTTGCAGGAAAGCATCCCACTTCAATTTGATTGGCACACAGCAGCTCAAAGAAGTTAGACAGGGTTGCGTGTGTTGAATGACCCATGAAAGTCTGAAAGCTGACAAAAGACCAGGAAACATTTGACATAACAGAAGGATTCTTCAGACAGAACACAGAAACATCCATTGTGTAGCTCACATCTTGATAACTGGTAACAATTTCAGCACAGATTATTTTCTGAATGAGTTTCTCACGTTAAAGCACAAAAATGAGTGACGTCTTTGCTAGAATTCATTGTCTTAACATGTCTTGAGTATAGCTGATGGAAAAATGGGATATAAACAATTTTCTAATACCTAGAAAACATGAGTCTTTGACTCCTGAACAGGATGCTGCAGTCTTGACAACACTTCAGCCAGACCGCTCCACCCTATGTTATTCAACAGTAACATATTCAATACATTTCAACTCTGTTCAATGGAAGGTTCCAGCTTTAGCCACTGCAGATACATACATATGGGGGACCCAAAGAAAAATCACTTCAGTCTCCCCTCCTCCAATTTAACACCATAACAACTCTACAAGGCAAGTTAAGCTGAGAGCATGTGGCTGGCTCAAAGTCACCCAGCAAGCTTCCATGGCAAAGTAAGGATTTGTACCTAGGTCTCCTTGATCCTAGTCATGAAGCGACTATTAGTGACCTGTAATGAATATTGTACTAATAATGGCCTGACACTAAACTTCCCAAAATCTAAGGCTGTAGTGTATTCAAGATCCTGTAAGCCATCCTGTTGGATGCTAGAAAGACATGAGTTGAAACAGATCAAATGTTTTAAATATCTGGGAATGCATCTTCATTATAGAGGGGTTTGGGCCAGTCACACAGACCACACCATTACAAATTCCATGGCCAGCGTGACCTTGCGGCAAATGATTCTAAGCTTTTTTAAGTAACAAAGAGTAAACAATAATTCGGTTACCTAGAAACTGATTAAAGTTTTTAATGCCAAGGTGTCCCAGCAACTGTTATATGGAGGTTCACTCTGGATAGGCTCCTGATCCAACTCAGTTGAGCTAGTGCAATCTTGATTTCTATACAGACTTTTGGGCATGCCTCATTGTGTGCCCTATGCCATTTTGTGGCTTGAGACTGGACAACACCTCTTAGAGACAAGAGCCTGGCTTGTCATGTTCAAATATTGGCTGCGCCTTTGTTTCAACTGTGATGCCACCTCTCTGTTGTACAAAGCCCTGCAGACTCTCTGTTACTCTGAATGGTGGGGAGCAGAAGTAGCAGAAGGCCATTGCTTTCACATCCTGCATGTGAGCTCCCAAAAGCACCTGGTGGCCCACTGCAAGTAGCAGAGTGCTGGACTAGATGGACTCTGGTGTGATCCAGCAGGCTCGTTCTTATGTTCTAATGTGGTAGGGGAACAAGTTGTCTTAGCTGCAAGGATCGAGTTATGAAAGTTAAGATCCAAGTGTCTGTTCTTGACTAACCTGCAGGCTTCCACATTTGTAAGCATGAAAAGTGAGCAAGCCAATTGCTTCAATCTTGCTGAGAATCAAAAGTATACCACTCTGAAATAAAATCATCTGATAACAGAGAGGAAATATAGCTATTAGAACCTGCTTGAAAGTGTATATGCAGCCAATATTTTATGTCCCTCAACCATGCTAAAGTTTCAAGAGTAGTTTGGCCCATCTCTAGGCACAGCACAACATAAGGCACACATCTAGGGAGCCCCATTAGTTTCCAATGAAACTTGGACTGTAATATATTAAGTGATTTATTTATTGCAGAAATCCAGATGGGGAAGCCATACAATAACAGGGAACCAGTCCTAGCCTCAAAAACCTTCAGGGCAGCAGGAATGTATTGGTTACCCTTGCTATAGAAAAAGCGATATAGTGCCGTAATGTTAGTATGTGCAGAGGTAATTACTGCTTGTCTCTGTGAGAGCCATGACAAATTATATCTAAAGCAAATACTAAGATATCAAAAGTATTTGACCTGTTCGATTTTGTGGCCCTTAATCTACCAAGACACGGGCTTCCATTTCTTGGCACAGATGAGAATTTTGGATTTAACATAGCTAATAGCCAATCTATTCACTTCGCAATAATTGGCAAAGCAGTGGTTTAAGCATTTAAGGCCAATGCTGGACAAAGACAATAACATAGCATCATCTGCATACAAGAGTAAGGGAACATGGGTGAAATGTAGCTTAGGACTGTGACCATTCACCAACATTAGAACTTCAAGTAGATCGTTCAAAAATAAGTTAAAGTAAGAGCCAGTATGCAACCCTGCCTAACGTATTACTGTCCTCTGGGTGGGGTTAATCAAGATGCGAAGATATGCTGCCATAACTCCACGCTCACATGGAAGGGTGCATTTAAATGACAGTAACTAGTGAAATAAAGATAAATACACTAACAGTGAACTGAGGAAACTGTATGTTGCTTTATTAAACCTGCATAGAGCTTTTGATACAGTTTCTAGAAATATTCTTTGGTCTAAGTCATTCCAGCTGCGAATAGAACCATGATTATTTACATTAATATGGTAGCTCTATGGGAATTTAATATGTGTTCTTTTTTAATGTGGGTTTCTTGAACACATAATATATCTATTTTCTGGGTTGGGGGGAGTTAGGTGATTAAAATTTTCTGAATGTTTAGAAGGTGAATTTAATCCATTGACATGCACAGAAATTATTTTAGTTCATGCATTTCCTCTCCTTCTCCCCCTCCCCCCCCCAAAATCACTCCTTCCTCTTCTCTGGATGTTGCTCCTGCATCTTCCGATTCTAAACTTTGGACTCTATCTTCTGCTAACAATTCTTGTAAAAGTAGTTCAGTTTGTTCAATTGTTATTATTTTTCCGCCATTTTTTGGCCCACAGGACATATCAAACTACTCCCCCCTATTTTGCATGAGTGCTGTCATGCTGTCTATGGTAGCATTTGATTTGGTATCTGTGATACATTTGCTTTCAGTCACCTCATTTAACCTCACTGAACAGCCGGCCAGAGTCCTCTCCTTTCCAATGGTGGTGGCCATCTACTGCATTCTACCCCACCTCACAAGACTGCTGCAAAATGAGTCTAAATGATTTTATCTCTAAACCAAAACTACAGCATTCTAGCAGGAGTTCTAAAACCTCAGATAGGGTGGAAATCTGGCTACAACAACTCTCATTACTTTAAAAAAATAGTCTACCAGATGAGAAACCGCAAATGCACTGCACAGACTTCTTTATTTTGTCTGGCATACCCCAAATAATGGTTTTGGGCCCTCCTTCCAGTGCTTTTTAAAATGTGTTTAAAATTGAATTTTATATTTTTAAAAGCCTAATCTGGAAGGTGGAGGTAAATTGCACCTCAGAGGTGGTGCAAGGTCATGACAGTGTGTTTCCCCCTTCTGCCGGTGTAAGAGGCACCTCCAGTGATGAAGGGGGAAAGAACACTGGCGTTTGGGTACTCTACAGCTTCATGATGGCGAAATACAGAAATACCACTACAGAACTACAATGACCACGTAAAAGGGTGGCATAACTCCACTTCAGGGGGTTGGGGGGTTGTTTCTGCTGCCTCCCCATATCACCTGGAAGTCCTCTGGAAGCAGCACAGCAACGGCACCATTCCTGGCTTCCAGGGCTTGTGAATTGGGATGTAACTATTTTGCCCTGGCCTGTTAGATCCAGGCTAGCCTGATCTTATCAGATCTCAGAAAACTAGCAAGGTTGGCCTGAATTAGTATTTGGATGGGCAACCTGCAGTGAATATCAGGGCTGTGACATAGAGGCAAGCATTGGAAAACCACCTGTGAAATTTCTCATCTTGAAAACCCTTTGGGGTTGCCATAAGTCAGTTGTGACTTCTCAGCACAATCCTCTCCGCCAAACACCTGTATTTTAATTATTTAGATGTAATGTTTTTATATTTGCTGCCTTGTAGGCCCTGATTGGTTGGAAAAGCGTCATAAAAATGGTTTAAATAAATGGGGCTGGTCACCACCGCCCTTTGCCATGGACTCAAGTTCAGCACACGTTAGAGACAGCATCATTTTTTGGGGCACAAACTTTTGAGAGTCAAAGCTCCCTTTGGCAAAGACTATTGACTTGCCCATGGAGAATCCACAGGCATGTCAGCCTCTCTGCACACTTTAGAAGCATTTCAACACAGGTATGGAATATACTCTCACATGAGTGGGAACACCTGTTCAGTCAAATGCATGCCAATCTCTCTCTCCTTTGCCTGCATTCTTAGCATCATTTGTGCCACCTCATTACCCACATCTCTGTAACAAACTATACTAAAATAATGTACTTTTACTCTTAAGATATACTTCTACAACAGGGGCTGGCAAGCTTTACAATCAAAAGAGCCATTTTTGCTGGAAAACATATTTGAGCCTTACAATGAAGATAATACCACCTATTAAGGATTGCTGTGAGCATAAAATGGAAACAAGGAAAACAAATTAAACTACTTTGGATCCCCACTGGGAAGAAATGGAGGGTATAAATGAATTATATACATAAATAAATAATTTAGATGGCTTGCCTTAATAAATCTAATTCCATGGATCCTTAATAAATCTAATTCCATCTAGTCTCCCCCCCACCCCCCGCCCAGTATTACAGAGAAGGTAGAAAAAGTTCTCTCCACTTCCTCCATCGCAAGCATCATTTTATAACCCCCAAGGTATGTGGCCCCCAAGGTAACCCTGTGATTTGCCTCATGGCAGTTTAGGCAGAATTCCTCTGCTCTAAACCCACCGACCACCACAGGAATGCCTTGCTTAGGGTCTGTCGAGGACTACCTGGCCAGGATCTACCAGTTAATGATGAATTTGAACACAAAATGAAATGATGCTGCGCTCCCCCGTGGAGCACTCCAAACCAGCCCAAATGAACCCCCCCACTCTTTCCCCTCCCGTTTCCCCAATGGAACAGGCATGCAGTGCTGGAGAAGCCAGGCAGCCCAGGCTCTAGCTTCGCTGGGAGTCCACCCTCCAGAAATCCACCATGTCAGGCCCAGGCATTGGGAAGTTTGGCTGTTGATGGAGTGTGGCTGCAGGCACCCATGGGATTCTGTCCCCCTGAGCAGCACCCTGGAACCTTCTTTGCAGCTGTCTGAAGAAAAGTGAATCTGCTCCTGCATTCCTAACCCTGCCCCTGATGCCGGCTGCCCTCTTGACCTGGCCTTCCAGTCTGGGACCGCAGCCTCTGCAGGCCATCGGATGCCAGTCTCCAGGCCAGGGCGTGCCTTCTATGCTGCTCTGCCAGACTGGCCATCTACTCAAGTAAAGAGCCACAACAGAATGGCAAAAGAGCTGAATGCAGCTTCTGAGCCAACTACCACTTCCTTGCTCCTCTGTAAAATGTGAGAGAAAATGCTGCTTTGGAAAATGTGAGTTTGTGAATTCACAAAGAAGGGGCAATATTTGGTAAAGCAGTTTTTATTTCATATATCTTAATACTGAAAGCATCCCACCTAACCCATAACAATCTTGCTTTTCCAGCTTCTGTATTTTATTGCAACAGCTGCAGAGGAGGACACATTGCCCAGTTCTCCACCACAGTCTTTCCATGGGTGGTTTATTCATTCCCATGTAAAAATGAGCAGGAAATTCTCATTTAGCAGTTGTTACATGCACTCTGCATCAGTGGCATGTAGGTCTGAATGACTGCACAAGGTATACAGCAGGAGAGAATTAGATCAT
Organism: Sphaerodactylus townsendi; assembly: GCF_021028975.2. NCBI lineage: Eukaryota > Metazoa > Chordata > Lepidosauria > Squamata > Sphaerodactylidae > Sphaerodactylus > Sphaerodactylus townsendi. Next base: position 49,410,960 of record NC_059425.1, on the reverse strand, counting down.
CTTCTAGAGCTAATAATCTACAGTCATTTCAGGATGCTGATGAGTCAGTGATCTAATTAGGCAATTTGTTTCATAAGCCTTGCCCTGTATGTTTTAGTAACATTTTAATTGCTTCACATCTTTATAGGCAGGCATTAATATAATTGTTTTCTAATTATTTATTTTTCCTTTTCAGCATAATACAGCATCTGCATTTTGCTTTGCATCTTAAAAGGCAAGAAATCCAGGTGATCAGCATGTATTACCCCACTCCACGCCAAAGCAATAGTGTCTAACTTTTAGAAACTTGTTAGCTCTGTAGAGGGCTTAACTGGCAGCAGAGCTTAGCCTTAGAGTTTGCATGGAATGGCACAGAACAACTGAACGAAAGTAGAACTTCCCACTTTCCCATCCAGTGTACAATGTTAGATGTTCTCTACACAGTCTAGGAGATTGTGCCCTGGGCATGAATCCATGCTTCCTACTCCTAGCTAGTTACTATGTCTCAGAACTTCCTTTATCCCTTCTGTTGCTTGGCATAGGTTGTAAGTCGTTCCTCCACAGCTTCTTACCTATTTCCCTGAAAATGACAGGGTCTTATATTAATTTTTGCTCAAAAAGCTGCATTAGGGCTTAATTTCAGGGGATGTCATTTTTTCCATGATTTTGCGCCCCCTACGTGACCAGATCAGCTGTGCTGGGGAATCTGTAACTAGGGCTTATTTTTGGAGTAGGGCTTATATTTCAAGCATCCTCCAAAAATCCCCCAAAATTCATGCTAGGTCTTATTTTCGGGGAAGGTCTTATTTTCGGGGAAACAGTATATAGGTTTCTTGTAGTCATGCAGCTCCTCAGCTGAGGCTACAGCTAATGAGGCTGTCCTCTAACCACATACTCTGTTCTCTTTCTCTCCTCACCATTAACATTCCATATTTCTCATACCCCTTCACTGATTAGGCCTTGTTTATTTGAAAAAAACTCCTCATGACATACATGAACATAAAAAGCAGTCTTATACTGAGTCAGACCACTACTCTGACTGGCATAGCTTTCCAGTGACTCAGGAAGACAAGTATGTTTCTTAGAACACCTTAAGGGCTAAATTAGACATTACATGTGATATGAGTTGGGTCATGGAGTGCAACAGCAAGTATGAACTGAGGAACTCACTGGGCTCTGGGGCACTGCAAGGTGGGGAGGGGGGAAGCTTCAGGCTTCTGTGCTGCATTTTTTTTTTGCCAGCAGAAACAGTCACAGCCCTGTTCGTCCCTTTCTATGGCTAGCATGTGACTAAGGACATATGAAGCTAGAGAAAGGGGGCAAACAGAGTTCTATTGTGATAATTTCCAGTGGCAAAGGGCAAAATAGATGCCTGAGGCTCCTCCCCCTCCCAATGCTCTGAAGCCCAACTGAGCAATGGGATACTTTAAAGCTGAACTATCCAGTCCATACATGGAACTGGTGAGTCGGCTTGGGCACCTCTGATCCACCTTGCATCATACATAATGTTCAATTTGGCCATAAAGCTTTTTTCACTGGAGATGATAACATCTGAACCTGAGACCTTCCGAATGCAAAACATGTGTGCTGCTACTCAGCCATGGCCCCTTGTGCAATAACGCCGGGCCTTTGGAGCAACCAGCCGCTGAGTACGGCGCCCCATTCGATACCATCAAGATTATCCTCCTACGGAGAAGTCCGATGCTCCCCAGGGGAGGGTTTTAAAGGAAAGGATTCTCCGGGTGCCTTTATTATGAAATTACCGCTGTTTTAATGAAATTTAGTATGTTTTTATGCCGGAGTTTTATGGGCTGTTGTTGTTTTATTTGTATGGTTTGCCCCTAATTTATTTGTATTAATTGTTGTACACCGCCCGGAGCCCCTTGGGGATAGGGCGGCATAAAAATTGAAATAAATAAATAAATAAATAAATAAATAAATAAAAACCTATTCCTTGTTAGTGCAACCCTCTTAGAATTTCCCAGGCAGACCTTTCGTTTATTGTTGTGTAGGAAAGACAGGGCAGGAAGGAAACATACCTCTTTTCTTTTTGTTCCTCAGCATTTGGTATTCAGAACATTGTTCATTGCTAGGTGAATCCTCTACAGAAAAAAATGCTGCTTCACTATACAGAGCCAAGCCAGCAGCAGCTCTGTAGCCTCTTTCCAAGTCCTGCTATGTTGTACCTGGTCAAGAGCTCAAGGGGCCTACAAGTACCACTTAGCCCCTGAAAATGTCTCTGTACCTCTGGTTTGAATTACAATTTGCCCACAAGCAGAGATGCCAAAAAGTGCATAAGAGAGGAAAACTCAAGACTTTCTGAGAAGAATACATCACTTGAACAAAACTACAGTATTTAATTAACAACAGTATGTTCATACTGCTGCTAGAATACAAGTCTTGTCTTTCTTATGGCAAATGGTGAGGTAAAAGGTTTATTGACTCAATGATCCTGTTAAAAATGGCTTTCAGTTGGTCAGTGCCTTCCCTTCCCCCTTTTGGACAAATTTGAAGCATCATGTCATTATAACTGTTCAGGGGGAAAAACCTGAAGTTTTCATAAAACAATTGAAGTTCATGCTCAAGCCCCAACTTGCTTCATTTTAAGCACGATATCCAAATGAAACAGCGTGTATGAAGTTGCCTGCAGTTCTTAATGCTTTCCACATAAAAGAAATACAAAGTTCAAATACCTTTTTTGCTAATTTTTTAAATGAGATGGCTGGGATCCAGATGAGTGAGCATACAATTTGTGCGTATGTGTGAAAGATATCCTATTGAACCAAAATTTCTCTTTAAACACAACTTAAAAAGTGGTTTTAAGGATTTTGTGGTAAATTGTTAAAGGGAACCCCACCAAACACCTGGCTCTTATCCGTGCCCCACAGTATTCGCCCAACCTCCCCTTCAATCATTTTCTCCTTCCCCCTTGTCCTCTGTTTTTGAAAATAACTTTTTTTTTTCTCTTTTGCCATATTGAATTAGTGATTTAACATTAGGGCAAAAACCCAAGCCAGGTCGATTTCATCTTGAATTAGTACTGTTATTCTTAAGGTGAAGATACACTGCACCTGCAGTTAGGAATAAGTGAAATTAACGAGGGAAGTTAATTTATGACATAATTTGGACCTATTTTACACTCATATTAGATGCTTTATGAGCACAGGAGAGTCAAGATAGGAATGTAATATTGAGCAAACCTTTCATTTTTAAGTAATTAACTGTTTCTATACATACCCACCAAGATCGCACATTCAACATAATGTGTCACAGATTATAAATTTTATGGGTTAGTGTGCAGGACTGTGAGTCAGAAAAATGGCTGCCAATTTCAACAGCTTTAAGTTGAAAAGGAAACGAGACCAGACTTACCTGTGTATCTTTCCAATAAACAATTAGCTTACTCTACAAGCATCTGATAAAAACAGGTTAGTTAGAAACTCTCTCATCTTCTTCCAATTCAGCTTAAGCACACAACTCAGTAATGAAATTTAGGTTGCACTTTCTACTTTTATGATTTATTTTCTTCTTTCTTTCTGATGACGAGTTCAATTAAGTTATAAATGCACTATCCCTTTAAGCTTCCAGATTTAATGTTCTGGAGGGAGAGAACTATTAAATAGTATTGCAGCAGTTTAAAGACCTGGCAGTTATAAGATACAAATATTCCCCCCTGTGTCATAACTCAAATCTGCTAAACTCTAGTAATGCAGTGAATTAGGCCACCATTATAGAAACCATAAATGAAGGCCTCTGAAGTTTTATTCATGTGTTTCTGAATGTAGTACCAGCAATGGTTATAGGTTGTCACAACCAGCAAGACTGAGCAAATAAATAAATAAACATGCAACCATAGTTAAAATATATAAACTACATACATCAGAAGCCTGGCACAGATTCTGCTGGAAAATGCATATCACTCCACTTGGTATAACTTCGTTAATTCACATCATCATTCTCATGTGATAAATGTCACTACAAGGTGTATTTTCCAGAGTCTTTAGCATAGCAGGTATTCCAGGGAAAGGCTGCTATTTACAATGTCCTATAAAATCTTTATAACAACATTTCCCAGGAAAACTGTGATCTTGCAACATGTGAGTCATGTTCACAAGAATTTTTAATCATGAAAAAGTAGTGGGGAAATATCATGTGACAATGATATTTTATTTCCTAAAATCGTTCCAGGAATCTGGTGTCAGGTTCATACTATCAGAAACAAAAATGATTACCTGAGACAGTTTGCTTACTTTCCCTGATTAGGAAAGTAGGTAGACAATTTCTTGACAAACCATGGAGAAACTAAACATTTTCTGTGAGATCACCAAAAAAAAAAAAAAATCTCAGACAGCGGCAACAGAATGAGGCTTTTCTCCACAATTACACAAACACTGAGGAAAATCTAAGGCAATAATGTCTGTTAAAATCTGCAAATGTCCGGAGACAAGAAAATACCAAAAGATTGGATCATGTCAACAAGCACTCTGGACTCAGGGGCAAATGCGTTTGACACTTTCACCAAAATGGAGAACTCTTTGTCATGGAATGTCCTCATTAATCTTCAGGTCAGCACCTAAAATTAGTCATTCAATATTTCTATAACCTTGACTTCTTGTAGAAACTTTACATTCTCCAACTTTCCACTAAAGCTGAACTTGCTTGGAATTTTGCTGCTCTATTCCATGGAAAAATAAGTAGCAAAACAGTCACACTTTTACTCCCTTTGTTCTTCTTTGACGCGCCTCTCTTTTGGAACAGTCAAAACTTTCCTCTCAGGAAAACCAGTCACAAAAAATGCTTAGCACAGCAGTAGCAGACAAGTAGACTTATCATCCATCCTCCATGAGAGAAGCCTGGTGAATTCTTCAAGCAAAACCTGAGATGCTTAAGGCAAGCCAAGAGAGCCCTCATATCATTAATTATTGTGCCTTAGCAAAATAACGGAAGCTGCTGTGGTTCACTTAAATAGGGGGAACTGGGGAGAGACGGCACTTTGAATTTTATGCTCCCTTTTAAGACAACCATCAGCTGAGTTTTTCATGATCTGACTCCTGCCAATACTGAAGAACAGCTATTTCAGCAAAACAAATTCCGCTTCCCAGTACACCTGTATACAGTCAGCTAAACAAACAAACAAACAAACAAACAAACAAACAAACAAACACACATGCACACACACTTATGTAACTTTACACACATGTAAATTTGCATATACATACAACATACATATATGTGTAAATTAATAAATCAGTATTTTTAAATTTGTTTCAACCTTTTAAGAATGAATGAATGGTGAGCTTGGTTCTATGTCTATAGCTATAGTCAGAGGAAGAGGTCAGTCACTCAGAGATAGCTCAAGGCCCTTTCATGAATTTTCACCTTTTGTTCATAAAAAAGCAAGCCTTTGGGCATTATACTTGGGAAGCTTTAAGAAAAAGCATAGAAGTATTATATCCAACGGCAAAGCACCAGGATCGTATTATTTAGTGGTTAGGGTGCCCATCTAGGGCAATAGAGACCTGAGCTCAAATCATGACTCACCATGAAGCCCATGGATGATCTTCTGTCATTTTAACTTGTCTCATGGGGTTGTTGTGATGACAAAATACAGAAAGGAAGGAAATGCTATGTATTCTGCCCTGATCCCCTTGAAGGAACAGTGGGATAAAATGTAATAATCAGTAAGAAATAATCCTACTGACATTGATCAATACAAAAGCATCAAGATAATCAACGGCAGGCCTTTATTTTTACAAAATTAATTTTTGTTTTATTCATTTTCTATACCGCTTTATTAAAATATCTGTATTTAGGATGCTCAGAAATGACCCACTGGACTGCTTCTCCACAAAACTTTAGACCATCCTACATTTCTCAGTTGTGAAGCCAATAAGGGATAAAATCCCTACTGAGATTATCATACAAATAATTTGGACTACCTAGACATAGTAGGATCTCATTCAAAGTTTCTTACTAGTTTTAAAAAAATACTGTTTGAATTACAGTTGCAATCCTATCCACGTTAATAATCAAATGAGGATTGCTGTGTGTGCAACCCAGAAAAACTCTCTCTTTCTTTTTATTCAAGTATTCAATTTACTGTTTGGGATGTAACAAAAATTCAGTACTTTGCCTTAAGATTAGTGATAGCAGCACCAAACAAAAATGGCCATTTTAAGAGGAAGGGAAATTATGGCAAATGGCCACATGCTTCCCTGACATCCACCAAAATGAGTCCAAATTGCAAAACCAGTCACTGCACTGAAGGAATGCACTGTTAAGACAATAACAGCCATATTTGTTGCCAGGGAAGTTTGTATATCTTTTCCCCAGCTGGGGAGAGATATACTACATTCCTTTTGCCACCTGGAAATCATCCAGAATTTCTCTAATTTTCAAGCCCTATTGCAGTAACTTTTCATTTTTGCCACTATACACATACTGCATAAGATGAGTGGAATAAAAATTATCACTAGTGCCTCTAGAGAAGATAATATTTTGCACAATGCCGGCCATGTTACCAGACACGCCACTATCACAAAATCCTTGAAAATAGAGTTTTGAGATGGACAGTATAACCACTGCTGTTGATACCACTGTAACTATCACTTTTCTACCAAAAGAATTAGCCACCACCATTGGTGCTGTGCGACCCAAGCTATGCCAACATTTGGCATAACAGAAACTTCTATGGCAACTGCTCCTTCTCTTCTCCTACAATAACTGCCAATTCCACCAGCATGAGGCCAGCACGGGGGGGGTCAAATGACCCTGGGTGCAACAGTGGGGAGGGATCGCTTCCACTCCCTTTCCCCCACTATGCTGACCTGGCTTGGAAGATCTGGGCCAGCGCGGGGGAGGCACCTAAAGACAGAGCTGGCCTGCTGCCAGGAGCCAGCCTGATGCTGTGGCGCCCATCCGAGCTGTCTTCTTCCCTCCCCAGGCCCTTGAGAGTGGGGCTCAGATGGGCACTGCAGCGGCAGGCCAGTTCCTGGGTTGCCTGCCACAGCACCCTGCCCCCACCTCCCTGAAGGCCAGCTTCTGCCCTCCCTAGGGTCTGGAAAGGGCAGAAGGCGGCCTACAGGGAGGCGGGGGCGGCGGCTCAGATGGGAGCCATGGCAGCAGTCTGGCCCAGGAGCCGCCTGCTGCTGCAGTGCCTATCCGAGTCGCCCCCTGTCCCAGAGAGGAGTGGGTAGGCGGGGGCGCCCGTAGCGTCAATTCCTCCCGATACTCTTCTGGCCAGCAGCAGCAAGATCCTATTTATATCACTGGTGGAAGACATTTTTATGGGGAGGGGGGATTTAGTGCTGGTGGAAAGTGCTGTCAAGTCACAGCTGACCTACGGCAACCCACCAAGGTTTTCAAGGCAAGAAATGTTTAGAGGCGAGATGCCACTGCCTACCTCTGTGCAGTGACCCAGGACTTCCTAGGAGGTCTCAAATACTAACCAGGGCCAGTCCAGCTTAGCTTCTGAGATCTAACAAGATCAGGATAGCCTGGGCCATCCATGTCAGGGCAATACAGACCACCCCCACCCCCAGTTAAGCCTCACATTGTCCCTGGTGGGCCATTGATCTCCTGGGGCATGACCAAATTGGCTGTAGAAGGAGACAGACAAGAAAACTGCTTCTATTAGCATGGCTCTACTCACACTACATGGAACCCCTGCTCAGAAAGGAGGGTCTAGCTATTATCTAACCATGGCTGATCAGTACTTGTGACTCAGAGTAGCATTAGCAAGTCTTATTCCTTGTTCAAAATTTATTCCTTGGGGCTGGGGAATGAGAATACATGAGATGAAATTATGCCATATTACACCACTGATCTATCTATCCCATTCTATTGTCTATTCTAACTGGCAGCAGATTCATAAGGTATGATGGTCAAACCAGAAGTGGTTGTGGGGAGAACTGGGTATGGGGCCCACTCCACATTAATTTCTGGTTTGACTCTCAGGGACAGATTCCCCCCAATCTGCCTATGGAGATGCCAGATACTGAATTGTGTACCTTCTTCTTGCAAAGTGAGACAGAGACCGGATTGCATGTAAAAATCTTTCATTACTTGCACCTTGGGATGTGTTTGTGTGGTTCAAACATAAATTTTTGGGGAAAAGGTTATCCAAGCTGAGTTGCTCAGTCCTCTTCTTAGTATGTTATCTCATATCATACATTGAGGTGCATATTCACAGCAGTCAGTGAAGACTGCTGGCTACCAGTGAGAAGGCACTCAAACATGCTTGGTGATAGCTTTGTCTCTGTACTATACAATGCATACTGGCACATGCCACCAAAAAATCAACAAAACAAAACATCATGTAAGAGGAAAGATTTCATAATATTGCCTTCTGCACTACAAACATAGCTATGCAGATATACTAATTACATGTCAATCCTTCAAAGTGTGACTCTATTATATTTTGCTTGAGCTAGAATTCAGTAAAAGCAAGGAATAGGAAAAAACAAAGGTAAATCATTTACATCACTATTTGCTATTTTTATGCCTTGACAGGCAATATGTGGGGAAACGTTTACGTTCAGTGTTATTAACAGGTTGTAGATTCATTTGTTAAAGTATCAATTAAAGTATAAATCAAGTTAAGTATCAATCAAGTTAAGTATCAATCAAGTTTCCTGTCTATTAAGCACCTGTGTTTTCTTAAGCAAAGTACACAAAAACAATTGGCCATGCTGGCAGGGGTTGATGGGAATTGTAGTCCATAACATTTGGAGTGCCAAAGGTTCACCATCACGGATCTAGAAGATTCGACTCTAATTACTGATCAGCTGGTTTATTTGACTAATTTACTTGATCAAATGATTTAGAAGAGCCAATTCTATAAAACCCCTGACATCATTTTAGAGAAATTCATTTACAAAGGATTCCTTTTACGATTTTCTGGTTGTTGTTCTGGCTATTCTTCTGTCTTAGGCTGAATAGCCTTCTATTGTATTGTTCTTTATACCTGGAACTGTCTAGAGTTGAGAGAGAACTGATTTTATTATTTCTTTTTCTTTCCTTTCAATAAAATTTTAAAATCTCAGCTGTTTGAGAGTATCTGGAGAAAGGACCCTGGTTTCAGTGCGTTACTGGTTAGGTACCCGGCCTTGGGCAACCTTTTCACATCTCCTGCTGTTTTTTAAAGTTCAAAGTGCCCAAAATCATTTGGAGGGGGGGGGGCAGGGGTGTCCAAATGAAGCAATCTCTCTCAACCGGCAGCCATTGTGGTCACTGCACACTTCCTTTTCTTGCCTTCCCTGCATAAAGTTTTGCAGGATCTATGTATTTACTTGAATTCACCCTGCCAGTGAAGCTGAACACAGAAGCTCTATGGAACCATATTGAGAAATGCTAGCTCCCCCCCCCCACCCTGCAGAAATATCAGAGGAAGTGATTCATTGCATGCCTTCCTCCCCTCCCACCCCTGTGATTAAGTGTTAAATATTTATAAGTTACGAAAACAGTCAACAAACATGGAGTTAAACAAAAATTGAACAATTCAGAATTTATGGTAACATCAAGCGATGCTTGGGGAAGAAGCAGATGCAAACAAGGATCCATGCTTTCTTGATTTTAAATAAGCTAATATGTTTGTTCGTTTTTTCAAAAATTACAGCAACCAACATTGCCTTGGTGGAATTTGACAGGTTGCAAGTTATTCCAATACTTAAGGCATGTTGACAATATTCCATTTTTGGATCATATATTTTTAAAGGCATAAATTACAACAGTGGAGTATTACCATCTCCATCATCTGTGTCAAAAACTTGGAATGTGTATTTCCCAAGTTCATTTGATCAACATGTGTTTTAATAAAGCCAAATGTAAGGTCATGCATCAAAGAACATAGGTCACACTTGAAAGAGGAGGTGCAGCATCCTGGTGACAGGATGACAGGAAAACTCTAGGAGATAGGATACCTAACAGACAAAAGATGAACTCTCAGTAGAATCTAAGAAAGAAAGTTGCCATCCTGAGATGCATAAATGAAGGAAATAGTTACACAGGAGAGAATAAAAGTGACATTACTGAGATGGATGTGAAATACAGAGTCATCCTAAAAAGAGTTATACTTCTAAGACTACAGAAGTTGAAGGTATAATTCTGGTTAGGATTACCTGTAAATTTTGTGGTTCCCCTATATACCATTGTGCTGTATGGAAAACTGAAATGATGTAATCAGGGCTCACAAGGATTGCTACAGACAGGACTGCTATAAACAGGCAGGACAGTGGTAGGGATGAGCTTCATAGTCAAGCAGAGCAAGTCAGGAGGTTGTATCAAAACAGATGCCAGGAAGGTCAGCAGGGTGACTCAGGGGAGTCTTTTCTGAAGAAGTGGGAACGATCAAAAGTAATATATGAGGAGGAGGAAGCAGTTCCACAGACTTGGAACAATATGGCAAATGGTAAAAGAAATGGCAGTTTGATAGCAGATGGACTAGTGTAAGACAGGCAGAGCAAGAAGGTAAATTTGCAAAAGAACAGCCCTTACTTAAAAACGCAGAATTGTAGCTAGCTTATCACAAAGTCCCTTTTCATGAAGAGACTGAAAGATGCAACGAAACCCTAAAAGAAATGAGAAAGCTCTAAGAAATTAGATCATTTCAGGCAGGATGCCTAAATAGAAAAACATCTACAGCATATAAATAGTCACAGTTGCACAGTGGCTTTCCCAGGTATATGAATGTTGTAACATCATTCTTTTATCCTACAGTTTATCATTGCATGATTCCATGAAATAGTTTAGGCTGAAAGAGAGTGACTGGCCCAAGGTCACCCAGTGAACTTCCATGGCAGAGTGGGGACTCGAACCTGGGTCTCACAGATCCTAACACTCATGCTCTATCCACTACACCAGGTGACTCATGCACTGATTCAAATGCTCATGATGTGATGCACACACTTCACCCAACTTTAGAAAATAAATGCAAACCTGGGTAATTTCTACCCACCATTAACAAACCAGCCGGTAGTTAAGGGGTTGTGGTGGTTAAAACAATAGCACCCCCCCACCCCACCGCCCAATTTAATATCACCTTATACAGTAATGACCTAAAACAATGTACCATACCACTCCATTAATGCAGAATGCATAGACTACCATAGCACATTAACATTTAAGAATATGAAATCTTAAACTCTCTAGGAAAGAAAGTACTTATTGTATATCAATACAGAAAAGATAATATTCATAGAGTTGCACTTTTTAGCACACAAGTAGAGAACTGCTGTATGCCAAGTAATACACTCGAGTAGCTTATATGTCTGTTGTATTTACTTTCTTTTACTCCTCTTAAGCAAATAAGATCATGCATCTGAGATGTTAAAAATATACTCCCAGGCACACTTCATTTTGGAGTATGGGGTAATGAATGCAGAAAGGGAAACAGAGCATTTAGACAGTGTCCCCCTCTTATACATTTGACTTTCAAATAGCTGGCAGGTCATTAAAGGAAAAAAATTATGATATATTACTCACCAGCCTCTCAGTTTTCCACTGGAAATTAAAATGTAATCACTGCTATGATGATTGGTTAAGACTATGACCAATTTTTTTTTGTTAGCACCTTAAAAATAGTAGATGGAAGAAATGTAATCCAGGAATAAGAGTTATGTTTTTAGATATACAGAGATTAGTAATGCAGGCCATTTGAGAAACGGCTTATACACTACCAGATAAAATTCACATAGTCCAACACAAACAATGGAAGAAATGCCTATACAACAAGACTGAGATCTGAACAGTCAATTAAAACAATTATACAACAGAAAAACAGGCATAATATTCATCAGGCTTTGTTTAAAAACACAGCAGAAGCACCAATGTTAGAAATTGCTCTCTCTCTCTCTCTCCCTCTCTCTCTAGCCCTGGTAGCACTATTAAATTCAGATGCAAGGTTCTGTTTAGGTTGGACAAGCCCCAACAGTAGAACAAAGTCAGTCTGTCTTAGTACCATAACCAAATTCTACAAGTTAACAGCTTTTCATGAAAAGCTGCCATTTCAGAATGTCAATCAAGACAGAATATAAGTGGGAACTCCTGCAGAAATAATCAGCTGCAGGTTTGAAAAACATTTTTTTTTCAGCTGAAAGTGGAAACACAAAAGATATTTGAATGGGATCTCTTTTCAGTCATGTAACTGTAGACGGTCATTTTCACAACATCAAGGACCAAAACACAAGACAAAGTTGCAAATAATGTCTTGAAAAGGACCATTTGCAGGGGTGATGAATGATTCAAGTTACAAATGGAAGAATTATTGGCAAATGGAAACTCATTAATATGAAAAGGTTTCTCTTTTATGAGATGGCAGTTGGAGACAATATTTTTATTATATCTGAATGATTATGATTTATTGAGTGGGTCATGCAATGTAATTCATATGACGATTGCCTGACATCAAACAAAATTATATACCTCTGATTTATCTAGATGTTATGGAAAAGTAAACATTCCCAATTAAAAAAAGCAATTGTGTGACTGGCAGACCATCATATTCCAATCTACACAAGACAAAGACTCATAAATTCACTAAACTGAGAAAAATCTTGTCATTCGGAGATGCATGAACAATGATATCTTCATCATAACATGAAATATCTTTTCTATATAGCTTATGTAAAAGTATTATTTAAAAAATGAAAGCCTATATGATCCTGTTCCAACCAGTTTTTCAAATTTCACTTCAAAAGATCAACAATATTGTTCTGTCAGTCAATTAACAACTTTTACATTGATCATTTGACTTTTAATAGATGACCTTCAAACTCAGTGCTCTTTCAAAGATAATTTGTTTTTCTTAACATATGAAATGGCTTTTATTTACTAAGGCCGTTTCCGCACGGGCGAAATATGACGTCGTGGAAACGGTAAAAGAACCGCCATAGCGAGAGCGTTCGCACGCGCAGCGCATTTTGAAGATCTTGCGCATGGCGCCGTGTGAGCAGCTAAACAGTAGCGAAGACGCCGTATTGAAAAAAAAACTTTAAACCACTCTTTTTTTACCTGTGGCGCATCGGCCTTACGCTTTCGTCGCGAACAGCCGCCAAAGGAGCCGATCTTCAAAATGCATCGACTGCCAGGCAGTAAGCTGGGTCACCTTTTCCCCCCACACACACACACGTTCGTCCCTGGTGCGTTCCCTGCATGGCCAAGCACCTTTCCCAGACCCATGCACTGGGACTGACAGTAGCTGGGAGGGGCGCGACCGACAGATGAGGGACGGGCAGGACATCAGAACGATCCACGTTCGTCCATCCCACTGCTGCGTGGGCATGGCGTCCGAACCTGCAACCCATCGCAAGTGCGCATGAAGCAATATCGCGAAGACGCCGCTTCCGCCAGAAGCGCTTCCGGTCACGAACCGTCGATTTCTCGCGGAGACTCACGGGCGCCCGCAGCTCCGCCTGTCTGTGTGAACGCTTTTTTTGGGATGCGTCGCAATTTGCGACGTCATCGCGTCGCTGCTTTTGGCCGTGCGGAAACGGCCTAAGATATATGCAATCCACTTTGAAAGAATGAAAAGCCATGATTAATACTGCATCTTAAGCAGTTGAAAATTTTGAAGACTACTGTTGGGACACTGGAGCAAATTTCTTTTGAAAATAATTTGTGCAACTCCTTTGGTTTCCTAGATCAAAACGATCATGAAGAGCACCAGGTATCACATTCCACCTGACATACTCATGAAGACAATGTGAAAGTAAGCACTACTGAGGCGAATAATGGTGAACCTAGGTGAATCATGGTGAATCATGGTGGACTTGGTGTGTTGAAAATGCCTTCTGGCATGAAAACCCCCTTCTCTGACAAAACAGAAACAAATGGGCACAGTGTTGCCATGGCTCTGTGTTCTGGGGAAGTTGCCCAACCAATATCTACATTATAATTTGGCAATTCCACCTAATTTCCAAGGCAGGAAGGTTAGTAAGAACAAACCAACTCCCAAAAATGGTTGGAGTGCTACAGCTGAAGAAATATTGCATCATATAGACTGTCCTGGTGTTTAAAAATAAGGTTGAGAAGGCTAGGAACCCAGCTATAATTGTCATAATACTAATGAACAAGTTGCTGCCATAGGAAAGCTCTCACATGTGTGGAATGAAGAAAGTTGTAGGATGTTCTTTGCACACATATCCAATATGTTCAACTATAAGTAGATTCACCAAAAATGTTTACAAGAAGAATATTTTGTTTAGTCTTTCAAATCCTTCCTATTCCAAGTAGAAGGTTCTTGTCAAGCTTCCACACCCCAACAGCAGATACAGCACATGAAGCATCTGATTGCCAATGTGGGAAACATATCTGCGATAGGAAGAGAAAACTGAGCTCTTTGGCTATGGAATATTCAGGTAATACATAGCGGTGATAGGATACCTGCCCTTGTAGCTTCGAGGCACCTTCCATGTTTCATCGCAGCTTATGATGGGGTTATTTTAACTTAAAGCATTTGCATCCACCTTCTCCGGCACCCAAAAAGTAATGCAAGGTGGCTTAAAGAAAGTAAACCATAAAACACTACATGAGAATCTAAAGAACTGCCAGTCATTCAACAAGGAAGGAAAAAGCCAACCTTTCCCCATATTAACAGTTCATCAACAATTCATCAAAATGCACTCTGAAACAAATAATTTTATAAAGCTTTCTAAAGACCAATAGTTCTCAGTGAAAAAGTGAAAACACTCTGTTCTCCTGTTCTGGTATGGTCGATGAATGAAAAAGTCTGCAGTTGGGAAGAGGATGACCACACAGTCCTATAAGATAGCATAGAAAGTGACAGCTACTAGGGTGAATGGAGATGGTAGGCATTTTGCACATGGTCCCAGTATGAATAAATGCAAGTTAAACTGAAACTGAACCTTCAACTGAATGTGGAAACAAATAGGCAACCAATGTAATTTTTACAACAGGTGTTACATGTTTATAATGGCATAGGATTGGAGTACTTGGAAATCTTTTCCTCAATCATTATGGCAAAGGTATGGGAGAACTAACTATTACTCCTTAGGATTTGGAACTCAAGGTAAATGGCTCCAAATGATGATGGATTTAAATAGTTGGCTCTTAGATTTGTCATAAGCTAAGTTAGACAATCAAGCAACAGAGAACCTGACAGAAGGCCCAATGAATAAAACAGCTTGCTAGAGAAGGAGAACACAACAAGGAAACTACCTTCTATATTTATAAGTTACATACCCAGCAGGAACAGGTGCTCCTGTTGCTGGGCAAATCCCAGAGAATTAAAAAAACTAGGAACAAGAGTCAAGAACTATGTTTCTGAAGGCTCGGAGGCACCAAACAAAGAACAGCAACCATTCTGCTAAGTGGCAAAATAAGGAACAATCCAAAAATACTAGCAAAATATGGAACCTGACATCCATATAAATTCTGGAAACCATCCCTAAATTTTCACTTCAGCTTGAGGAGAAACTTGTGTTACTTTTCACCTCTTTACTTTTGAACAGTCAGTGCTGCTTACGAAATTTTAGTCCTTTATAAAGATTGGTAAGATTAACACCCTCTCATTATGGAACTACTTTTAGCAACAAGAATGCCACTGTAGCTTAGAAATGGCACACAAAACTGTAGAAAAATACCAAGTATGTTGTATTCTACTTATTGCATATTTTATAAACTGGCAGAATATATGTACTATATAAATAATGTAATACAGATAAATAATAACATATGTATGTTTTGTTATGCACTTACTTTCATACTCACTATAACTGCACAAATATGACATAATAAAGAGTTCTGAAAGCTGGATAATATTCTTTATACAAGCTTGCCAATCTGATTTCTATAAATGCCAATTCTGAAAATTAAAAAATGCACATGAGAAATTTCTCAGGGAAGAAAACATGAGGGCAGAGTGAACTTTTTTAAAAAAAGTTGGAATTAGAAATGTAAGCCAATATTACTATTCTGTTTACAGGGGTGTTAAGAATGCAAATGGTTAACAGTAGTATAAACTCTCTCCTTGGTTTAAGTTTGAACGTCTCAAGCTATTACACATAGCATTCATCTGCATTCCCTGTTTATGGGAATGAAATATGTAGTCATTTGAAGTCCACAATATGTATACTGTGTTTGTAATAACTGCAGATTTTACAAGCACATTATTCTTTCCATTAGGATTAAAACCTCACCGAATAGCAATTTGTGAAAGAATTCTAGCAGGGCCCTGAGCCCAGAACTCTGACCTCTGATGAGATGCTTGGCAGCAACAAATCTAAGTCTAGGCAAAACATCTGGTTTCAGTTAGACTTCCTAAAAAAATAGCCCCTGTACTGGGGAAAGTGGTATTCACTTAGCTTTGTCTATATACTTTGACTGACTTCACTGCTGCCACAGGGAAAAAAAACTCATCCAGGATGGCTGTCAATCACTGCAGTCTTCTTGGTGGCCCATGCAGAGGCAAACATTTACACGAAGAGTCACTGTATGTTATTTGTTCATTTTTCTTCTGTGTTTCCCTCCCCTTGTAGTTTACAGAGCTGATGTTTATTTCAAAAGCGATTGCCAACTCATAGTCATGTAGTCCAAAACTGCATTTTGGTTTCCAAATGTGTACAGTTCCATTAAAACTGATGGTATTTATGATAACCTCTCCCCCTCTTGGGTGCTTTGAATGTTTAAAAAATTTCTAAAGTGCATTGATGTACAGAAAAAAAATTATGCATGGGTTCAGTTTATTACCAAATAAAATACCCAATAAGGCAAAAAAACTTGAAAAAAAGTATGGCTTCAGGGGAAACTGTTAACATTAAAACAGCATTTAAAACACAAATATATTGGAAATATTTGAAACAAAAATGTATAAAAACAAATATAAACACACAAGCAGGGAGGTGCACTAATAAAAGTGATTTAATGTCAAATAAAAAAAAGGGTCTTCATCTGCTGGCAGAAGACAACGATGGACAGACACAGATGAATCTTCCTGGGGAGGGAGTTCCAAAGTTTCAGTGCAACTACCAAAGTGTCTTTTTCTCAGCTTGCAATCTATCTAGCTTCATATGGAGAGGGGTTCTTGAAGAAGGGCTTTTAAAGGTGATTGGAGTTATCGGGTAGCTTCACATGGGAGCAGGCGGTCCTTTATGTATGCTGGCAACAAGCCATATTAGGCTTGAAAGGAAATTATCAGCACCTTGAATTTGGGCCAAGAAGCCAATTGGAAGCCAGAACAGATGGAAGAAAACTGGGGTGATATGGTACCTATGACCCACTTCAATCAGCATGGTGGCTACAGCATTCTGTACCAACTGTAACTTCCAGACAGTCTTCAAGGGCAGCCTCACATAGAATATATTGCAGTAATCTGATCTAGATGTTACTGGGGCATGCACTGCAGTGGCAAGATCTCTTCTGTCCAGAAAGAGCAACCAGCCTTAGCTGGTGAAAGGCACCTCCGACCACCACTATTTATCTAATGAAGGCCAGGGTCCAGCAGTATCCTCAAGATACGAACCTGCTATTTTCAGGGGAGTTCAACCTGATACACTTGGCCTAATCCAATTCACACCACCCTCACCCAGGAGTTTTTATTTCTTCAGTCAAACTGTACATCTTTCTACATAATTTCAATTTAAGTATCTTTACAAAACCTTGTACATATTTGCTGAAATATTCCAAGTTGTAAGTGCAAAATTATTTCCTCAGTTAAAAACGGTTAGGTTTTTTTTTTAAAAAAAACTTAAATATTAGTAATGAAGAATATATGCGGGATTTCCCAAGGCACGTAGGGATTTTTTTAAAATGTGAGAGTGATCCCTTCACCCTGACTCTATTCAGACATAGTGGCTAGATGTTGTTCATTTAAAACCACAGTTAGTGAACACACAATTAGTGGGAGAGATTATCAAAACTAAATAAAAGGGTTGTTTAAAAAAGAGAAAAATCTTGGTTTATTTTCTGCCAGTGCAGATCAAATTAGAGCAGGACCTGCGATTCTATGACCCGGGGTGATGCTACTGAACATGCCAGAATGACTGACTAGAATTACTAAAAAGCCAATTTCACATGCAGTGATATAACAGTGGTTTAAAATCTCAGTTTGTAGCCGTCCTATTAACCAGAGTTTGTGGAGTGGTGAGCTTGCCAAAAAACCCTGGGATTTAACCAAGTCATAATTTAGCATGCCATCCGAAAATAATGCTGTAAAATTGTATCAAGGAAATTTACTCCCAACTACACTCTTAAACCTGCTCTAGAAACATCCGAATGTGGCAGGAAACATTTTGTTTACCTGTGCTTGGCAAAAGAGTGACTTCACTCATTCTTTAAACTTTTCTTAAACTGTCTGAAGTAATTATTCTTCTGAAATTTCAACATACACTGATGCAGCCAAATTTTAGTTTGTCTTATATGCATACGTATTTGGAGAGAACTGTATTGTCATTCAGTGTTTAGGTTGTGCTTCAAGACTTATTATGGCACCAAATGTAACTCTTTCTCCCAAGAAATGGTTCATAGAGAATGGAGTCTTAGAACTTCATAAAACACGTGCGATTTGTTTTAACTGGTTTCTTAGTACCTCAAAATCCAAAATGAATAAAATTATGCTTTTTTTTCTTTGCATTTGCTAAGAGTTTGTTAGCCTGGAGAAATCTTGTTCAGGTTCACACAGCTCCATAAAACACATAGTGTTTATTACTCTAGTCTATTTATATTTATTTAAGTCTCCAAGGTGAAACTCCAGTGGCGGCTATGTTACAGTTCAAACAAGCAAGGCTTATTTTATAAATGTGCCTTTTGTGAATTGGTGGTTCCATTTTGCATGAATGCAGGGGGGCAGTAATCACGGTCACGTTGTTTATTCATTCAGGGAGGGGTGTGTGTGAAAAAAATCTACTTTTCATACCAATATAAAATTTTACTGTTAGAAGAAGCACAAAATATTTATCCTGGCAATCAAGATACAATAAACTGGAAGAATGCCAAAAACAGTAGCATGATAAAGCTTAGTTTTTTTCTGTATGTGTATATTGATATTTATTCAGTGGAAGTACAGGGTCAAGAAGCCCACCACTGTTTTGATTTGCCTCCATCAATGACACTACCTTCTTACCGGAGGGGCTCAATGTATCTGGTTAAAGTATACCATCTGTGAGCACAAGGGGTTTGCAGAGACAGATTTTCCACACTTGCCTCTTCCCATAGCAGCCTTGAGATCCCCCTAGACATTTGATGCAGAAACACTGGATGACTCTTAATACACACACAGAGAGAGAAAACATTAAGCTCAGTGAGTAACAACTTGCTGGAGATCCCTGACCTGAAGACTGTGTGACTGTACTCGACCAGAGTCAGATCCTTTTTGCACTGGCCCTGATCAGGTGGAACGCTTTGTCAGATGAGACCAGGGCTCTGTGGGATCTTTCACAATTCCGCAGGGCCTGTAAGACAGAGTTGTTCCACCAGGTCTATGGTTGTAGACAGCAACAGTGCCTAAAGCAACAGTGCCTATTCATGATGAGCTGGCCTCCCTTCCCCTATCCCCTTGCTTTTCCATTCTGTGTTGTTTAAGACCAGTTGTGTCTGTTTAAGTTAAATTAGAGCATCCTATCCTTCACTGGATTTTATACTAATTTTAGGTGCCAAGATTGAATATGGTATGTATTTTTGTACAATTATTTTAGTTTAGTTTTATATGAGGAACCATGTTGTACACTGCTCCAAGCCCATGCAAACTGGGGGGAGGAATTTCTAATAAATCAGTATATTATTATTATTATCATCAACAATAACAGTTGCCATTTAATATGGGAGTTTGCAGCAAGGATTGGGAATTGGGTGACCATCTCCTTCCTCTTGCACTAGCAGAAGTGCAACAGAGCAAACTTTCCATTAAGAGTACCCCCATTAACTCAGCATCAGTTTTTCAGGTGTTCACAGGGTCAAGACAATCATTCTCCCTTCACATTCACCCATGTATTATCCTCAAAACACATACATGTATTATCCCCCTTTTTACCAAAGTTATTCTATTATTCTTATGCAAATTTTAATGAATTGATCAATTCCCCTAAGTTTCAACATCTTTGGGGCACTGCCCACAAAGATATCAACAGGGTTGCACTGCCCCCCTCTCTCTCATGGAAAAGTCATCGTTCCAGGCAACAAAGGCGGTTTCAGTTCTATGACTGGGCCTAAGTCCAGACTGAAATGTGTCTAGATAATCAGCTTCTTCCAAGCATGCCAGCAGTTGAAAACCCAAAATCCTCTCTAATATCTTGGTTTTAAAAAGGTATGTTAGACACTGGGCAATAGTTGTTTAGATCTTCATGCTGTAATAAAATAAACAAAGCAACAGGTTGAACATATACAGCCAGATTCAAATTACCTCCACTTACAATTCCACAACTCTAATTTTTCCTAGCTGAGATCTAATACAGCTCAAAACAATTGGACAGTAATTCAATTTCTGCAGCTCATTATTAGATTGATTGTTCATCTTTTTTATTGATTTCATGTTAGTTAGCAAAAGGAATCTGAATTAGCAAAAGGCTGCTCTGTGTAAAAACAAGGCTCTAAATAATATCTATAGGTTGTGGATTATAGACATAAATTAGATATTGGATTAAATTTAGACCAAAGAAAGCACTGTGCATTAGACAGTATGTGGACCAAATTGTTGTTCTGGGAGTGACTGATGCCCATGCCTTGGGATGATTGAAATAATTTACTTCTAATATTTAGAAGTGCTTTTCTGAAATTCATTGTCTAATCAATTTATATTTATGGTCAATTCATTCCAATGACTCAGAACAGATAAACAAATAAAAGAATACAAAATCCTTTTAACAAAAAGAAAACTAGTTATGCTAAAACACAAGTAAAATTTCTCACTCCTCTTCTGGCTTAACACAATGCCCCCAAAGCCAGGTCAAACATGTCTGAAAGATTCTCAAGCTTGGGTTTGATTGAGTCTCCTGTTTAGACTTGTAGTGGTCAACCTTGATTGAACTTACAAACTAAGGAAATGTTTTTTTTAAAAAAATAGATTGGCAACTGTCCCCCAGGCAGAGGATTCTGTAAGCTTGACTGTAGTTTTACAGTCATCATGTGGATGACAGTAATAAAGACAACATTCATCTTAAATACCCTTGAATGTATGCAGTTGAGTAAGTTTGAATTTATTTTGATTTAAGGTCTCCCAAAGTTGAAGCCAACTAGCTGAAGAAAAACATTAAACTATCTATAACTCTGTGTCAACATATGATGCTACTGGGAATGGTAAGTGAATTAATTTTCCAAGGAAAATTAATTACTTATGACTTACAGTTGTAAAAGCAAACAACGTAACTCTGGATTAGGGCACATTTAATTTCTGTTTAGAGTAGCGATTAATTTAATTTCATATAATTCCTGGTATGTAATGGAAAGCAGAACAAAAATGAAATTTTAGACAATGACTGACATAGAAAAAAGTCTATATTTAAGTTGGTGATCCAAAAATAAGGGTCAGAGATAATAAACACTGAGCAATAAAAGAAGATATTCATTTCTATGACTGTATGCTGTTCGAGATACAAGCTAGTTGTGAAAGTTACATTAGCCAGATGAAATTGCAAAAGTAAGACATTTCGTTACAAGGCAAAAAAGTGCATTGTATAAACATGTTGACAGAATACGAAAAAATAAACAGTATGAATTTTAACAGTATTTATGGCACAACAGATAAATCTGTGCTACAAACATCATTGGATATTTAGTAAAATGCATTTCTTGAGGAAATAGTGTGAAGCAAAAGAAAGAAATCATTGTTATGATCTAAAATTGTCAGCATAGTAATTTTCTCTGCAAAATAATACAACACTGCAAAACTATCAAAAACTTCTAAGAAAACCTTAGCCAAGATGCAAAGGAGAGTTCAGACAGTTTTGTGTTCCCAGTGGGGTTTAGACTTGATTTCTTCAAAGCTGCAGACATTTCAGAAACACTTTGGGTTATGGCATGTACAACACCTGTACAAGGAAATAAAGCAAAAAGCTCAACTAGGCTCATAGAAGCTCTTTATGTGAGCTTGAAAAATGGTTTGGATTCTGCAGCTTTGGATCATCTGAACTTTTATTCAGGCATTAAGAAATTTTCCAGGTATGAGTAAAATATTTTCAAATGTTTGTCTGTCTAAGTAATTATTGCACTGAATGTGGACATGAGTAAACTGATTCAGTATACCTGTATATACTCGTATATAAGTCGACCAACATATAAGTCAAGGCACCTAATTTTACTACAAAAAACTGGGGAAACTTACTAACTCGCTTTTAAGTCGAGGGTGGGAAATGCAGCAGCTACTGGTAAATTTCAAAAATAAAAATAGATACCAATAAAATTACATTAATTGAGGCATCAGTAAGTTAAATGTTTTTGAATATTTTTTTCAAAGAAAAACAGTGAACTAGCTCTGTAAGTGGAAAAGAAGGTCAACAAGAACAATATGGTGTCAACAATAACTTTAAAAGTACAAAAAGCTTTTTTGTAAGGAAGGGTTTTAAATAATGGATCTTAAAATAAAAACTGGAATGAACATGCCTGTTCACTGTGACTCAAAACTTCCCTGCTTTTTTAAAATAGTTCATTATTTTTAGTGTACATATTTTTAAAATTGCACTTGGCAGAGTGTCATTTTTAGAAGGGACATTCACACAACCTGTCAGGGGAGGAATGTTTATGTTAGCAGTACCAACATTTCAGAGTATCTTTAGGAGACCCTCCTGATGATACCACCCAGGTTTGGTGAAGTCTGGTTCAGGGGGTCCAAAGTTATGGACCCTCAAAACAGTAGCCCCATCTACTATTAGCTTCCATTGGAAACAATGGGGGATGGGAGCACCCACTTTGGGGATCCATAACTTTGGACCCCCTGAACCAAACATCACCAAACCTGGCTGTATCAGCAAAAGATTATCCTGATGATACCACCCAGGTTTGGTGAAGTTTATTTCAAGGGGTCCAAAGTTATGGACCCTCAAAATGTAGCCCCATCTACTACAAAATGTAGCCCCATCTACTATTAGCTCCCATTGGGATGGGGCACCCCCTTTGGGGGTCCATAACTTTGGACCCCCTGAACCAAACTTCACCAAACCTGAATGGTATCATCAGGAGTGTCACCTGATGATATCCTGACATTTTGGTGCCATTAGCCTAAAAACTGAGCCCCCTAATGGCCGACAAAGTAAAAACCCTAAAAAATTGTTAAAATACAGCTGACTCATGTATAAGTTGAGGGGGGCTTTTTCAGCACAAAAAATGTGCTGAAAAACTTGACTTATACAAGAGTATATACGGTAAACCTGCAAAGATTTGACACTATATTTTAAAGATAATTAAGCCATCCAATTAAATCCTTGTAAGAACTTTGCAAATGAAGAGAGATAAAACTTATGTATTCATATTTTCCCCCAAAATAGCTTAACGTAACATGCCGAACATGTTTATAAAAATCCCAAAACTCAGAAAGCAATGCTCATAGCACAAAAGTCAGAACAGATTAAATCTGATATAGTAAGAATATAAATTATTTCACAACTCTATAACTCCATAAAGTCTGACTGAACACGTATAGTATTTTTTGATCTTTTGATAAGTAAACTTTCCCTTTTAAAAATAAAATATTCTGCTTCCTATCAAAAGACACCAGAGTCTTAATTTTAGAGAAACTCAACAACTCTTGTAATGTGATTAAAATTTCTGCTTTCTTATTTCATGTATGAATTTTATCCAGTTCTAACACTAAATGTGAAAACACCATTCTCTGTTAATATGATCAGCAAAACCTTCGGTATGAACCAGGTCTCAGAATGTTCCATTTCTGCTTCCTAGGCTGAAAATTCTGCATGTATGTTGAGCCCATGAAAACCTGTGTTACAACAAATCGGTCTTTAGGGTGCCATAGAACTCCTTGAGGCTAAAACTTCAGGCCTCTTACTCTCTAAGTAACATCGCTTCAACTATTATATATTTCTTTTTCCTTTGCCATATAAATTAAAGATCTAAATAAAGCTCAAGACTCAAGCTATTTTGTTTCATATAATATCAGTCCTAAAATATCTGATTCCAGGCAGGTTCAATACTGAACCAATAGCTGAGTGTTTGTGAAACAAGAATTTTACCCTCAGTCACTTGGAATAAATGTATCATACAAATGTAATAAAAACATTCTATTGGAGGAAAAGCCAATTAAAATATTACACCAACCTGAATTCAGCAGTAAAGGAATATATTTAATTACCTATTAATATATTTGATAAACTTATTTCTATAAACTCTCTAATTAGCCATAGGCAATCTCAATTTGAACATGTACCCAAAAAACTTAATTGTGTGTATTCCACAACACCCTGCTGATAAATAATGAAAGGGTGCTTAGAATCCATAATTTTAACATCACAAATTGGAGCTAATAGGGTTTTTTCCCTCCACCAAGTGGTAAAAAAATGACATTAATTAGAATTTTACTGAGTTCTACTCCTGGCAATAGCCATACCAGGCCTATGAACCAGGTCTACATTAATCTGTCTGAGAAAATTTGACAAATCTTTTACTGAGAGAAACATTTCCATTGTTTAATAAATGTTTCAGAGCCCTGGGGGGCTCTTGTGCTGCCCTGCTGCTTCCAAAGGGCTTTTTTGGTGGCGCAGGGAGGAAAAAAAAACTCCATTCTGCTGCTGGAAAGCCCTCCATTGGTCTCAATAGACTTACTTCACCCAAAAGTCGCAGGTCCATGCCACAGCATATCTGGAGGGAAAGTTCTGCCCCTGGGCATGCCTCTGGAATGCCCCTGCATCTCAGAGAGCTGTAGTAGCTGGCTGCCAGCAGATTTGCCCCTCTGCTGGGATAAATGCCCCAGGGAGGGCAAATCCACTGGCGCAGCTTCACGTACCCAGATGTCACTTCAGCCCTCCTCTCTGGATTGGGCCATTAGACACTCAGCCAATATTAGTTCTCAGGAAGGATCGTCTATCTGTGTCTGTACTGTTTAATTTCAAACAAACTTTGCAAACAGTTTTTAGCAAACATTTTCCATCAAAAGAAGAAATAAAAACCGTGTATCTTATAAACATTTTCCCTAATTTTTTTACATGTTTAAGAGTAAAACATGGCTTTCATGATTGTGGTTCCTAGGAATATCTGATTGTTGTTTGTAGGAATATTCCTTCTTTCCATATTCTCTTTCATCCTCCTTTAAGTTTCCTGTCAGACACCTGATGCTGATTGTATGATTATTTCAATTTAATATTGCAATTTAAGTTTGGGAGAGCTGATGTTGGAAGAAGGGAGAAAGACATTCCTGCATGACAGATGTTACTATCTACCCAGGGAGAACAATACAATGAGAATATCTGTGAAATCTCAATACAATTAGAATATCTCAATATTTATATGCTAAATGACTGTGGCTTAGAGCAGATGGTTGTAGAACCAACCAGGGGAGATGTGATCCTAGATCTAATTCTATGTGGGACTGAGGACCTGGTGCGGGAAGTCAGTGTTGTTGAGCCGATAGGGAACAGCAACCACAATGCTGTCAGATTCAGTATCTCTGCATGCGAACAAGTGACAACTACTAATGTAGTTACATTCGCCTTCAGAAAGGGAAATTTCTCAAAGATGAGGGGGATAGTGCGCAGGAAGCTGAAAGGGAAAATCAAGAGAGTCAAAAATGTCCAAGGTGCTTGGAGGTTATTTAAAAACACAGTCTTAAAAGCTCAGCTGGAACGTGTTCCGCAGGTTAGGAAAGGCAGCGCCCACTCCAAAAGAAAGCCACCATGGTTAACAAGGGAGGTTGAGGAAATTGTTGGGAAAAAAAAAGATATCTTTTTTAGAAAATGGAAGTCCAACTTAACTGATGAAGAATACCAGAGAGAACACAAATGGTGGCAAAAGAGGAAACAAGTTAGCAGCTGTAGGGGGGGGAGGCAAAAGGAAGGATTATGAGGAACGCATGGCCGCGAACATCAAGATTCATTAGCAACAAACAGTTCTTCAAGTACATCAAAGCAAGAAGCCAGCTAAGGAAGCGGTAGGCCCGTTAGATGATGAAGGAACAAAAGGTGTGCTAAAAAAGATGACAGGAGATTGCAGAGAAGCTGAATGAATTCTTTGCATCTGTCTTCACCCAAGAGGAGGTGAGGGAAAAAATTCCCTGCACCTAGAACCAAGCTTCTTAGGGAGGTGAATCCGAGGAACTAAGCAGCAGAAGATAGTGTGGTAGACAAGGAAAGAGAGTTCTGGCAGCCATTGGATAAACTTCAAATGCTACCAAATCCTCTGGCCCAGATTGCATTCATCCAAGAGTTCTTAAAGAGCTCAAGCATGAAATTGCTGATGTTCTCACGATTAATATGCAACTTATCCCTGAAATCAGGCTCCATCCCTGTAAGACTGGAAGATGGCCAAATGTCACACCAATCTTTAAGAAAAAAGAGAGGGTCTAGCTCGGACCCAGGAAATTGCAGGCCAGTCAGTTTGACATCTGTTCCTGGTAAATTAGTAGGAATCTATCATTAAAGATAAAATTATTAAACATGTAGAAAGAAAGCAAGGACCTGCTGAGGAAGAGTCAGCATGGCTTTTTGTAGAGGCAAGTCCTGTCTTACAAACTTACTAGAGTTCTTTGAGGGTGTAAACAGACATGTGGATAAGAAGAGGGGAACCAGTGGACATTTGTCTACTTGGATTTCAAAGGCTTTTGACATATAAAAGTTCCTCACCAGAGACTGTTGAGAAAACTCAGCAATGAAGGGAATAAGAGGGGTCCTCCTATGGATTAAAAACTGGTTGAGGAACAGGAAACAAAGGGTGAGTGTAAATGGGAAGTTCTCACAATGGAGAGATGTAGGGAGTGGTGTCCCCCAAGGGATCCGTTTTGGGACCAGTGCTCTTTAACCTATTCATAAATGACCTGGAAGTAGGGGTGGGTAGTGTGGTGGCCAAGTTTGCAGATGATACCAAATTATGCTTAGGGTTGGTGAGAACCACAAAGGATTAAAGCGAAGAGCTCCAAGCGGACCTTGATAAATTAGGTGAGTGGGCTAAGAAATGGCAAATGCAGTTCAATGTAGCAAAATGTAAAGTGATGCACATAGGGGCAAAAATCAAAACTTCACATACACGCTACAGGGGTCAGTGTTAACAGTCACAGACCAGGAAAGGGATTTGAAGCTGCCTTAGTTGATAGTTCCATGGGAATGTCAACTCAATGCATGGCAGCTGTGAAAAAGGCAAACTCTATGCTGGGGATCATTAGGAAAGGAGTTGATAATAAAACTGCAAAGATTGTCATGCCACTTATATAAAGCAGTGGAGTGCTGAGCCGCATTTGGAGTACTTGTGTTCAGTTCTGGTCATACACATCTCAAAAAGGATACTCCGAAGAGATAGAAAAAAGTGCAGAGAAGGGCAACGAGGATGATTGAAGGATTGGAGCACACACTTCCCTTATGAGGAGAGGCTGCAGCGCTTTGGGACTCTTTAGTTTGGAGAGGAGGCGTCTGAGCGGGGATATGATTGAAGTCTATAAAATAATGCATGGGGTAGAAAATGTTGACAGAGAGAAATTTTTCTCTCTTTCTCACAATACTAGAACCAGGGGGCATTCATTGCAAGCATAGCAGAAATGCTGGGGAAGAATTAGGACTAATAAGTGGAAACACTTCTTCACGCAACGATGTGATTACTGGGTGTTTGGAATATGCTGCCACAGGAGGTGGTGTGATGGCCACCCCAACCTGGATAAAAGCTTTAAAAAGGGCTTGGACAGATTTATGGAGGAGAAGTCGATCTATGGCTACCAATCTTGATCCTCCTTGATCTCAGATTGCAAATGCCTTAGCAGACCAGGTGCTCAGGAGCAGCAGCAGCAGCAGAAGGCCATTGCTTTCATATCCTGCATGTGAGCTCCCAAAGGCACCTGGTGGGCCACTGCGAGTAGCAGAATGCTGGACTAGATGGACTCTGGTCTGATCCAGCAGGCTAGTTCTTATGTTCTTATGTTCTTATCTATGAGCCTAACTCTTCTTTCATACAAGATACAGTGATCTGCCTGCCCAAATACAAATCTAGAAGGGCCTGTATTAAATTCACTCTAATTTTGGAGTAAATATAATTTTAAAATTCACATAATGTCCTTATATGTTATTTCATTCATATATTTTGAGATGCATCAGTAAAGCATTTGGTCAAAAAAACATTCATAAAGATTGATAAATTGAAATGAATGTGCCCTGGGTACCTGCAGGCCTATGATATGATCTACTCTACTAACATATACAAAAGAAAACTGGAGGTTTATGGATATCCCAGATTTAAACCACACTATTGTGCCTGGTGTGACCTTATTCTACCTTGTTGCCTCTGGGTGAAAAGTGAAACATGTTCAAGACTTAATCCAAAAGCAGACAACAGATCATGTAATTATTTAGACCTAGTTCAATCTCAATTCAGGTCTGCGTTTAGGCAACAAACAGTCTTGGTTGTACTGACAGTTTATTTTTGCCAGAAGAAAGGGATGGGGAATTTCATCCCTGTTGATATTCCTGGATCTCTCAGAGAATTTAAATATACTTGTGACTATAGAGGGTCAGGGGGTGTAGTGATTAAGGTGTGAGACTAGGACCTTAATCTGGGGAAATCCAGATTCAAATCCCCTCTCACACCTTGGACAATTGCTGAGTGACCTTAGGCCAGTCCCACCTTCTCAGCCCTGACCCTGGCTAGCATTTGAATAGGAGACCTCCAAGGAATATCAGGGTAATGATGTGGAGGCAGGCAATAGTGAACCACCTTCAAACGTCTCTTGCCTTGAAAACCCTATGGGGTCACCATAAGTCAGCTGTGACTTGATGGCAAAAACATGTATCCTTCTGGAATGGTTGGCTTGACCGGAAGGCACCATGCTTTAGTGGTTTCACTGTTACAAATTATGATGCTAGAGGACTAGTGTATGTCCCCATGGCATCTATACTACAGGGTCTCACAGGAGGTCCTTTTGTCCTTCATGTTATTTTATATACACATGAAACCACTGCACTACTTTGAGGAAGTGCTGCCATAAATACTGCACATTAAGGTATCTTCTACATAGCAGCACTCCTCCAACAGTATTCAACTGTATTTCCATCGCTGTTGCAGCACCTGTTGCTGCACTGTGATGACATGCTGTTCCCTAATTCCTCATTCCTCATTCCTACACTGTTGCTGTAGGATCCTTTCCTTTACGTACGACACTGTATTTTAAAATGTATAACAGACATGCCAGCTTCTATCCTCCATCTTCAAGTTCACCATGACTGGACAATTAGTTTCCCACCTGTGAACGTATAGGAGTTACTTGGGTCACCAGAGGAACTCCTCTGGTTGGTTGATGCATGAGGTAATTGAGAAACAGTTTGGCAGTTCACCGTGCACCAAAAGATCAAAACACACCATCTCCAAAACTATGTAACAATAAGTAAATAATAAGAGTTAACAATTATTCATGTTATTAAGTAAACAGAATTACAATTTTTTAAAATTCCTATCAAATGGCCCAGACACTTTATGCTCATATCTTCAAAAAGACATTCATTGAGCTTACTGCCACATGAAATGATGGTACTGATGCATGGTGCATTTTTAAGTGCAACTTATCTTCTGGGTGGAAAACTTGCTTCAGCTATGCAAAAGTAATGGTGATTTTTGATAAGAATGGGGAATGAACAGGAAAATGAATGGACAATGCTGTCTATAAGCTTGGAAATCATCTGCTGCAATTTGGAGCCTAAACCGGAATAAAAAGCCTGTGTGGAAGTCATTTGAAACATTGTTGCACACAAAAATGGCTTTTAAAACCATTATCATACAATGTCATACTGCACCCCTCCATTACAGGGCAATGGTTCCCACCCTGGGGTACATACACTCGCAGGGGTACATGCCAGAGGATTGGGGGCATGTGGAAAAAAATGTAATGGGTTTGCTAAAATTGGGGTACAATTTTATGGAATGGTATGTCAGGGGGTGTGCCAGTGAAAAGGGGTTAGGAACCACTGTTATAGGGTATATGTAGATGTGTTATATTATCCTAGGACAAATACTGTAGGGAGGAAAATGTAAAACAATTTTGTAGACTAACTGCATATTTTAATGTTGACAGCAAAAATCTACAAATCAGACCACTGAATGATCATTTCCCTGCAAACTGTGTGGTTTAAAGATCTCTAAGCAAATGGCACACTGCTTACGGAAAATTCTGTTCACCTCATAAATTAACCACCTCATTTCCCTCATCACAAAAAAATACAAAGCACCTTCATACATATTTGTTTTAATAAAAGTAATAAAGCAAGTCCAGAAGTTATAGTTGTTATGACATAATCACACCTTAGAGATTTAAACACCACTCAGCTGCACATCATCCCTCACCATCACTTTTTGTAGGCAACTGTCTCAAGGCTTCAGCTTTCTACTGTACCTTAAATACCCTGTAGTGCTATTTATCTCTAATACATAAAACAAAGTTCCCAGCACTAAAGTAGAAAAACACATCTATACATGCAGGTACTATTAGTCAGTTGGCATACACTGTTCATGACTGCTAAAGTAAACACAGCAAACTATGTATTTGCTATCTATTCAAACATATACAGAAATAAGTTGTAAAAGATTTGGAATGCCAAATATCTTATACGCTTGTATAAGCGTATGAGTGAAAACAGACTAATTATACATCTTGCTTTTGTCTTTCAGGCACAAGCTTTTGAGTATTTGGAACCAAGATTTAAAATGGGGGGAAAACTATCAACCATCTGTTTACGTGTCGGAACTTAGGTTTTTTAAAAGGTATGTTAATTAATAACTCATAATGTTTGGTGTTTTTGTCCTGTTTCATTTTGTAAGCTGCCTCGGGCAGGTTTCCCGAAGAGGCAACATGGAAATATTCTTAATTAATTAATTAAAAAGCAACAGTTTTTCTGGTGGTGTGTAAGAGAATTCTTAAGTTTGTGAACGCATCCTCACACATACATAATCAATTGAGGCTGAAACTGCCCTAAATACGAATTTAAGTTTTCTTGAAAGTTGATAAATGCTTATAAGGTTTTCTCATATTTAGGAAGCTCCATCTCTAATGTCTGAATTTCCAAATGTTCACACTTTCTCTAGGTAAACATTCCTCTGTGTGTGTGTCCCTTCTACATTTTAAAAAACTTAGTTGTCCTGCCTTTCCTTTGAAACAAACGAAATTTCATCTTAGTTTTTCTAGAATTTCTACCATTGTTCACTTTTTTGCAGAAGCTATTAAAAAACCACAGCTGATGATGCACTTAAATTTAACCAAATATTAAACTGGGAGATATGCTACTCAAAACAAAGGATTAAATCCTGTATAAATAACAGAAACATTAAAATGGACAACAACATTAAAACAATCTCCCAACTGAAGTTCAAAGCAGCAGACTCCAGGAACGGCTGAAGAACTATCCCAAGGCCATCATTGCTGCCTCAAGCAGGTCCCTGAAGAGGTACTATATGAATTTTCTGAATAAATAAATCATCCACACATACCCACTGCTGTAGGGAAGTCACTTCCCTTTGGACTGTGGTTGTGGTATGTGTGTGAATTTTGCAAGAATTTGGGCATGGCAAATCATGTTAGTTCCTCCCACCTGCAGCCAGTGGGCTCAGTCCTGTGAAAGTAGCTCCTGTATGATAGCAGGACAGACAGAGTGTGGAGAGGAAAGGACTTCCAAGTGTAGTCTTGTGATTATTGCCATAAGCTTCTTTCACCACTTGCAGAGTAGCCAGGATTCCTCATTACTGCTCAATATATCTATTTAAGGTAGGGTGGTCAACCTTGAGTGGCGGTCGGAGATCTTCCAAAATTACACCTAGTCTCCAGGTGACAGAAATAAGTTCCCATGGAGAAAATGGCTCCTTTGGAAGTTGGTCTCTACAGCTTATGCCCTGCTCGTTCCTCCTCAGGCTCCACCCCCAAAATATCCAGTAATTTCCCAACTCAGAGCAGGCAACCCTACTCTTATAAATCATTCTCATAACTTTTTTCAATGTCATTTTTTCATGCCTTACATAAAATGCATATATATTTGGATATTTCTTGACTATTTTATGTATCTGCATACTGTCAACACAATACAGGGAGAAAAATATACAGATTCATATAATGAAAAACTAAACTCTGAAAAAAATTCAGTCCCAACTTTCCCCTTGCCCCACACCTACCAGCCAGTGTAAGCCAGGGGTGGTGAGCAGCAACCTTTGCAGAGCCTAGAAAGACTTGCAGTTGCACACCCACAAATTCATACTAATGGAGCTCCCTGATCTGGAAGGCCTAGTTAACATACTACCCATGACTAATATGCCTTGAACAAATATCTGCTTCCTATTAGATTTTTTTTTTCAAAAGACAAGATACTGCTGCTGCCTCCTGCAACAAAGGGGTGATATGGAGGAGAGAAAATAGGCAGAAGATGGAAAAGTAGCAGTTGCAAGATATGGCTGCATAGAAAACCAAGCCAAATATGTGAATCCTTGAATGTCACAGAATGTCACAGAATAAATGAGCAAAAACAGTCAAAATGTGCTTTTCATACAAGACAAGACATCCACAAATATCAATACCTCATAGAAAGTTTTACTAGTGTGTTTTTCATATGTACTCATGTCGGTTATTTATTGATCACTGACAGAATAAATAATAAAAATACGCTCAATACTATTCAAATTTATAAAGGTTTTCCCCTATCGTGGGAGAGCATTACAGTGCCCATCAGGAATTGTTGGAAAGGAAAAATGTCTTCTTTCCTCCTACTTCATAGTGGGGGAAATAATATTTTGCTTTCAGTGTAATACTGTAATGTTGGTTGAGATGGATTCTAACAAGGCCTGCCTGCATACACCATGGACTTGGCCCAAGCATAAGACTCTTATGCTGATGGGAGAAGAAAACTTATACTCCACTTGCCAGGAGAGAACAACTCTTGGCTTCCCATTGGGATATAACTGCAAAGACCTTGCTATAATTTAATGGGTTTATTCATGGCACTAAATGTCTAAAGAACTTGGCACACAATCTGTAAACGGAGTCAATATTCATGTGACAATAATACAGCCAGGACACTGGAGGATATTAAAGGAAATCTCCCACTGACAATTAGAAGTGAAGCAACCCTTATAGAAATAACAATCCCCCAAAGTTTTGATGGGTTATTTTAGGAAAGTGGTCTCAAGCCCATTTCTGTCAATCTTGATTTAAAAAAAAAAGATACCAACATACTCGCCTGTAAAATATCCAGTTGCGTTTTGGAATGGTAAAAGATCCCTGAACAAAATTTTTGAAAATAGAAAACTGCACATTTAACTGCCAAGGGAAGGGTGGAAGGCCAGAAAGAGGGCAAGAGGGGATGCCATGGCATTACCCACACTATTTAAACTTCACATTAGGTATTCCAATTATACTTTATGAAACCCTTCTTTGATCAGGACCCTGGAGCAATACATGGAAACTAGCAGGGATAAATTAGTTCAACTGTTTTCCCTTAAGGAGCCTGCATATAAAAGCATTATTCACAGATTTTATTTGACACAAAAAGCTGCAGTTACATCTGGAATGAAGTATGCTCCCCTTCTGGGGTTTCGAAAACTATACACATTATCTCTCCCATGCTTAAAGGATGTTAATTTCCCAAATGTGCTGAGAAGATTTCAGATTGTAGAACAAAACAGGAATGTGTTACTGAAGGGATTTTCAAGTTGTTTACAAATACAGCTGGTCAATAAACTGCACCAAGGCAATTTTAAAATGGTGGCTGTTAAGGATCTTGCATTTGAGGTGTGTGAACTGCTGCAGGACAGCTTCTTCCCATGCACCCAAGGTAATGTCAGAAGCCTCAGGTCACAAGATAGGAGCCGTGCTATGTTGCTGTCCTCATCAGCATTCACTGTTCCAGAAATTGGGGCAACAGTCCTGGCAGGGGGAGAAGCTGCAATGTGAGCCTCTCATGTTGCCTGCATTTTGAGAAGCTGCCGTGGCCCAAAAAAAGCCCCTGTAAGACTTGCTCTCATTTGAACAGAAAGCATCCAAATGTATTCAATTAATACACAACATTTAAAAAGCTAACATTGTGAGCAACTGGGGATGTTTGTAGTTCCCACTTACAGTGTGCATTTGGCAGAACCCGGATACAGGCAAAGATTTCAACATTTTGGAAAGCTCCACTTTTAGGCCTTTGCAAAAAAGGAAGTTTCTAGACTTTATGACAGTAAAGCTTCATGTCAAAATTATGATGCTGAATGATTCTTTCTTAATTTACCTTATTTTTAAACTTCACAATTTCCAAGATAAACAGACTGGCTGGAAAATATGACAGTGGGAGAATTCCCTGAAAAATCCCAAGTGAAATGAAACTAAGGCCGTTTCCGCATGGCAGCGGAAACGGCTGGGTCGGCGCTTGTTGCGCCGACCCGAAGACGCTGGGACCGTCCGCATGGACGGTCCCGGGAAGAGGCGGGCAGCCAGCGCCGCGGAGCGCTGGCGCCCGCACGACCCGGCTTGTCCCTGGGCCTCGAGCGGCGCAGGGCAGGGGGGCGTGTCCCCAGGCCTCGGCGACGCGCAGGAGGCCCAGGGACAAGGTGAGTGCCGGGTGGGGGAGTCGAAGTGAAGCCGCTGCCGTTCGCTCGGCAGCGGCTTCACTGAGGCGTTTCCCCAAAAAGAGCACTAGGAAGCGCTCTGGGGAAACGCCGGCTCCAGGCCGGGCAAGCGGCGTGAGGGCGGCGCGGCTGCGCTGCAGCTGCGCCCCTCGTGCGAATGGCGGCCTGGAGACGGTGTTTTTACCGTCTCCAGGCCGTCATTTTCTGCCCGTGCGGAAACGGCCTAAGACATAAGTCATCACTTCAGGTCAGAACTAAGTTTCCAACCTAAGAAGAGGCCTGCCAGAGATTGTGATTAAAGCATCAGAAGCATCAGACAAGGACATGGGGAGGGGGATTAAGTTTGTTGCCCATGGCTTTTCAGATGAAGGGTGTGACTATGGTCCGAACAATTACAGCCTAGACTGAAGTCCAGTGTATTACAGAGGATCTGCTTTGCATGTAAAATGTCCTGGGTTGTATCCCATCCATTTCCAGTTGAAATGATCAGGTAGTGGGCAATGCGAAAGACCTCTGCCTGAGATTCATGATTAGATATGGTAGGGTGTACTAACAGACTAATGGTCTGATTTAATAGAAGGTACCCTCATATGTCCACCATTGGCTATATGCATCTCTGGTTATCTCCACATCTCACCAGATTTTTTGGCAGTCATTGATAGTAAGCCAATTGAATAAAACTTCGGTAATTTATTTAGTGGATAAGGTGTCAAACTAGGATTTGCGAAATTAAGTTCGAATCCCCACTTGCACCATGGAAGATTGCTGAATGACCTTGGACCAGTCACACACTCTCAGCCCTGACCCTGGAAATACCTTACACCAGCTTTGACAGTTTAGCCAACTTTGGCCTTTCCAGGGCTGAAAAGATCTAGCCTCCGTAGTGCATGCTCTGGTTATAGGTAGATTAGATTTGTACTCTTGATTTGTATTTCAAAAATGTCTGGCAATGCTCTAGAACCTATTTTTAAATGCCAAATAAAGGTTGTTGTTGTTGTTGTTGTTGTTGAAGGTAGATTAGATTGCTGCAGTCTATGTGGGTCTGCCCCTAAAAGGTTCAGAAGGTTCAGCTCATGCAGAATGCTGTAGAGCAAAGTTGACTGGAGAGGGTAGTAGCCATCAGAATACTCCAATCCTGGTCCAACTGCACTGGCTCCCAATCTTTTTCTGGCACAATTCAACATATTGGTGTTGATTCTTTGAAGTTCTATATGCATTGGGACCAGATTATCTGAAGGATCATCTTTATGAACTTTCCCAACTGCTACAGTCATCTTCTAAGGCCCTGATTCAAGTGCCCCTGCCTTCTGAGATCAGGGAAGTGGAAACCTGGGAGAAGACCATCTTGATCATGGCACCAAACCTTTGCAGTTCCCTCCCCCTGGAGACACTTGCCGGGGGAGGGCGGTATAAAAATGCAATAATAATAATAATAAATAAATAAATAAATAAAAATGTGGTTGCCATCTTCTGACCGTTTTATTTGGCATTCATTCAGTGTACCCCTCCCTCCTGCACTATGTTTTAATAGTTGCATTTATGTATGTGGATGTTTATTTGTACAGTATTTGTATTTTAGCTTGGATTTAGGTATTTTAATTAAGCATTTTTGTTTTTACGGCTTTTAAAATGTGGTTTTGCTATGTGTGTGTTTAATCAGCTACATGCCTTCATGAACTGGAACAAAGAAGAAAGGTGGAGTACACATTTTGTTAGTAAAATAAGTAAATAAATATTAGAATTCTTGCTTGTATTCCCAGATGGGTGCATTGGAAAGTCTTTCTGTTCCTCCAACTTTTTGTCAGAAAACAACTACTTGTGCTTAAAGAAAGAAAGTCATAATAATTTAATCCTCTTCCCTGAGCCTTGTTCTGTTGCCCAAGGATAATACATCTTTTGACATACAAGTCGTGCATTTTATCTCCTAAAGTGGCACTGAATGTTTTGGCAATTCCAAATTCCTTTACATCACTGAGCATGAATCTTATATCTTCTGGGGTGATATTTTTCATTTAAAGATTTGTGACAAAAGGGTTTAGCTACCTAAAGGTATTATCTCTTCAACAGTGTCACTGAAGAAGAACTGGTGTGACACATTTGTCATCTTGTCCACCCCAGAGTTATTCTTTCAGCACCTTAGCTTCCCAACAGGCCTGTACAGCTTTTAAAACATCAAAAATGCTCTCAAGGGCTCTTGTCAATGCTGTAGACAGTGGTAGCAGTAGCATAACACATATGCAATCCGTCTTTACTGTCTCTGTTTGCAGTAGCCCCATGTGATTTGTGAATCCAGGACAAGAAATTTTGCTAGCTTATTTTGATCATTTTCAATAACAAAATGTCTAAAGCTAAATTTTTAGGAAGTCAGACTCTCTCTGCTTTGAGAGCAGCCAATCGAGATGGGGGGGGGGGGCTGAACACTCACAGAGAGTGGCAAAGGGCTGTGCCAATGCATTTCCCCCCTCTTCTGGGGCAAGGGGCATCCTGGGCAACAGAGGAGGCCAAGAATCTGATGGTGGCTGCCTCTCAGCTCCACAGCAGTGAAACCCAGAAGACCAGAC
This sequence comes from Sphaerodactylus townsendi, assembly GCF_021028975.2. Classification (NCBI taxonomy): domain Eukaryota; kingdom Metazoa; phylum Chordata; class Lepidosauria; order Squamata; family Sphaerodactylidae; genus Sphaerodactylus; species Sphaerodactylus townsendi. The sequence continues at coordinate 49,373,758 of NC_059425.1, read as the reverse complement.
CACTGAAGAAATGCCGGTGTCCACTCAAAAACCAGTGTGGAGAGGGGTGAGCCAGGCAGTCCTGAAGGAGAAGCCATGTAAGCTATTGGCAGCATTAAGGCCAATGCCTCAACCTTGAAGGATTTCAAGGTTCTCTCCCTTCTGTGTCAGCTGCAGCCACCGCAGCACTCCCCCCCATTCCATACAGTGGATTGCACTGTAAAATGAGTAATCTCCAAAAGGTGTTTTTATATGCTTTCTGGTTAAAGGAGATTGTTGTTTAATATGGAGGCCCAAGTCACAAACATAGCAAGGGTGACCTTTTTCCATCTTCAACAGGCCAGGCAGTTTGACCCCTACCTATCCTGCTCAGACCTAGCCACAGTGATCCATGCAAAAGTCACCTTCAGGTTGGATTACTGTAACTCGCTCAATGCGGGCTTGCCCTTCAGATTGATCTGGACATTGAAACTGGTCCAGCCTGTGGCGTGTCAGTGAGGGAACCCATTACACACATGTATCCTGGTTGCAATGGTTGCCAGTTGAATTCCAGATCATGTTCAAGGTGTTAGTTTTGACTTTTAAGGCCTTGAGAGGTCTGGGACCCTCATATCTTTAGAACTGCATCTCCCCATATTGCCCACGGAGGACACTTTGGTCCTCCAATAGTAATATTTTGATGGTCCCTGGTGCCAAGGATGTTAAGACTGGCCTCAACCAGAGCCAGGGCCTTTTTTGGCCCTGGCTCCAGCCTAGTGGAACTCTCTGTCAGCTGACATCAGGGTCATGCAGGACCTTAATCAGTTCCGCAGGGTCTGTAAAACAGAGATGTTCCACCAGGCCTTTGGTGGAGGTCACCCACTGTCCTCACACTATCTTGCCAGTCTCCCACCACCAATTACTCATTATCATCATGCGCTTCAAATTGAGCCTTTCCCCTACCCCCATGTGCTTTTTCTTTTACTTGCCAGCTGGCCCTTCCAGTCCTTCTCATCCCCATGGTGATGCCTTGTAAAAAGATCATCGAAAGATTAGGAGATGAAGATTATAGGGTGAATGGTCTTATTACATTACTTACCATCTATTGATATAATTCAGGTTTTAGTATTATTATTATATTGTGGAGTTACAATATTTTTATATGCAGTGTTTTACATGTCTGTAAGTTGTCCGAAGCTTGAGTACGGGCAGGGTATAAATGCAATAAATAAATAAACGAGACCTCAAACTATGTTTGCTCAGTACATTTCACTTCTAAGCCACAGATTCCTTTTAGGTAACCTATTCCTATTGTGTAAACGTGCTTAAAATTGCAGTTTTAACACACTGGTTTGTGTGTGCTGACCTACTAACTGTAACCTAGCAAACTGTAACCAATTATATTTTTTCTCAATTTGACAATCCCAGTATCTGCAAACACACATATTTCTGCAAAATTCTCTGTTGTTGAAACACTTCCCAGTTCATATTTAATTGGTTAAAAGTTTGTGAAATAAACACTTTTGCAAATAGTAGCTGAGGAAAGACAAGGACACAGCCTCAGAGTAGAGAATCAATATCTCATAGCATTTTCTCAAGAGAGCTGAAAAACCCACATTGTTGTAGCTATGTGAAAGAGAGAAGGCTTTACAGATCAAGTTACCAACCTGATCTGATGTTTTTAATAGACAATAAATCTGGCTACAACCATTGCTAAGTCTTAGTCACAATCGTTAAAGCCAAAGAGTTTTAAAAGAAAAAAACCTACATAAGGACTTATAAATATTTATTACCATTCCACAAATCTTTTAAAGCAGACATATAACTAGTTGACACTTAATTACCAAGCGGAGTTTCAGTGTTGCTTCATATCATGTTGGATTATATGTAGATTAAAATGATCTGCATTGCCTTACCTGGTACATTCCAACGCCAATGTGTTTGGGCTCAATTTTCACTAGCTCAGCTAATGGGTCCTGTACACGTCGAGCTATGGAAACTGAATGGGGGAAAGAAACAAAGAAAAAAATGGTGTTCTGTGAAATGCAGGACTAATGTAAGCACTGTACATTTTCTAGTGTGGCTAACTTTCATTTTGTCATTTGTTACATGAAAAACAATAAACCAGTTAAGACTTGCAAAGCAATCTATCACATATGTAAATAATGTAAACTCATCAATGCACTTGGAAATAATAGTTGATCTCTTTGTTGTCGGCTTTGTAAATAGAAAAAATATCACAACTTAAAAATGATCAACAGCTTCAGAGAACAAGGTAAAACAGTAATCATATATTGATAGTCTCCATTAGATCACTTCTGAAGCCAACTTTAATTAGGCTAGACCAACTGTGTGAACAGTTGACATTTTATATTGCATTTTGTATTAAAGTCCATGCAGAGCTATCTAAAAATGACTTTGCAATGTTAAAATACACACAATTAGAACAGCAAAGGCTATTTTTGTTGAATTTCTTAACGCAGTGTTGTGCACTGACTAATTTAGAAGATGTTAAAGATGGAGCAAACTTGTTTTCTACTTTTCTGAGATTAGGACAAGGAGTAATGGATTCAAAGTACAGGAAGAGAGATTTCACCTAAACTTTAGGAAGAAGTTTCTGATGGTAAGGGCTGTTAGACAGTGGAATACACTGCCTCAAATGGTGGTGGAGTCTCCTTCTTTGTCAGGTTTTTAAACAGAGGTTGGATGGCCGTCTGTCAAGGGTGCTTCGATTATATATTCCTGCATGGCAGCGGGTTGGACTTGATGGCCCTTGTGGTCTCTTCCAACTCTATGATTCTATAATTCTATGAAATTAGTTTAGAGTATGAATTGTAGGTAGTTCCTCCCATCTGTGAAACAATCCAGTGTTGATTTTTATAATAAACACTGTATGTACTTATCTTGCACAAAACCATGTTTCATTTGAGTTCAAACAATTATTGCGGTACATAGCTTCAAAATAAAGTTTTACAATACATCTCATGTACATTATTATATCCAGTTTTATGTTATGTTACGTTTAATTTCTATATCGCCCTCCCCCGTAGGGCTCCGGGCAGTGCACGACAGGATAATGATACCGTACATATACAATAGTCATGCGTAGATACATTATACACAATACACCCACACTATATGAACAGTACTATTCAACAGATGATGAACAGTGTTGCTAGCTTCAGATCCTTTTGTGTTCAAAATGTACACATGGTCAAATATAGAAAAGCTTTTATCTACACTCCAACTGTCTTTCCTAGACTGGATATTTTATATCCCCTCAAAATACCTCACCATAAGTTATCAAATATCTGCACTTCTATACATTATGTAGACTATAGCAGTTCAGAGTAGCACACTATTCACCTCCGCTAAGAGCAAATTTTTCAAATTCCCTTTTTTTTAGCAAACAGATGTCACTACTTGGTGATTGCCATTTTCTCATGGCATACATCCTCATCACTAGCTGGGTCCCTGTACAGCTGACAAACAAAGCAAAAGTAGGCCACGCACAGACAAGATATGGACATCCACATGCTTTTAGGACTCCCCAGGTGTACAGAAGAATATGAATTTGTAAAAAAGAAGTAAAATGCCCCCCCCACGCCATATGCTTCAGGATAGACAGATTTGACAGCACGTAGTTAAAGGAAAGGGGTGGTTTGTGAGGAGAAATCAGCTTACTCAAGAGCCACAAGAGATCAATGAATTCTGGAAAAGGGAGATGGGACGGGACCTATTCACCCCTGACTTCAGCTTGTCAAATCTGTATTTCATAACCAGTTTCTATGTATTACATTTTTTAAAATCTTGACTTTCCTCTATATAGGTCAGCATGTCACACATGGGCCCTTTCCGCACGGGTGCGAGTGGGGGGTGCATCGGCATAAACAATGCCGACGCACCCCCCCCCCGGGACCGTTTGCACAGACGGTCCCGGTAGGGCTGCGCCGTTCCTGTCGCCATCCCTCATCTCCGGCGCGTCGCAGGCTGGAACAGCGGCTCTGGAGTTGCAGGCCAGGGGGGCGTGTCCCCTGGCCTCTGCTACGTGCCAGAAGCCAGAAGACGAGGTACAGCGACAGGGATGGTGGGGGAGAAATAGCGCCTTCCAGCCACTGCCGTTCGCACAGTTGGAAGATGCTGCTTCCGAAAAGCAGTGTCTTCACGCTGCAATGCCCCGGCCGTGCGAACCCCTCCCCAGAAATGGCGTTTTTGCCGTCCCTGAGGAGCTCTATTCCACCCATGCGGAAAGAGCCATGGTTTCCTTTCCCTGACTTAAAAGACATAAAGATAAAGCTACTTTAAACCATGGTTAAACACAAGCCTGGGCACAAACTGTTTCTCAAGAGGTGACAAATATCTAACGAGTTAACAGAAAAGACTAAGGAAATGAAAACATTAAATTGGACTGAAGATTTCATTACACAAGATGAAATTTCTGTATCGAAGTCTACTTTGTGTTGTTTCAGAAATGACTTTATGCTAAATGTACCCATAAGGTCAAATGAATACCTCAGTGGAACCTACAGAGTAGAACCTCCCCAGCAATCCACAAATTGCGGCTGGACTTCTACTAAGCCAAAAAGAAAGCACAAACCCATCACAATACTATCTAAAATACAATAATTTGTAGACTTAACTAGCTTGCCCTTAGAGACTAATATTCTCAGTAATAAATCGAGCATTTAAAATTAAGCATAGCAATTTTGTTACTGTTATTTTTTCTTAAATTTTTATGAGCACAAACAGCTTTACATCACAAAGGATTCAAAAAAGAATCACAGAAAAACAAAGCATATTTTCTATAAGGACTCCTAGCTGCATCTGCATCAAGTATTAACATTAAAAAATTATTTTTTACCACTTGCTCTTTAACACCCTAGGACCTAGGTAAAAGTGAACCTTTAGTGCTACTACTAATAAAAGTCATACTTTTCACTTTTGAATCTTATTTTAACAAACCCTAACCTTCAAAGTCAGTAATCTATTTTTTCTGAGTTATCCATCTGGCCATCTCTGCCAACTCTAATACCTTCATCCACCATTCTTCAATTTTGTTACTGAACTGAAACAGTTAAAACAGCATACCAACAGTCAAAATGGCCCACTCAGAATCAAGTCCAAGATGACTGTGGATAGGACAATAGATCTTATCAGTGGTACCAGCCAAGGTGACTGAGGGGAACTCCCACATACAGAGGCAGTGAATACTAGTGCCATAAAGGAGCAGCAGTGGCGTAGGATGTTAACAGCTCGTGTATCTAATCTGAAGGAACCGGGTTTGATTCCCCGCTCTGCCGTCTAAGCTGTGGAGGCTTATCTGGGGAATTCAGATTAGCCTGTACACTCCCAAACACGCCAGCTGGGTGACCTTGGGCTAGTCACAGCTTCTCGGAGCTCTCTCAGCCCCACCTACCTCACAGGGTGTTTGTTGTGAGGGGGGAAGGGCAAGGAGATTGTAAGCCCCTTTGAGTCTCCTGCAGGAGAGAAAGGGGGGATATAAATCCAAACTCCTCTCTGCTCATCCCTCCTTTTCCTGTCTTTAGAGCTTATACCCTGAGTTCTTTGCAGGGTAGAGAGTTGTTGCCCAGGATTCATGTCTAATATGCTATGCTGATTCAGATTCAAATTGCAGCACACTGCTTATTAGATGTTTCCTCATATTGATTGTGTTGAACCCACTTTACATCTCAGTCAGGGCCTACTACAGGGCCTTTTACACCGTGCAAATGGGAAGATCAATAACTGCCCTACACATACATTCTCTGTTATAAAGCTGACTGAGGGTTGAAAGTATAATACAAGAAAAAGCAACCACATAATGAACCAAACCAAGGCTCAGCTCATGAACTCAAGTATCTCAGCTTTTCAGAACAATACATAAGAACATAAGAACAAGCCTGCTGGAACAGACCAGAGTCCATCTAGTCCAGCACTCTGCTACTCACAGTGGCCCACCAGATTTTAAATACATTGGCTTACTGAACATGTTCAACAGGAAGTTACACCTACAGAAAACCAGGGAAATCACAGGTTCAGACAGCATGGAGACTATGCCAGTTCCACATGATACTGTTTCTTTACACATCTGCTCTAGAGGGAATGTGATGAACCAGAATGCAGTCACCACAGGTGTATTCTACATGCCACTGTTCTGAATTGGAGAAGATGGTATCATTAAGATGGTATCTCAGGTGGATCAGACAAATTATAAAATAATATGTAGGAGGAGGTAGAATCAGACAGGGATAAAACTGACAAAGATACAGATGTGTGTTCATGTCTATGGATTCCAAAAAGGCTTTAACGTCCACATAAACTAACTTGACTATAGTAGGAGAAGATGGCATTTAATAAGTAGAAGAAGTAGTGCTCGGCATGCTTGTATGAACAAAAATAAAAGAGCAGAAAGTTAGAGACAGAAAGAACAATGTGAGCTGTGAGGAAAGAGACTAGTGTACAGATATACTATTCTAAATGATGACACAACTAATGTTTGGACTTGGAATTCTCACAGTGCCTATAAGTAAAGGCACATGACAAATTACTCTGAAGAAGAGGTCACACAAAGTTAGGAAGAAAAGAGCAATATTTCACAAAAGCAAACCATCCACTACACAGTCCCCAGACCATATTATGCATTTGACTAATTTGGGTTTTTATTTATTGGCAGTCCTAATTGGAAGTTTTAAATTGTAATCTTTTATGTATGCATTTAAAAAAAATCACTTTATTTATATTGTAGGTCCCCATGCGTTCTACAAGGTAAAAGTGTGCTTAATACATGTTTTTAATATATAAATAAATGATTAAAAACAGCTTTTAATCATCCATTGCTTTATTAAATGCGGGATAAACCCATTATCTAAATTCCTAGACATCAATTATAACTGAATTAATAAAAAACTTTATGACATCACAACTGAAGTTTAACTTAGCACACATTGACACAGATACACTGCATACATGGTCGTACTACTAATAAAAAGCATCTCAAACAGAACTTTATAAGATATTGCTACTTCAAGGCCAGAGAAACACATCTTATACTTAATTTGTTGTATGAGATGCCTCCAAAATAGCAAACCCCATGACCAAATGCAGTATTAACCACTTCACATTCAAAGGTATGAATGCCCATCTTCTGATAAAGATGCATACCTAATAGTAAGTTCACTGCTCGGTCACGCACAAGTTTTCACATCCTTTATTACAAGTTTTAACATACACCTATAATGGCAGCTTGCAGGCTCAGCTTAGAAAGAACTACATTGGTGACATCTGATCTGCTGGCTTCTATAACTGAAAAGTTGTGAATTCAAAAGGTTTCACATATGCCTTTCTTGTCAAAATCACAAAAGGTTAAGCAATGCAAACACTACAGCTTACAAGAAAAATGCTTTCCTATAATAATCGTTCAAATAATTACCGATTGGAACTCCAGTGGAAGAGATGGAGAACAGTCTTTTTTTAAAGAAAAGAAGACAGTATTATTTTACCAAAGAAGAAAGGGAGGGAAGGTATGAAGGTGTGGGATGGAGGTATGGGGAAGGAAGAAGATTAAGAACAAATGAGGAAAAATGCAATGCAAACACTGCTTACAATGTGGAAAAAAATTACCTGAGTGCATAAATAAAGACCCACATATTCATTAGATTTTCATACTATTTTTATTAGTGTGCTGAGAAGGGGTAACAAAGTCAAGTAAAAAAAATAAATTGAAAAACAAAAAATTATTCTGACAAAAAGTATATTTATAAAAATCATGGCTTGGTCATGAGGCACAGAGTGCATTAAAGCAAATCGCAGCAGCTACTTCTAGTTGCCATCACATTTCACTCAGCTGCCTGGATCAGCAAACAGCTACCTTTGGTGGGAGCAGCAGCTGCCACACTCTCATCTGCTGCCTCCTGCTAGTTGGTAGCAGCATCTGCTCCACTCGGTGACCACTGCTCACTCAGGCAGATGAATCAACATGGGTTTGCAGCATGCAGAAGACCTTCCTCACTGTCCTCTGGCTATTTGTCAGAGGAGATGGGAGGCAGAGGATGAGCTATCACCACCCTTTCTGGAGGGAGGAGGAATAGGTAGGCCAAATCCTTCCAGTGGCATCCAATGTCACCACCTAGACAGAAGAAGAAGTGTTTGGATTTATATCCCCCCGCCTTCTTCTCTTGTGTAAAATGACTCAAGATGGGTTACAAACTCCTTTCCCTTCCTCTCCCCACAACAGACATCTCATCAGGTAGGTGAGGCTGAGAGAGTTCCGAAGAACTGTCACCCAGGAGGCAAGTAGGAGTGGGGAAACAAATCTGATTCACCAGATAAGAGTCTGTCACTCTTGTGGAGGAGAGGGAAATCAAACCCACCTGCTCTTAATAACTGCACCACAGTGGCTGAGGGATGACTATGATTGCTATTGCTTAGATGCTGCCCAGGCCTTTCCAGCCTTGGCAGTTGCCCAGCAAAACCTACCCATTCTGCCTTTGCTGGCTGTTGATCTGATACTGAACTATGCTTCCAAACCATGCTTCCAAACAGAGAACGAATTATGTCTCCCTCATTCAACCCACAACTTCACGTCTACTGAACAAAGTACAAAGTACAACATCCTTCAGTCCAAAAGTTTCTTCTTTAAAAATGTCACCATCTCAAGCCTCAAGAAACATGTTTTCTTTCACACAGTAATTAAAACCGTTTCCTGTTGACCCAAGGAACTTCAACACAGACTAGTCTTGCTACTAACTAGAAGGTGAAGTGCAACTGAGTTGTTGAACAACACTGATTAAATAAAGAAAACCATCAGAAAAGTCCAGAAGGTAGAGGGGCCTATGAAATATAAAGCTGCATTCAAAGTACTAACTACAAGACCTGAGGAGAGGAAAATAAATGAGAGAGAAATACCGCTACAGTAACTCTTTCCCCAGAGGAACAAAAATGTTAATTTTAAATGGTTTAAAACAGTTAAATTGAAAATTAAACATTATAAAAACGTAAAGAATAAAAATATTCTGAAAAGAAGTTTAATTTCTTGGAGCACAGTAAGACAAACATACACCTACTTTTAAAATAGCTTATAACAAGTTTGAATAAAGAGTTTCATTCACAGTACCTAAGTTCCCAACAATTTTTTTCCCTTTTCATTTAGAAAAATCTAAGGAGTCAAAATAAGAACGATGAGGGTAGTGATTTTTTAATAGTTTCTTTTCAAGGTCAGCCCAGATAAACATCAAAGAAAATTCATAATCTTTAAAATACTGTTGTCAAAACAAGACATCTGAAGACTAGATGTGTGAAGAGAATCTTATGAAGTCAAACATTAAACTTTTATATACTGCTATTTTTTAAAAGTGATACACAGTGTTTTGACTTTTATTTGAGCCTGTTTCGATTTATTTTGAAAACATAACCTGAAGAACTCTTCCTATCAAGTAGTGGCAAAACCTTTTAGGTCATCAATTCAGAATTAAACCTGATTGCAACATCTGGCATGACAACAACATATTGTGCTGTCAGGCAGGAACCCCACATAAATTTTTACAGCTGGAGGGGTGGGGAGGAGCTAGGTGGCAAACCAGATTTCATGCACATACTTTCCACCTCTGCATCTCTGGCATGCAGTGCAAAAATTTCAGCTCAGAGACCGTCGTAGCATCTAGATCGCTTAGGGCACCTCACAAAAGGGGTGATTTAGTATCAGTTTGGTAGTCTCAATCCACCTAGTGTGGCATATTTGACATGACAAAGCCACCACACAATTTAACATTTTTGCCAACAAGAACTGAAATACACTGACAGCCCTCTTGGGGATGAGAAGGGAAAGAGAGACAAAGAGACAGCGAGAGAGACAGAGACAGAGAGAGAGAGAGCTTAAAGGAAGACTTTCAAGCAAATGACATTTTTTTTGATCTGCAAGATAATTGCTTTCCAATCTTATTCATCTTCCTTCAAACTTTACATACTGTATTCATTAAATCTCAAGCAGAAATTAATTTTTGCTATAGCTGTAACACCACTGGTGACAGCTAGATTTGTGACCAGTAGCATCTTAGAAAACAAGATATTCAGGATATGAACCTTTGACAGTCAATGCCCCTTCATCAGATAAGTAACAAAGCGTCTGACAAAGGGCGTTTTTAACTTTTGAAAGTTTGAACCCCCGAAATCTTTTCAGTCTCTACAGTGAAACTGGACTCTAATTTAGCTTTTCCACTGCAGACCAACACTACCCTATGAAACTACCATTGGTAAGTTGCTGATACTACATGAAAATTATTTAACGAAGGCACACCAAATTTCATTTATGCAACAAAAAAGGTTGTAACTCCCATAGTGCTGAATTACCAGGACTAAATAAATCTGATTACTATATAAATTGTCACAAGTAAAACCATTTCATAAGAGGTGTAGCCAAGAAGAAATAAACACTAGGCCAGTGATGGCGAACCTATGGCACGGGTGCCAGAGGTGGCACTCAGATCCCTCTCTGTGGGCACGCGCAGAGTCGTCCCCCCCCCTCACAAAAGGGGTGATTTAGTATCAGTTTGGTAGTCTCAATCCACCTAGTGTGGCATATTTGACATGACAAAGCCACCACACAATTTAACGATGAGGGTAGTGATTTTTTAATAGTTTCTTTTCAAGGTCAGCCCACACATCTAGGCCCCCACACATCTAGGCTGGCCTAGGCCGCTGGGCATTAGCATTAAACCTAAGACCTAGTTTTGGGGAAGTAGTGTAGATAACCCTGTAAAGTGCTGTTAAACCCCACTGATTTTCATGCGAAGAACTAAAGCGCAATCCTTTTCCTGGGAATAAGCTCGGTTGCTGGCAATGGGCCTTGCTTCTGAGTAAACCCTCCCAGGGTCGTGATTCACCTGTTGGAAGAGTTGCACGGTTGTTTCAAAGCAAAGCCACCGACTACCACCAAGCTTACTCCCGAGTAACGCACGCCTTGGAGCCAACGGTTTTTTCTAAACTAAAACCTCAGTATTCAGGTTAAATGGCCGTGTTGGCACTTTGCGATAAATAAGTGGGTTTTGGGTTGCAATTTGGGCACTCGGTCTCGAAAAGGTTTGCCATCACTGCACTAGGCAATGACCGGGGGTGGGGGGGGGATTGTGTTCCATGAATACGGGAAGGCTGTGCTCAATCTCACATGTGACTCACCTTACTGATAACACAGGCTTAAACAAACACCAAATTGCAGACTTTTTAAAAAAATTACATGTTTTTAATAATCACTAACTGATTGATGTACTATTTATATGACTGATTACCAAACATTATGAGGTGATTGCAGGTCCACTGCGAGAGTTAGAGAGCGAGCTTGAAGTGCTTAAAGTGTTGGACTAGGATCTGGAAAACCCAGGTTCTAATCCCCATTCTGCCAAGGAAATTCGCTTTGTGATCTTGTGCCTGTCACACACTCTCAGACTTTGTATTTGGATGGAAGTAATTGGATGGAAGACCTTCAAGGAATACCAGGGATGTAATGTGGAGGCAGTCAATGGCAAACCAACTCTGAATGCCTCTTGCGTTGAAAACTTTATGAGATTGCTATAAATCAGCTATGATTGGATGACAAAAGGGGAATAAAAAATAGGATTCTGATCTGGCTGTATTAAATGCAGCACTGCACTGCTTGAACATGTACAAGGTAACTGGAGTAATGAACTCTGCCATGGAAGCTTGCTGGATTACTTTGGTCCAAATTTTATACTCTCAGCCTAACCTACCACACAGGGTTGTTGTGCCGATAAAACAGAAAACAATGTAAGCTGCATAGGGGGCCTGCTGGGAAGAAAGACAGGGCATAAATGAATTAAATAAATAATTACACTTGTCAAATGGACTTGAGCGGCTCATGACCAATCAAACTGCTTGATGAAAAATGGTTCCATGCTTGCATCCTCCATATTTCAGGTTTTAGTACAGGAATGTGTAACACTACAAAACCTTCTAACGAATAGGAATGCTGAGCTACTTGCATTCAATGGGTATCTATTGTAGATGAACCTTAATAATTTTGTGACCTTGTGAAACAGCATTAGTCTCACCTGTGAAGGTACTTCTCCATTGAGCGATTGAGGACATCTGGGTATTTGTGAGACCACCAATCAGGGAGGCAGGAACGTCTGAAAAAAAATTCCCAGGTTTCCCTCTGTGCTGTGGATCTGCCCTCCTTTCACCAGTTCTGGTTCAGCAATATCCGTTGCTATACTTCTGAAACAACGTTCTCAACCAAGAATCTTAGTTCCTATAAACAGGCATTTTACAATGAGTAGAAGCATAATACAAGCAGTTATAAACACGGAATACTTAACAGAAGAGGTACAAAGCAAGAAGCTCCAACACAGAGAGAAAAACTTGGAAACTTGAAGGGGGAGGAGAGGCCCTGGAGCTACGGGGAGGGCTGGATGGATCGCGGTAGACTTAAGCTCTGGACCCTGGGTGTGGGGTGGTTGCCACAGCTGGCCCCAAAATGGTGTGGGTGTGTCTCTGGACTGGTGAGCCTGTAGCAGGATGGAATGACATCACTGAGAGGACTTATCAGGCCATGAGGCAGCTGAGGCAATCTGCACCCTAGCTCTGAATCTGCATCCTAGGCCAGATTGAGAACAGGGTGTGTGTGTTACCTCAGCTGGCTCATGGGTCTGACAAACCCCCTCCAGCCCCCAGGGCATATGTTTGACTCCCCTGCTCTATATCTTTTGAATATAAATCAAGTGCTCAATTGTTGTTTTAAACAAAAACTGTAGATGCAGTTAATTGCCCTACAAAGAATCATGTTTCAGCCAGCATCATCTAAAATGGTTTCACTACTGCAAGACAGCAAGAATGTCTGCATATTCCAGGGTTATGAACCTTCCAGATGCGAGTGGAATGGGCATGATTTCATAAATGACCACATAAACAAACATATGATAACCACAATCTATTAGGCTAGAATTAGTTTGACCCCAATCTCTCCATAAATAGGAACATTGAGTATTTTTTTTATTTCATAGCCTTGCTATTTTTCTCCTTGCTGAAATGTGAAAATATAGAAATATAAATAAAAATTGTCTTTTGCTTTAAGCCTAAACTTGATGCTTTAAAAGGTGCTGTGAGCTTTTTAATAAGGAATGGACCCTTGTACGTAACAAACATCAGGGTATTGAAAGAGCAGGGACTGAAGGCAGACTCTATCTAAGATTTTTTTGTAGTGGAAACTGGAGAAATAGACAGTGGAAGTAGTCTCCATAATCACCACTGTGGAGATAAAAGCTTGTTTGAGTTTCTGGATTAAAGTAAAAAAGAGTCACTCTACATTGCAAATGATGAAATAATTACAGGAGAAGGGATTGGGCAGCTGACCATAAAATGCCCTCTTGCAAGAGAAAGATAACTATTTAAGACTGTTTATATGTTTAATACTATTTATTATTGCTTATAAATAAACTGATTTCTTATAAATGCTTTAACTGAGAAAGGCTATTCAGTGTCCTTTGATGAAGCATGTTGAATTTTTGATGGCTCAAAATTAGTGGCCCAAGGAACTTAGCAAAATGGAATGTATTTCCTGGATTTACATTCAGAGAAAGTGAATCTTGTTTGGAAACGCACTCACAAAGACTGCTGAAACTTGTGAAACAGACACTTTTGGCCATAGATGAATTTAAGCAACAAAACAACTTGAAAACCAGACTTTAACGAAGAATATGCAAATTGCTAACTGCTCTCAGCGAAGTGAGAAATGTGATATTCTCTTTAAGGCTAAGGGCGTCAGACTGAGCTTGCAAAGGAATCAGGTAGACAGAAAGAAAACCTCCCGGAGCTTATATATACAGATTTATGTGGACTTTTAAAATCAGAGACTTCTTCAGTGAGCAAACTACCTGACATTTAGAGATGATATTTCAAAATATACTGTGACATATTTCCTCAGACATAAAACTGTTGTTGGAACCAAAAACTTCATCAGATGCTTACTAAAGAAAGATTTGAACAAGGCAAAGCAGAATCTTGCCTGTTCTCAAAGTACAGAGGCAACACATAGACATTTTTACTTATGTGGATGATTGGATCTTGTGCTATGAAAGAAAAGAGGACTGTGATGAAATAGTTCAGCATTTGAACCAAGCATATAGATATGAAATATCATCTTGTGAGAAACATGTGTGAAGATGGGCTTGCTGGCATGCAGTACTGTCCTACAGAAGAAATGGTTGCAGATAAATTTCACCAAGCCCTTTCCTGGAAAGAAGTTTGAAAGTTCATTTAAGAAGATGAATCTTGTGGATTTTGCACACTAGACCTTGTAAAAGGGTGTTGGGTGTAGCAATGTCCAACGTGCAAAGAAACTGAAAAGAAGACCCAGCAGTGGAGTAGTCAAATGGTCAGCTAGGGAGAGTTGTAAAGTTAGTGACCCCTCCATCCTTTTGTGTCATCTGTTGCCTGTCCTTAGACTGATAGTCTCAGATCTAATATCCTGCTTTTTCTTGGAAATTAGAGCAGAGACACTTTCTAGCTAGCAAGATAGCTGCATGATATCTTTCCCTCTTCACTATCCTAAATGTACTTCCAAATAAGCATTTACCTTTTGCCCTTTAAATCCATGTGTTAGCCGCTTCTCTGTGGAGTCTACAATTGCTGTAAATATAACTTCAATGGCAGAGGCAAGCACACTTTGCACATGGCTGCCTTGCATGGGAATTATACTGACTGTTGTGGATTGTCCAGTCTGTGTGGTCACAGTCTGGTAGTTTTTGCTCCTAAAATTTCGCCCACATCTATGGTTAGCATCTTCAGAGGCATGTCACACTGTATTTTTCTCCATATAACACTGTGGAGTCACTGTGTGGTAGGGCATACGTTTTGTCAACCTAACAGGTGGGAGGGAGGGTGTAGGCAAAATGTAAAGAAACAAGAGCCCTTTCTTCAACCAAACCTGGCATCCCATTCTGCTGGTCAGATTTAAGGGGTCTTTCATAAGTCCTCAACTATATTTACTCAGTGATCGATTATTCAGCTTTCTCTTACCCCAGGAGATTTTTGTCCTGTTGATCTGAATTTTTCCTTTAATAGTAAAGGATACAGTAAAGTATACTGTAAGTCTTTTTATTAAGAACTAGTGGGCCCGGCCACACATTGCTGTGGCTGAGTCTGGTGAAGTGGGAAAGAAAAGGGGAAGCGAACGGTTCGAACATGTGTCATTGCACAATGACTGCAAGGGAGGGGAGGGGCAAGGGGCCCCTCGCTCCCCTCCCTCTCTTCCATTCCCTTGCATGGCAACCCGGCTGGTCCCTCCCTAACATTCCCCTTCCTCTGCTAGGGTGGGTGGGCCAGGTGCAGGTGGCTGGTCCTGTCCCTTTCACTCCCTTCCCTTGCAGGTGAATTATCTAGCATAAAACACGCTGGGAGGCATGAGCCACGTTGTGTTCAAATTCAGAGCGTTTGGTCCAGCAAACCCCTGGACCTTCCCTTCCCTTTCTATGAGCAGATGGCCCGCCCCATCCCTTTCACTCCATAAGGCAGTGGTTTTCAAGGAAGGCATGGTTGGTTCCCTTGTATCAGAGGGTGTTGCTTTGACGGCCAGCAGATGGCGCTGTGCATAACAAAACTGTGGTTCCAACTGTCACAGGTGTGGCATGTACACAATAACTGGCACAGTTGTGACATGTACACAACAGGAGGTGTGGAAACAGTATGGAAACCTGGCCGCATGCGAATGCAATGTTGTGTGAAAATTTCAAAGCAATCGGTCCAGTATTTTGGGAGATTACCTGTCAGCAGAAAAACGCACTGATAGATTTATATATATATATATAAGATTTGACCTATATAGATTTGACCTAAGTTGGGCAGGATTTGAGACACAAATTCAGTTTCTCATGCATCTTCTTTAGGAGATTTAATTGAGACTTATTTTAAGCAAGTGCTCGACAGCTGTATCTCATCCCAAATTCTACTCTGTAAAGATTGTCAGGTTTTTTTTTATAAAAAAAGTTTGGATTACTTCTGACATTATAAAACTGATAACCCACACCATTACAATTTATAAAAACAAAACCACAGTTCTGTTCACATACAGTGTAAAAAAGATATTAAAATACTAATAAAATGTATTAATTTTATAAACAAACTGTGAAAATACTTCTAAGTTTCAAAAAATCTAAAAATAAACAAAAGCTTAAAGCTACAGGTTAATAATGAGGGGAAATGTAATTACAAACCAGGACAGTTTTTGAAAAGAAAACCTGCCTCTTGGCTACTAATAAATTAATTAACTTAGTAATAAGCACATCTGAAACACTCTTAGAAGGTTTTAAATAGTATGCTATGTGATTTTTTAAGGTAACATGAACAATTAAAAAAAATCCACATAATTTTGTGTTAACTCTTGATGCTGTGTTAATTATTTAAATCATTGCCACTGATTACTTATATTTTAAAATGGCAATACTTATACCAGTTTGATTAGCAATCAGTTATTGAGTTCATTTATTTATTTATCTTATTTACAGTCCACCTTACTCACTGAGACTCAAGGCAGATTACAGTGTAAACCACTATAATCAACAAGATGGGGCACCAAATAATGCAATAAGATTTGGCTGCAGAAATCTGAAACAGACTATAAGCATTAACATTACATGTTAAACGATGTAGAAATTACATGATAGGATCTTCTTTTCAGCAACCGACAGTACAAACTATACAAAATAGTCCCTATCACCTTTACCAAAGCATCTTTCTGAATGCAGGGCATTCTCTATTGTGCATGCATATGCAATCAATCGAAGACGCCAGATACAGGCATTTGAAAAAGGGTTGGGGTAGCCTTCTGGAAAAGGGATGGGGTAGCTTTCTAGAAACTCATCTGAGAGTTTCTTCTTACATACTCCAAGCTAATGCTACTCATTTGGGAAAGATGAGAAAGCTAGTATCTAGTGAAAGCTAGTATCTTCCAGCCCACGTTTCTGCAGTTCTAAAAAAAAAGGCAGCAATGCTGGGAACTGCAACAACAGTTTGCAAATAGTTTTACCTTGTTTAGATCATCTATTTAACCTGACACTGGCAGATTCTTGCCTATGCTTTTGTTCCTCCCTTACAACTTCCCAGTACTCACCTTAATCATAACCTGTCATGCATTTTTTTAAAAATCCCTCATAAAAACAGTATACAAATTTCACACGGATGAAAATTTAGTGAAATTACACTACATATTTTGAATAAAAGTATGTGTTTTCCACACTCAGAATTTATGTTTTTCCATATGATTTAAATTAGGTTTTTCTTACATGAGAGAGAGTGTTTATTATAAAAGTAGCTTCAGGAAAATAAAAACAGCTTACAAAGAAAATTCCATAATATTCCATCAAGTATCCTCTGTTATTTGCTTCTTTATATAGATACAAAGGAACACAGTTCAGGTACAACAGAAACCACAAACTTACCTTGCTAATGCTAGTTTCATTCAAGAACATTGTATTTACAGCTAATTCATACAATTTAAATTTTATTCTTGGTTAGGCTGAAAAAATGTGACTGTTCCAACCTCAGTTAACTTCACGGCTGAATAAGGATTCAAAACAATGTTTCCACAGCTCTAGCATGACTACCATGCCACACTTGCTGACAACCAACCAGGTTGGATTCAAAAAATTCCTTACTTGAATAGAAGGCACTTTTGTGCATGCATAAAGGGGGGGGGGGGGGGTCACCGGTTTTCTATGAGGAAAACTCCACCAGTGGTACTTTTGATCCAAGAAAGTGTGACTAAGTTATGGTAGTATATACTATCCAATATTCCATGATACTTTTTCACTCAATTACTCAGTGCATGAACTATCAAAGGATTTCTCTGAAAGGACTTACTTCATCCAAGATTCCCAGTACCATTCAAACTCCAAAGATTACTTCAGGGGAACAACAACAAACAAACACACACATACATCCATTTCATTAAACCTTCAGAACAAAGAGTACATCTTCACAGAACTTTCCTACACCAAATGAGAGGGCTCCTAAATAACTCCTTAGTTCAAAAACATGCTGTGCAGAAAAAGAATATATGCAAAAGAAAGGTAGTCCATGAGTAAACCTTTTCACAACCACAAAAGTCTTCGTGCGATAGTTAATGCAGCAGTATTTTTAACAGTTCTGACACATAATATATATCCATTCATATAATCTTTAAGAAAATGAATTTCACACTTCTGGTGAAAATGTCTGACAGCATATAACATTGATTTAGCCTTTCTATTAATAATATGCTTGAGTCCCTGTAATGTGTTCCTAATCCTTCATTAATTCACATTGGCTCTCTGCAGTTAGCTTTAAGTATTTTCCACTTAAAACTACCTCTTTCTAGTGTGCTGTTAAAGTGTACGACTTCCTACGGTAAAGTTTTCTAAAAGTGACCTTCTCTTCTAAGCAGCCAAAGGGGAACAGTGCTCTTTTAAGAAGCCGAAGAAATTAGCTCAAGTAGACATAAAGGCACTGTGTCCCACACATCTAAGCATTAAATGGTTTTACTTTCCCTGAGATAAAGTCAGAAGAAATTATATTGTCTCCGATCTTTACCTTCCATTTGCTGGGCATTGTGACAGCTCTGAACAGTACGTCTCTATCGTAAAAGCACCCAAGGGTATAAACCCCTGTAGCATGACAGTTTCAAAGTCCTAACAAGCCCCATACGCCTAAAAGGCATTCTCTAGCAATGGAAAGTGCAAGTGGTTTGCTGAACTTTGAGTGTACAATAATCCAATGAATTCTGCCCTGTGGAGAGAAGACAAGCAGATGGGACTTGACAACACTAACCCAAGCTGCGTTGCATGACCTTTTGCTCTCCTCCTTTCCCTTCATTCAGAAGCAATCCTTTTAACAGCAGCTCCAAGTTACCCCTAATTATACTTCCAAAGACACATGACTTGCCATGATGCACCTGCAGAATTCCAGCACAACAACCAACTGCAACCAAACAAGTTTTGATTGGTTTTCTTTGGCTTTGATTCCCATGTTCCTTCTCAACATTAAGTCATTCTTAGGCTATGGTTGATTTGAACCTTAAAACCACAGTAGCTGAATGTGCACATTGCCAACAGCAGAGTGCTACAAAAGTACAAATGAATGCCAATCATTTTAGGTGGCAAAAAATAAATTGTGGGAGAACTCATGGCAGCAAAGTCAGAAATACATACATATACATACATACATACATACATACATACATACATACATACAGACAGACAGACAGACAGACAGACAGACAGACAGACAGACAGACAGACAGACAGACTATATCTACTGGCAAATACTACCGATACCTATCTCATATTTGTAGTAACTGATATTGAAAGATTTGAAGGAACTTGGTAGTTAAGAACATATTTCGTATCCATAAAGTCTCTGGTTCAATGTCTTCCATCTTTTGCTAAAACGATACCTGGTGACAGGTATTTGGATCTGCTTGAGACCTGAAGAACTGCAAGTCATAGAAGACCATGCCAAGCTAAACTAACTTATACATAAGGCATCTTCATGTGTTTAGTTTCACCCAAAACAAAAGATAACACAGCAGAATCAGCTTAATTGGGGAGTTTTAGACCAATTTACACAATGTCTCCATGGAAGGTATTTGCACATAGGGATACACAACTTATTTCCCAATACAAATCATAGGAAAACTGCCTTGTACAGACATGGGTGTTACCTGCTTCTGATCCTAATTTGGTGTGAAAGAAAGGCAGTGCGTAAATATTTTAAAGAAGTAAAAATGTTTGCACTGTAATTTATGTATTTATTTTGCTCCATCAAGTTGCTTGGTGCAATATAAGTCAACAGGTTCCTCTCCCAAAGAGTTTACAACATAAAACAAAAACCAAGGAAGACTGTAAAGGGAGGGTAGAGAGGGCTAACTTGTGCCACACAGCATAGCAAAACACAAAAAGCATGTGGCCTCCAACTACCTTGTGGGAGGCAAGTGAAGGCAATGCTGTATGGATATGAAAGTGCTGAACCTCCACTTTAACAGGTGAAAAGGAAATTAAAATGAAAGTGTCCCTCTGTGCTTCGTTGCACTAACTTACAAAAGTAATACGGACAAGCTTTACTAAGGCAATCTCTTTTGACACAGGCTAGTACAAATGCCCTTGTCGGTGAGAGGAAATGCCCTTTCCTATCTTACTGCACGTCAGAAGAAATCTTTGTACTGTGGCTTGTCTATATTTCTTTCTGTGAGTTGGTGCAATGAAGCACACGGAGACTCTAGCTTGGCTTTTCATGGCAAAGGAAGCAAGAAACAAACACAGAATTTTAGAAAAAAAAGAGAAAACTTTGCTATTACACTAAAAAGCTGTTTAATATTCACAAACAGAAGCACTGCTAAATGAATGAAGCACCTGCTGATGCAAAGCACATAGGCTAATCTTCCACATAACTATAATATAGCAAATGATATTTAAGGCAATACCTTATCCATAGGATTTGGCAGCAGAGGCATTTAAGACAATACCTTATCCATAGGATTTGGCAGCATTACACTATGTTTTGAAGAAAAAGTGTAAGTTCTTTACCTGTATATTTATTTATAATTCGATTTATAAGCCACCCTTCCCCATGATGGGCTCAGGGTGACTTACAAAAATAGGTACATAATTAAAACAAACCAATCCCAATCAATTCTATGATGCCACAATAATCCATAATTAAGGGGAATTAATTAAGGGGAAAGGGAAGGGAAAGGAGAGAAAAAAGAAAATGAGAGATTCTCCTTGATCTGAGATTGCAAATGCCTTAGCAGACCAGGTGTTCGGGAGCAGCAGCAGCAGCAGGCCATTGCTTTCACACCCTGCATGTGAGCTCCCAAAGGCACCTGGTGGGTCACTGCAAGTAGCAGAGTGCTGGACTAGGTGGACTCTGGTCTGATCCAGCAGGCTTGTTCTTATGTTCTTAAAAGAAAAGGGGAGGGGAGAAAGGGTGGGGAGAAGAAAGGCCAGTCATATTGGACACTGTTGCTGCCCTCAACCAAAGACTTGGAGGAAGATCTTGTCTTGCTGGCCCTGCAAAACTGTGGATTTCCAGATTTGGCAGAGCCCAGAGCATTCTACCAGGCTGGAGCCAGAGCCAAAAAGGAGGACAGCCAGTTATTTTTCAGGCCAGGGACCACCAACAAGTTATTATTCATGAAGAGGAGTGCTCTTTGGATGATGTATTTGGAGAAGCAGTCCTGCAGATACAAAGCTCCCAGACCACCCAGGGCTTTAAAGGTTAGTACCAGAACCTTGAACACGATTCAGTACTCCACTGGAAGCCAGTGCAGCTGACAGAACACTCGGTGGATCTGCACTTGTCACAATGCCCCATAACGCCCTGTGCAGATGCATTTTGAACAAGTTGGAGTTTGCGGATCAGTCTCAATGGCAGCCCGGCATAGAGCAAGTTATAGTGGTCCAATCTATAGGTGACCGTTGCATGGATTACTATAGTTAGGTTAGGGCAGGTCAGTAACCTGGCCTGGTAGAGATAGTAAAATGCCAATTTGGCCACATTTGTGAGCTATGCTTCCATAGATAAGGAGGAGGCATCAAGAATCACGCCCAAACTCTTCATGGCCAACATAGCTGTTAATTGTACCCCACCAAGAGTTGGAAGGTGGTTGTTTCCTCCTTTGTGAATAAAAACATTTTGATGAATACTATATATTAAAGTAATCTTTTATCTAACATCAACTGTCTAACGGTTAAACATTTGTGATCCTTCCATCTCTCTTTTATGCCTCATCTTTCCTTCATAACTTCTCCTTCCATCAAAGTTGAGACTGCAAGCTCCTGCAAGAACTTCATTGCTTCCAATGCTCCGTAAAGAGAGCTAGTATAGTATAGTGCTGGGAAAAACCAGGTTCAGATCCGCACACAGCCTAGAAATTCACCAATCCTGGGCCAATCTCTCAGCCTACCATTCCTCACAGCATTTTTGTGGTTAAGATGAAGGCAAGAAACATCATTTATTTAAAATATTTGTAAACTTTCTTTCTCTGACTGAACCCAAGGTAAATAAACAAACATAATAAATTTTTCTAAAAACAAAAGAATCCCCATCCATGTTTCCACAAACACAATGGAGATGGGGTGGGAGAAAATTCAACAGAAACTGAACCATATATATTGATGGTGCTAAATATATAATACTTGCTAATAATTTTTGCAAACTTAGGACAAAACTAAATGACACTCCAGGACAAGGGTCCCCACCATTTTGAAGCTCCAGGCACCGTTTAAATTCTGACACAAGGTGGTGGGCAAAACCACAAAATGGCTGCTATGGAAGGTGCAACCAACCACATACAGTTGCCACAAAATGTCAGAGAGTGAGGTTATACATTACTCAATAGTAACCCTTCAGCACTGAAGGCAAGGGGTTTGATTAATAGCACACTTTTTCAAATGAACATATTTTAAAATACACATAGTTTGCCTTTAAGCATTTGGTTAAGATCCTTGTACTGTGGTAGCAGCCAAAGAAATTTTTGTTTGTTTTTTTTTAAAAACTGCACAACCCATCAGATCTCCAATGTTCAGTCTGAACCACTGCTGGGCAAAAGCCTCACTTGGCAATACCTACTTTCTGATAACACTTTGCAGGTGTCAGGAAAGATGTTGCTGGATGGTAGGGTACCTATGGGTGCCAAGGCGGGGACTCTTGCTCTAGAAGATTCCAATGATGAATTTCCCTGGGGATTTTTTAAACTGACATCAGGGATCCTGAAAAAAATTGGGTTGCTATTCCAGATACCTCTGGCCTTATTAGGAAAAACATATAAAACTTGCTGAAATTGCCTATATCGAAATTAGAGCCCATGACAGATGCTATCTAACAATTATAACGCCTGAGAGATCTATTTGTGGGTATCCCAACACTCTTTATTTTAGCCATTAGTTTCAAGTAAACATAAGCACTAAACAGAAACTGGGGTTTGGTTCAGATATAACATGAAACCATAGTTTCTTTTAAGGATCCTAAAATCAGAATTTCTCTCACATACAGCCACTCAGCCTTGACAAATGCTGGTTTCACTGGCTTCTCTCTGAAGCTTGAAAGAGCATCACCAAGCAAGTCAACGTGTCTTCATTCAAACATCAGTTGAAACCACAATTAAGACTAACTTTGAAGACTAACCAATTTCATATCTACATCGTGATAATAACTAATTACAGAAAGTGAAGTGGCCTGCATTCATGCAAACACATTAACTATTGTTAGTTTAATTAAACCATTTTGAGTACAAAGAAGTAAAATTACCATTGGTTACTCACCATGAAGGGTCCCTCTCCTCTAAGCAATGAAGGGCATCTTTTGAGTGTTACGGACCAATTATCCAGACAGGGAGGAACAAATTAACAGCTTCCTGTTTCCTGTGGCAATTATATCTTGATCTCCAGTTTGTGTAACTCCAAACAGCCATATAATAGACTTTAAACTAATATAACAAAACTGCTCAAAAACAGAGATAAGGTAAAGATAGAAACCAGGAAATAAGGTCTAATGTGAATGTGCTATTTATTCTTAGTTGCCTGGAAATACTAAAAGTCAGAGCTTGAGAACAGAAGAGGATAAAAACATGTCTCAGGAGGGTCAAGATGTTCTTCATTGCTCAGAGAAGAACCCTTCATAGTGAGTAACCAATAGTCATTCTCCCACTGAGCAGAAGGACATCTTGTGGTATCTTGCCAAACTGTGTCCCTAAATACTTGTTAAATACTTTTTAAATTAGGAAGCCATCCTAAATCAGTTTAGGCCCGACCACATTAAGGAAGAGTAGCAAGCATGTCCTCTCTAAGTGGCGGCAAAGAGAGATCTGAGGGTATGCTCTGTCCCCCTCCAACCTCGTGACTGTTTAAGTGGGAACCTACCCACCATTGGTGCCGAGGGGAGGGAGAGGGGGCACTCTGTTGCTAGGGAAGAAAAGCTTGTGAATCTTCTTCATGGCACAGAAGGCCATGAAGACGAACTATTATATCACAGACAGGTGGGGGGATGGCAAATGGAGAAATCAACCTTCAGTAAAGGCTAGAATGGCAGTTCACTGTGTAGTAACTCAGTTTATGAAGCATACTTATCATTCAGTCATAAAATTTAAGATGATGTTCAAGAGGTTTCTGGTCTTCCATCCAGTTATGCAGCAGTGATCTGATCTGCTTAGCTTAAATAACTGTCTTTTTATCAGTGTGTGATGACTAGAGTGTCTATTTCATGTGAGATGCTATTGGTGGGGTGCAAAAGAGGGTGAAGACTCCATTCTTCCACCAAACAAATATGGGAACAGATCCACACAAGTTTCGATTATAAGCTTGACTTTGTTTTATAGTTTCTTGTAGATGTGTATTAATAATATTTATGAGACATCTAAAATTTCCCATAAAAAGACAGTGCCTACCAGATGAGTTTGCAACACTTTTTAGACAAAGCTATCACAAAATGAACGAATGAATGAGTGACTAGAAGGATAAAGAGAAAGGGACTGAACGGAATTAAGCATATGGATTAGTTGAAGCAAATGAACCACACGGATTAATAAACTGAATTAATATCAGTATTATTTTTTTAACCCACAGATAAATAGCAATAAGAAAAACCACTAAGATGAAAAATAAAAAAAGAAATGTGGCGTTTGATAAGTAATTCCTGCAAGGACATACTGCAAGAATTTGATGCAGCATCTACTTTTATTCATATTTGTATCGTTATTATTGGGGCTTTTTTACTGTATGTTTGGTTTTTATTGTCCTGAAAGGGTAATAACAATACATAAGGAGGTACATATTTTCTAACTAATTAAATGGACTTTAGTGCACAAAACTATATGTTACAACAAAAACTTGCTAACCTCCAAGGTGCCATATGACACCTCCCTTTATTGCAGCAAACTAACATGAATATCCCCTCTGGAATTGTTGCACCCCTATTATTACTTTGAGCTCAATGTGTAAGATGAGTGCCTTTAAAAAGGAATTGTCAAGAATCTAAAACAAACATGTGAAAATAAAAGAGAGCCAGAGTCGACAGTACATTCTAAAGCAGTAATAAATACAGGTTGTATCATGCAGTCGCAGGCATATTCCTTGCTGCCAGTGGCAATCTCCACTTGCTCAATCTGAAGCAAATGTGAGTGAAAGAGGCAGTTTCACATATTACCAATAGCTTGGTTAGCCAAAAGTCTGGCTGCGAGTATAAATCCCCTCGCAATTTATCTGAGGTTAGTTTGAAACTCCTAGAGTCTTGAGTTGCTCTGTGCCAGAGCACTGACCAGCATT
This sequence comes from Sphaerodactylus townsendi, assembly GCF_021028975.2. Classification (NCBI taxonomy): domain Eukaryota; kingdom Metazoa; phylum Chordata; class Lepidosauria; order Squamata; family Sphaerodactylidae; genus Sphaerodactylus; species Sphaerodactylus townsendi. The sequence goes on along the minus strand of NC_059425.1, from coordinate 49,348,502 downwards.
AGGAGGAAAAAAACTTCATTTCCAGAGGCTTAAGAGGAGAAACATTTCCTTTCCAGTGAATGCTGGAATGGGTGTGTATCAAGTTTCGGCTTTCCACATTCTGTGAAAGTGACTGACACGGTCTACAAGTGAGATGCAACCTGCCTACACACTCTCATACAAAACTGTCTGCCAGTTAAGATCAGCATTGTGGGCTCTGCTCTTTGTGCCCCCCCCCCCCTTCTGAGATAGGATGACCAGAGACTGGGTCTTTTCTATGGTGGTACTGTGGTGTGAAATGTCCTCCCACACAGCCCACATCTATAGACACAATGGAGGAAAGTCCTTGCATTTGACCAAGCATTCTCATAATTGGCCTACAATGTCTGTGGTCTTATTTTTTGTGCCCTTATGCTGAAGTACTTAACGGCTACAAGGGGGGGAGACACATATCTTACTGCTTTATGTTGCTTTTTGGGTTGATTTAAATATTATTAAATATTATGTAAAAAATTTTTTAATTCAACATCATAATTAATGCTACAAGTCACTTGGAGTTTTCTGTAGAGAATATGGTTGAGATTGTGCTTATTTAAAAACTAACCCATGCGATTTTCTGTTAATTTGCACTATGGAATTTTTTTCAATTTAGGAAGCCGATATAAATTGTCAAGATAAAAACTTATCAAGTATATTACAAACGTTGGTGTATTCATTGTCAGATGGAAGCAAGAGATCTGCAAAGCTTTAAATAGACCTGGGGCAGAAAATGCGGCTGGCTTCTGTTTCAGGTAAATACTAGAAAAGGTCTCACTACATTTTATCCTCTGGATCAATCTAATCAACAAGTAAGATATCCAAGATCTCTAGGTTAAGGGATCTTTCAGTGTATCATTTATTTGGATGACCATCTAAAAAAAGCCAGTGTGTAGTATGTTCTGCAATTTCAGCTTCATTAGGTCTTGCTTAATGATTATAAGGTATACAGTACATTCTGATTGATATAAGAGTAAGAAAACCAATCAGTAATTACCTGCACTTCGTAGGTTAGGGTCTAAATCAGGCATCTCTTTACAAGCTTCGGGACTCACACTGTATATAGAGGCTCCTGCTTCGTTGGTAATGCTGCAAGCAAAATAAAATAAATAATCAAAATTCATCATTTAAGGCAGAAGAAACATTATTTACAACACTAACTAAAATATGTGCAAAATGAATGTTTATTGACCTAGGGAAATTGAAGGAGAGACTGTATACAAAAGTGCACCTTGGTCAGACTGTAGGCTAAACATGCATACTTGGAAGAAGATTGCGTTGAAATGTATGGGATTTGTGTTTAACGTTTAGGAGCTGAGTGCCAGACCCGTCACAATCACATATGTGAATGTCTCCAGGAATATATCACCACTCCCTCAGGCCACCTTCTCCTTTGCTTTCATCAGTTAAGCGAATGAATGTTTGCTTGTTTTATTATTTTTAAAATTTTTGATATTACATAAACATTATCCTGTCCCCCCGCACCTAAAAACCACTTCTTCACCTTTACACATAACATAAGGCTGAAACCTAGTGTCGATATACATCTCACTGACAGCAATGGCTTTATGTATGAGAGTGCAACGGACTATCTACTGTGATAACAGTGTCCTCGGAGACGCCAACGGTCCCTTAAATTGATAAAAATAGAATAATCTGAAGCAAAGGCATATAAATAAGCAGCTGAATGATGCTGAATTGTAAGCACTTTGCAAAACTGAGACGTTCTACAAGGGGATAGTACCAATTTATTTGCTTTGTCATATGTTTATTTATTAACACATTCATAACTTGCATTTTTCCACAGCTGAAGGTGGCTTGTTATAATGAAAACAAATAAATCCCCAAATTCTGCCTCAACCTAATAAAAAGCTTCATAAAATCTAATAAAATGCAGTAAAATATATATTATGCTCTTTATACAGTTCTCATTTTCTAAAAACTAACACACAATAATAAGACATCTCAGTTGCCTTTTTAACAAAACTACCACCACCAGTCAGTTTCTACTTCCTACTTATGAATTCTGAACTGTTAGATGCAGTGTTATCTGTAGCTATTTGGTTACAAAAATAAAACCTGCTCCACTGAATGTAGGTCTATCTGCACACACATTTGCTCAACCAAATATACCCTGCATGCGTCAAAAGCATTCCTAACGATACTACACAAATGCAGCTTTTAGGGGAAAATATGTTAAATGCTCCCCTTTCTGGTACTATCCTATCTTACACATAGCTTGGCATTCTACACAGCTGCTCTTCAACTGAGTTACCCAAGCCACATCACTGCATGAGAAGCACATACCAATCCTGAAATACAAACCCACAAGGCAAGCGTATCAGTTTTCCACTGCTTAGCTACACTCAAATGCTCTCTTCATTTTAGACAGCGCTAGCTATGCAGGTAGGGTAAATAAAGAATAGAACTTTCAACAGAGTTAACAGACAACTCACACACATCATAAAGAGGATCAGCTAAGAGAAAAATAATTAATTTCTACCTGCTATTGAGAACTTTTAGACAGTGTATTGGTAGAAACAACATTTCTGTTCATAGCAATGAACCAGTCACTTAAAAGATCTACAGGTCAGATGTAATCAGTTTCAGTTTTATTTGCACATTCACTCAAAACTCACACCCTGCTTAGCTGCTGCATTTGTCCAATAATTGCTTATTACCAAGAAGTTTTTATAAATACACACAAGTAATGCTAAAAACTTAAGCTCAGAAATGACACAGAAGAATCTAGTCAAAAGGCAGAACAATGTAGAAAAAAATAAAAATCAATAAAAAGCACTTTAAAAGCACTTAATGATATAGATTGGTCCCAGCACACCCAGAAAACACAACCCAATCCCATGAAATGAAGACTAAATTCAAAGGGGGGAGGGGGTCATAGGTACCTAAAACCAAGGCCATTTTACACATATGTAGCTATAATTTTTTAAAATATTCTGTTTCAAAATATTGCTTTCCCACATTCTATCCTGCATTAATAACATTTACAAGTAATGCATTCCAAACTCAAAGGAAATTGTCACATTACTTTAGAAAACTGTTTGTGGTTCTAAAAGCCCCAATTCATGCATTTGTTTAAAAATTAGTGCCACACAAGATCACACAACCATTTTTTTGCAAAGTGAAAACATTTTGCGGAACTCTGGAAACTATCATATAATAAAGAATACATTCTTAATATTCAATCATGCACGTAATTGCTGTTAATATTCCAGTCATTTATACTGAAGTACAGTCAAAAGCAACCCAAGGTTAATATATTTCACTACAAGATTTGCACAAAAGTAGGACTGGAAATTCACGTACAACATAAAACTATGTCGTAACTGAGAGACTATCAATCACTTGACTGCTCCAATTGTCACCACATATGGCATAATGAAACATCCATTCCCCGCTTAAAAGGATGTTGAATCAATAAATTACATGTAAAAGTAAACAAAACAAAGGAAAAATGCCTCACTTAAAAATACCTGTTAGGCAATTGTTTGCATAACTTGGGCTGCTTTTTCTAAATATATTTGCACACAGAAAATACATAAAAGACGTCAGAAGCAAATGAGACAGACCCTTAAGCAAAGCATGCCATGTAACAAAAAAATTACAGGATAGTGATTTATCATCTGTCCTAACAAACAACTGGCAGAACTGCGACAAAATGCATACAACACAAAACAGAATACAGAAAATTAGATATAGACTTGCTTGGAAGTAAAATTTTACATAGTCTTTTCTAAGAGATATTAACAAGGACACTTTTATAAGTATGGTGTGCTTTTCTAACTGTTGTAGAAAATTCTTCTCATCATAAATGTAATTACTTTTGCAGTTTATATTTGAAAACTTAATCATACAATAGGAGGCCATTATGATCAGAAAGGACATATAGCTAATAAATGCATTAATTTTGTCAATTCTTAGCCTAGATTTTAGTTACTGAAGTTTCTTTTGAGGCATGGCTGCCTGTGCAAATTAGCAAACCAAATTTATTCCTATCACGGTTGTCAATTACATTCGCTTCAAGTGCTGTAGGACAAGCAAAGGAGGAAGATCTCATGTTTATAGTAATAGGTAACATGAGAAGAGAAAAAAAGAAGGAATATTGTCTGTAGCCAACACTATGGCTGCAGACTTTAGGTTTGCAGACTTCAGAATTGAGAGTAGATAGGCAAGAAATGCTTTTTTTTAAAAAGAAAATGTTTACTGGAGAAACTTTTGCCAGTTGACCTTTTTTTAAAATAATGAGACAAATATTATAATTCAGAGAACTGCAAGCATTAGTGTCCCCCTCCCCTCCAGGAGAATGACCTTTTCTCTATAATGATTGTCCCACTGCACCTTGTTTAAAAAATTATTTTCTTCCATATATTCATATTCAAAAGTAAAAAGTATATAGGCCAATCTAATCTTAAATATTGGCTGACTTTTATATTTATTTAAACTGTGTGAATTTCTTCAATCCTCAAAAAAATTGTTCAATCATTTGCTCAAAACTTTCAATATGTGCAGAAGCGTACATGTATCTCACTCCCAGGTTCTGCTTGCACTTGTAACAATCAAGCGAGACTGATCCGTGTACCTACACAAGTTTGTGCTTGGATTTCCTCTGAATAGTCGGGTAGATTGCTCTGCATGGGCAATGTAAGCTGTATCCAGTGCTTAGAGTTGTGTGCTTATCCTGTGCATAAACTTTCAAAGACATGATCAGCATTGCCAATTCTCCCCTCAACTACTGTAAAAATGGGGGGCTTAAGCCTGGGTTCAGAAATCGCTGTACCTTTAACTCATAGTTTGATTCTCACACAAAAGTACAATACGTAAAACAGGTGAAGCAGAAACCTTAGGCCGTGTTTCTATTTCTATCTGTTTAGAGTATGCATAATTGTGAGTCATGCAGAATTTACTGTGCTTGTTGAACATCTGGTCAGAATGTTGCATACTTTTCCACTAAAGTGACCAATGCTTCTATCAAAAGATACTGAGCTGCCTGGTTTTCTGAGCAAGCTCCCTCAATCCCAGGGCCCATTTACAGAATGAAAATAAACCTGGCAGCAGAAATTTGAGAGGAGGAATCATGAAGATTGCAAAATAAAGGTTGAGTCTATATAAAAGAAAAAGGATGAATTAACATCTAAAGGGCAACTCACAGTTTTGTCCTGACAAAGAGTGGCCAGAAGATACTAATTTTAAAATGTAAGCAAAATAAACACCAACTGCAATGACCGTGTGACAAAAAATCAGCCCCAACTGCCCAAGGATTTGCATTTCTTTCTATGCCACCTGACAAATCTCTTTTGGAATCCAAGAGAGTTCTAAAATAGAACAGAAAGTGAAAACCTCTCATCACTTCAACCCCCCGAAGGAAAAAAATGATTTATACGTGATTTTTATAAACACATCATTTATTTAGGTGTAATAATTTCTTTGTGCTTACAAAATTATGCAAAACGACTAACAAAAGATGAGATTGTGGCCCCAGGGGAGCTCACAGACTGAACCTCCACTCCTTGGATCCAAATCATAAACTCCTGCCCAGGGGCATGGTTTCAGATTCTGTTGGCTAAAGACCCAGCAAGGTATGGAGGCCCACTCTTTAGATACTCAAAGTTAACAGTTCAAAAGTAACCTATTTTAAGAGTGACACATTTCCAAGTGTTAGTTGTGTCAGTCCGTTACGGCAAAAACAGAACATTAAAAAATATTTATCGTGTGGTATGCTTTTATGAGTCAGGGCCCACTTGTACCCGACAACATTGCTCCAACTTGTCACAATAAATGTGTTAGTCTTCAAGATTTATTTATTTATTTATTTATTTATTTATTTATTTATTTATTTATTAAACTTTTATACCGCCCCATCCTCTAGGGGCTGTGGGCGGTGTACAGCATAAAACATGGTAAAACAAGTCACTAAAATCTTTAAAACAGCGGTAACAAACATTAATAGTAATCCATAAAATAGCTTAAAACTCATAAAACAGCAAAAAACCATAATACATAATAAAAGGCGTCCGACCCCAATTTAAAACCTACCCCCATGAGGGGGGATGGCAGAACCCCTCAATATGAGGGGACCCTGATGTAACTGCCCTAGGGAGGCAGGAGCAGTATGAGAGCACCATATCAGCAGCTGTATGGACACTCCAAAGGCCCGGTGGAACAACACAGTCTTACAGGCCCTCTTGGAACTCACCCAGGTCCCGCAGGTCCCGGACAGCTGGAGGAAGGGTGTTCCACCAGGCCGGGGCAGGTGCCGTAAAGGTCCCTGTAGTAGCCAGCGTGGAGGCCAGCCGCATCATAGAGGGGCCAGGGGCCGCCAGTAGGATTGGCCTCTGCAGAGCGCAGAGGCCGAGTTGGGACATATGGGGTGATCACGGGTCCGAAGGTCACGAAGGAGTCCCAGGCAGCATAAAAGCCTTAAAGGTCAAAACCCACACCTTGAAGAAGATGATTCGGAATTCAACGAGGAGCCAATGCAGCTGTCGCTTAACACAGGCTGGATGTGTGTTCTCCTGAAGGCTCCTCCTGCTTGAGCAGGCGTGCTATAGCATGTTGGACTGGTGCCTTCCGAATCAAGCGCGAGGGAAGGCAGGCGTACAGCGAGTTACAATAGTAGTCCAGCCTGGAGGTGGCCGTTGCATGGATCACAGTGGCCAGATCTTGCAGGAGAGGAAGGGAGCCAACCCCGCCCGGGCCTGGCGAAAGATGGGGAAAAAATGCAGTCGAGGTTGTATGGGCCACCTGGGTCTCCATTGAGAGTGACGAATCCAGGTTGACCGCCAGACTTCGAACAGAGGGGGTCGGCGCCAATAGGACCCCCCCTCCCACACCGGTGACTGGAAATCCCCTAACCTCACCCCTGCGGTCTAGCCAGAGGATCTCCGTCGCCGAGTGGATTCGGTTACCTTCCTGCTCTGCTGCAACCAACCAGCTTCCGCCTCCAAACAATGCTGGAGAGCAGCAGGGGCGGCGACCGCTCCCCCCCTCCATCAACAGAATGAGCTGAGTGTCATCAGCATATTGATGATGACAAGATCAGCCCAAAGCTCCGCTTTCCAACTGAGCAAATTGGTGCGCCATAGATGTTAAATAATAGCGGGGATAGCAGCGCTCCCTGCGGTACTCCGCACTGAAGCGGGCACCTCCGGGAGGCTTCATCCCCGCACCACACTTGCTGACTCCGGTCCCGGAGAAACGAGGCAATCCACTGAAGGACAGTGCCCCGTACCCCGGAAGCGGCCAGGCGGTGGGTCAAAAGGTGCGTGATCACGACCATATCAAACGCTGCGGTAAGATCTATAAAACTAACAGCGCCCGATCCCCGGTCGAGTTGCATACGGAGCGTGTCTGTGATGGCGACAAGAGCGGTCTCCGTCCCATGCCCAGCACGGAAGCCAGACTGGAAGGGGTCGAAAGCCAAAGATGCCACAAGACTCTATTTTAAGGACATGTGTCACAATTCTTTCCCATGTTACTTTTTGTAGTAATGGCAGCTGTGTTATGATTATGAGCTATCAGCCCTACCTATCTCAGGCCCTTTCCGCATGGGCCAAAAACGACGGCCTGGGGGCGGTAAAAACGCCGCCCCCTTGCCGCCGTTCGCACAGGCGGCGCTGCTGCAACGCAGCAGCGCCGACCTGACTGCCCTCCCCCTCCCCCAGGGCGGCGTCAATGCATCTCTTCTTTCCCTTTAAAGGGTTGTTGATGGTACCGATACCGCCGGGGAACACGCTGTCTCCCTACCCCGTCCCACTCACCTTGTCCCCGTCGTATGCTGGCCGTCCGAGCCCATACCACGCTGTCCCTCCGACCTCTGTGGGAGGGCAATGAAACAACAGGCGTGACTGGGACAAGGTGAGAGCGAAGGCTGCAGGGGGAAAAGGCGACTCCGTCGCGGAGCAGCCTACCGTTTGCCGGCCTCCTGCTGAAAGACGTCTGCATGCGTGCATCGCGAGCATTGCCTTCGCCTCCACTGCAGCTGGCGGAATTCACGCCGGCGTCGGAGGCACACACGTCTTGAGGAAACGGCCTCAGTTGTTTCAAGCAAAGGGATTTGTGCTTTTTGTATGATTATAACAATAGCTGCTCAGTGAAATGTGGGTGTTCCCGAGAAACAATCGTGGGCAGTTTGTCAAGAACAGCCAGAATGGTTTTGTGCCACTTTAAATCACTCCATGCTTAACCATTTCAACCTTTTTTTACATTTACTACAGCATATAACAGTGCAAAGTTTGCCTCCTTAAGCAAGTCAGCAAAATGGACATCAGCCCAGAGCAGGAACTCCAAAACAATTCCTTCACTGTTGCAATCTGCCCACCTCTCTTAGTGAGATAAACTTGCCTTTTACAGGCATGCCTCAAATCCAACAAACCCAAATCTGGGCAGTTTACGATGGGGGCGGGCGGCAGGGGGAGAGAGAGAGAGAGAGAACATGAAGGACTGCAGTATTTACCAAGGACATGATTGCTTCATATGTGTTCTTCCATGAAAGATAGTTTGAACAATGGGAAAAGATGTTATCTCTCAAATCCTCACTCTCTCTGAGCAGTATCCACACCATGTAGATGCAATCCCAAAACACCTATATATATTAAAGGTCTATTTGGTTCAAGACAACATTGGGTAAAAATGTTTTGATATTGTCGGCTCTCCACAAAATCCAATCTCTGCTATCTTGTATAAGTTCTCAGAATTATATTTTCCAAGTGGGACTAAAGCTCATTTGAATAAACTATTCCATTCTATTTACATGGATACTCTCAGAAACAAGAGCTGCATACAAACTGAATCAAAGAAACCCTTGTGAAAAGTCTAAAACTCATTTGAAGTTATTAGGCAGGCAATACAGAAGAATGATGCCATGGCTAGCCCTTGAACAGTGTTGCATTAGCACCATCTGGTGACTGCCTATGGGTACTGCCAGGGAGTTCGGAAATTCTTGAAGATAAAAGGGAAATGTCCACTTATAGAATCTTGATCAGTTTCATTTAAATATTCACAAGAAGGCATTATTGATCACATATGAAAACATGGATTTGGTTAAAGATTTCTATTGGCTAGGCAAAAGCTTTCCAAGGTGGTTACTATGTCACTAAAATGACACAGAAATATACCTCCCCCCTCCCAAAAAGAAAGGGAAGGAAGAAGGCAAAGAGATCTGTTCAAAATGAAAATTTGATGTTAGTGCCTTACTAGAAACATGGACAGACACTGATTTGGAGTTGGATGACTTTTATTCCTTTAAACTGGGTGCTGTACCGGGGAGAGGGGAGGGGAGACTAAAGTGGGTTTGGGTATCTTGGTATCAACAGCTATGACAGCCAAATGCGTGGAACTGTTCTAAAAGATAAAAAAAAGAAACCAGATGGAATTTCTGGGATGCTGAAAGGTCAGCTCAGAAATACATTAACTGAACAAAACAAAATAAAGAAAAGATGGGAACTATGCATTACAGCACTATACAGAAGAAATGAATGGATCACATATTCCTTTAAAGAAGACTCTTTTCATTTATCAAAAGTGAAGTGAAAGCTACTCTGACAGCAATTGGGAGAAACAAATCACCAAGAATGGATGGGATATTGGCATAGCTACTGCAAGCCACAGAAATAAAGGCCATCAAAATCTTAACAAGAATATGCCCACAAATATGGCAAACAAAACAAGGGCCCACAATTGAAAGCAGTCGAACTACAAGTCAATTCTGAAAAAAAAGGAGAAATCAAAGACTGAAGCAACTATTGGACTATCATATTAATTTCTCAAGAAAAGAAGTGATGCTGAAACACTTACAACAAACTCTGTTATATATTGAGCCAGAAATGCCAGATGTTCATTCAGAGGAGGAAGAGGCACTAAAGAGCATATTGCAAATTTGCATTGGTTACTGGAGCATATGAGATAATTTCAAAAATTAACTTGTGTTTCACAGATTACAGCAAAGCTTTTGACTATGTGAATCATGAAAAGCTAAGGATGGTTTCAAAAGAAATGAGTATGCCACAACATCTGACTGTTTTCACATGCACTTTAGAGACAAGAGGGTATTGTTAGGACAGAATGTTGAGAAACTGAATGGTTTTCCAATTGGCAAAGGTGTCAGACAAGGATGTATTTTGTCTCCCTATCTCTTCAATCTACTTAGAACACATCATAAGGAAAACTGGACTCGACATAGATGAAGGTAGAGGGGAAATTGGTGGAAGGAACATAAACACTTTGAAATATGCAGATGAGATCACTGACAAAGGTTAAAGAAGGAAGTGCCAAAGCAGGATTACAGATGAACATCAATAAGACAAAAGGAATAACTACAAAAGAACTGCACAACTTGAACACTGATGATGAAGAAATTTTCCATTCCTTGGCTCCATCATCAATCAAACAGAGACTGCAACCAAAAAAATCAGAAAGATTGAGTGAGTCTAGGAAGAGGAGGCATGATGGTACTAGAGAAGATTCTTAAGAATAAGGATGTGTCACTGGAGACCAGAATCAAGATATTTCATATTGTACTATTCCCCATGATTATGTATGGGTGTGAAAGTTGGACAATGAAGAAAAATAAACAAAAAGAAAGTTAACTTGAAATGTAATGTTGGTGGAGAGTTTTATGGATATCATGAACCACCCAAAAGACAAATAAGTGGATTTTGCATCAAATCAGGCCTGAAATCTCTCTAGAAGCTAAAATGACCACACTAAAGCTCTTGTACTATGGTCACATTACGAGAAGACAAGGCTTACTGAAAAAGACAATAATGCTAGGAAAAGATGAATGAATCAGGAAAAGAAGAAGACAACATTTTGAGATAGACTGACTCAATCAAGGAAGCCACAGTCCTCAGTAAGCAAGGGAGCAAGTAAGCAAGACATAAGTCAGAAGTGACTTGATGGCACATAACTCAAACTTCTCACCCAGCCAGTATGGTGTAGTGGTTAAAAGCAGTGAACTCTAATCTGGTGAACTGGATTTGTTTCCCCACTCCTACTCATGAAGCCTGCTGGGAGACTTTGGGCTACTCACACTTTTTTGGAACTCTCTCAGTCCCACCTACCTGACAAGGGCGGATTTCGCATAGGCCAAAAACAGCTGTGTGAAAGTGGTGTAAAATGGTTTAAGAAGGTGTAAAAGGGTTAACACCATTTTCACACTGCTGTTTTTGGTCCATGCAGAATCCGCCTAAGTGTCTGTTGTGGGGAGAGGAAGGGAAAGCCACCGTCAGTCTCCTTATAGGAGAGAAAGGGGGGGATTAAATCCAAACTCTTCTTATGAACATAAGAAAGATCCTGCTGGATCAGACCAGAGTCTATCTAGTCCAGCACTCTGCTACTTGCAGTGGCCCACCAGATACCTTTGGGAGCTCACATGCAGGATGTGAAAGCAATGGCCTTCTGCTGCTCCCGATGACCTGGTCTGCTAAGGTATTTGCAATCTCAGATCAAGGAGGATCAAGATTGGTAGCCATAGATAGACTTCTCCTCCATAAATCTGTCCAAGCCCCTTTAATAACTATCCAGTAACTGAACACAGTACTCCAAGTGCGGTCGCACCACTGCTTTACATAAGGGCATGACAATCTTTGCAGTTTTATTATCAATTCCTTTCCTAATTATCCCCAGCATAAAGTTTGCCTTTTTCACAGCTGCCATGCATTGAGTTGACATTCCCATGGAACTATCAACTAAGACGCCCAAATCCCTTTCCTGGTCTGTGACTGATAGCACTGACCCCTGTAGTTCTTCACCCACCTTATCCTGCATTAAAATCTTCAGAGTACATATTTTGAGCAAATAAGTACAAGTAAACCCACAAGTAAACCTACAAGTAAACCCACAAACTCATTCCAAAAGAGAAAATAGTTTTTTGTATGCTCCACAAACATTCCAAATTTTTAGCTGGGAAAACGGAAAAGTCCTCAGAACAAAGGAGGGAAGGAGCTCCCCACTAGATCCTTTTACCCATCTCTATAAACTTCAATGAGCATAGTGAACATGAACAAGAACCTTAATTTTTCAAAATACATTTCAAGACACATGCTGGCATGATCAGTGAGACAGACACACTGAAATAGAAAGATTCAATAATTCTTGTGCTAGCTATATGGTGAGAATTCTTTCTGGACAAGTCCTTGGCTCCATTAGATCATGCTTTCTTGCAACAGCCTAAAGGTCACCTCTTAAAATCAGCACCCGAAGTCCAATTATTTCCCTTGTCACACCTGTGCAACCCAGTTATCATCATAGGCAACAACATCCTTCACACATGTAGATGGCAAACATGATATCTATAGCATGGGGAGGGGGGCACACACTGATATACACCCTGTGACAAGAGGTTAGGCCTTTACTCTAAAATGATAAATGAGGTATGATTAGCTACAGCATAGATTACCTCTTCAACACAGGATGAAGCAGCAACAGAGAATAATATACAAGCGACAGGTCAGCACACAGAGACAGCCAATACACAGAAACAGGCACTACAGCACTGCAATCAAAAGCAATAGAATTAGTGGAAAATGGATTATTACATTAGAAGTGACTAACACAGAAATACAGTGCAAAAATTAAAATTGTATATCAAAAGTAACCCCAGTTCTGTCTCAATAAAACTGAAACCTGGTATTTGCCTCCAGTAGCCTAAAGAATCAAAAAAAGAATAGCCAAAATCTAGCAAATTTAACTTTATGTGTCTGAAATATGTAACTTGTGGGATACTTTAGAAAACAAGTCAGTGAAAGAGAAATTACCCAAATCCTCTCCCACTGAAACCCAAAAAGATGCTGTTCCTAAGGGACAGTGGACTGTCAAAAACGTTATGAGAGATCTATGGGAGAATCATCAAAATTCACCCCCACCCTTCCAACAGCAGCACTTTAATGCAGAATCCCAACACTTGGGTTGACCTCCTTGGCCCCTTCCGCACATGCAGAATAATGCACATTCGATCCACTTTCACAATTGTTTGCAAGTGGATTTTGCTATTCTGCACAGTAAAATCCAGCTTCAAAGTGGATTGAAAGTGCATTATTCTGCATGTGTGGAAGAGACCCTTAACCACTGGAATGCTTATTTATTGTAGCAAGTTAGCCCCTGTTGTGAGGTCCTAGGCAGATAAGGGCCTTAAAGGATGAAAATCAGCAACCAACTGAACCCAGAAACAAACTGGATGCCAGTGCAAATGGTCAAGACTCTCTGGAACATGAATGGTCCTACTAACACTTAATTTATTTTTTTTCATTGTCCCTAAGTGCTTAGTGTTGTTATTCTAGTGTGCCCCACAATCTCTTTCTTAGGAAGTTGTTTTTGTCTCATTCCATTTCATCCGTCATAGTTTTAGCTAGCATGAAGTTTGGAGAGATCCTTGTGAAGGTCTTCAATGTCTGCTTGGAATATATGACCTTATATTTATTTATCTGGTATATTTTTATCCTTCAGGGATTAATGGCCACATCAGCAGAAAAGAACATGCAGTTCTAATCATGATGCAGGCAAAAGAATCCTTGAAGGGCAGGTATAGTGCTGAAGATGGAACTCCCAAGTCAATCAGCTACTCGGGAAGAGCCGTGAACAACCATGAGTAGAGCTATTCTCAGTAATGCAACTGGATTAAAGATGAAAGGATGTTCAGCTGTTGATATGAATGGGTGTAAAATGGGTGGCTAATATAAAAATTAAAAATATTACATAATTGGATGCAGAAGATGGGGAAGCTTTATGCTGTCTGCTGAAACAAGATCAGGAACTGAACGACATTAAGACCTTGAATTAATATTGAATATTGGAATAAAGCTAAAACACCAAAACATTAATAGAACCAAAATACAATTTGAACAACATTCTTGAATAGTTTAAAGATCATGCAAGGAACAGATTTGCTTTGCTAAGTTTCAGTGAATATGAACCCAAAGAACTATGGGTTGAAACCAGAGATATTATCAAGGAAGAATGTGCAAAGACTATTTCTGTAGCCAAAAGAAATGAAAAGCTTCAATGGATGACTAAAGAAATTCTTAAAATTATTATAAACACATGAGAAGCAAAAGGAACAGAAACAGAATGAAAAATGTAATGCAGTAACTTGCACAAAGAGACAATGAGAACTATTATCATAACCAGTGGAAAGAAACAGAAGAGAACTACAAAAAGAACATAAGATCCAACAAATCAAAGGGAAATTTAAAGCATAGTTATGCATCTGAAAGATCAAAATGGAAATACATTAACTGAACAAAACAAACTAAAGAAAAGATGGGAACTATACTATGTATAGGTATGAAGGTTGGACAATGAAGAAAGCTGACAAGAAGAAAAATGATCAATTTGAAATGGGGTTTTGGAGGAGAGTTTTACAAAACAGAGAAGTTCAAGCCAAAACTCTCCTTAGAAGCTAAAATGACTAAACTGAGGCTGTCATATTTTGGTCACATTATGAAAAGACAAGGCTTATTGGAAAGAGAATAATGCTAGGAAAAGTTGAACACAGCAGTACAAAAGGATGAGATGGACTGACTCCAAAAAGGAAGCCATGGCTCTCAGTTTGCAAAACCCAAGCAAGGATGTTAACTATAGTACAGGAAAAGAGATTCCACCTAAACATTAGGAAGAACTTCTTGGCAGCAAGGGCTGTTCTACAGTGGAATACACTGGCTCGGAATGTGATGGAGTCTCCTTTTTTGGAGGGTTTTAAACAGAGGCTGGATGGCCATCTGTTGGGAGAGCTTTGACTGTGTATTCCTGCAAGGCAGGGGATTGGACTTGATGACCCTCGTAGTCTCTTCCAACTCTACGATTCTACGTTTTGGAGAACATTATCTGATAGCGTTGCCATAATTTGGAAGTGAATTGACAGCATTTAACACACAGCAACAAATGTTATACAACCACAATGTTGTGTTCGAGTGAAAAATTTCCAAGTGAATGCTGTTGAGGCCAATGTTTCTGTCAATAAATCCTAAAGCATTGTCTTTAGCAGTAGTGTGTGTATTCAGATGCAGACCATGAATCCTGCTTTGGCATTCCAAGGAAGCAGGTGATGGAGAGCAATGTATACAGATGTACTTCTGCACCAGCAGCCTAAACCAATTCCTCTGCACAGCTGCCACGCAGGAGGAGTCCACAGGCAATGGTATACGCTAACTACCTCAGAGCAAACTCATACCCTCCTGGGCACTGCCACTGCTTCATTTAATAACTTTGTATGGCACACTTCTTCACTAACACTGCTAGTCAAAACAGGTTTGAGTGTGTTGCTCCAACATGTAACAAATTCAAGTTTCCACAGCTTCCTTGAATTCTTTGACGTTTTTGGGCCCACATTCCAAAGAACTGTGCAATTAGTTCTGCATATTCAATGCAGAAAAAGTAGACTTACATTTTTATAAGCAGCTGGTCACACCACACTTTTGAAACTAAGAGGACTTTAAAAACAATTGGTGATATGACCTGGAAGTCAAAATGCATTGGGTTTGCTGAAGAGATAAAACATCTCCAATATGCGCCTGCAAATCCATTAATCAAAAGCAAATGCGTGCTTTTACAGTGACTACAAAATGAAAGCTTTATCAGATTCGGATGCAAATCAGCACGATGAAGTGTGGCCAGCTAGATGCCCTTAATGGGCACATGAATCAAGACACGTCATTCCTAAACCAACTTCTATTTTCTCAGTCAAGCAGGAAGCCGAAATTCTTCCTGAAATGCTTTATGATCTGCACTTTTTTTCTGCACATGCAAATATAACTCACAAGACTGAGTCTACTACAGTCTTAGTAATGCTGAGTCTCCATGCATTACTGTGCAAGGCTCTAGTATGTCACCCTTCAACACACTACTGATACCACATTCCCAAATCACCAGACACTGCTGATTAGGACAATGTGCTCATCAGGCTGGGCCTGTTGACTCTAGAGAATGTGGCCATGTGACCTTCATCAAACAGTCTCAACCAGCAGCCAAGAGCTGAATCATCCTGCTCTAGAGAAGGTTCGCTGTTTGCCAATTTCATTTTGAAGAGCAGTTTGTGTTTTGTAGCAATGGCTTTTCTATTGAAACTGTGCTACAACTCCAGAAGCACACTCCACATATGCGCCAAAACAGGGAAACATAAATCCCCATCTCACTCAACTCTTCTCTCTAAGGCTGATTCTCAACACATTAAAAATGTATTTCCCTTTTGTGAAGCAAAAGCACTCCCATTTAGTCCTTGCGTGGATTTAAATCGCCACTCAAGCTCACTCAACAGTTTTCATTGTTCTCCCCATAAAGCTATGCAAACATTATACAAATGCACACTTCCAAGGTTATACAGAGGGAGCTCTTGCAACATTTGGTGAGTGAAAAGAACATGAATTTGCAACTGTATTTCTGCATATGTACAAAAGGTAAGACTGAATTTCACTGCTGCGCTCAACGGATATTAACAGGAAAACAGAAAGGACATTAAAGCTTATTTCAAACTTCGTTGCCTGACAATTTCTGACCCACTCCCCACCCCCCAAAAATTTCAGTGTTAAGCCAAAGCTTCTGCTTCAGATTGAAGCAACACAATAGTCATACAATTAAATGCTATTAGGTGCAATCAGGACTTAAAATATAGTGAGTAAAGAATCAATTCTGGTCCCTCTTCTAAAAGCAATCTATTTGTGTGGCGGAGGGCACAAATATAAAGAAACATCTAAGCTTCATAAATGTAAAAATTGAACACACTGAACTATTAAATCAGAGGCATATGGCACAGCTTAATTTTGCATATTTCTAAACCAGACATGGCCTTTTCAAAGGCAATTTCTTGCCAATTTCTTCTTCAGAATTAGAACACATTTGTGTTTGTGTGTGTGTGTGTGTGTGTGTTTAAACACGTGTACACAGATAAATAAATTAATTCAATTCCAGTTAGTTTTGCAAAATGTTAGATTGACAGCTCGCAACGTGAGAGCCAAACCCAGCCCCAATGCAAAAAAGCCCTGGAGGCAACACAGAAGCATCCATTTACACCAGAAACCAGCTTGGCAGCTAAACCTGAGAATACATTTGGACGCCAGCTATGGGTCAAGGGAGGTGGCATGTGTCTCAAAAATAATGCATCTCAGAAGGGAACTGTCAGCCTCACACTGTTGGCAAATCCTTGCCATGGAAAAGTGTATAAGTTATATACTGTGGGGGGTGGGACGAGACCAGTCTTATTGACACTTAATTTGAGGTAAGTTGGATTTATGTCCAGTTTTATTATTTTGTTAACCTCAGAATCTCTTGGAATGACTTGTGTATCAAACACTGACATGTGTAATCATTTTCTCACATTCTACAGTACTCTTGAAATCCCTCCTCACAATAAATTTAGAGGAGTCAGGGAAAGTTCAACTAATGTTTAGAGGGGGGAAAAATCTGACTCCCAGAAACCTGAGAAATTAAGAATGTGATGCCATAATAGAGCATTCTTTTCAAAACTTTGTTCACCAATCACTCACGATGCACTGATCCACTCCAGCCTACAAGTTCATGTGGCATTGGTTGCTTGCTCACTGATGTGTAGTCTAACCTAGCACTCCAGTAAAATATTAGCAGAAATCACAAGTATTTGTTATAAGGCTTAAAAATGGCATGAAGACAAGACATAAGTATCAGCAACACTAGATTTAAAATTCCTCTGAATCCCAATGGAGCTTAACCTAACATGGCTGCAACCTTCCGCTTGACAGCATCTATTTTCTTGCAGGAATCTGTGTCCTAGTAGCATCTGTCAACACAACTACAACTATTTATTATTAATTATTATCATTTTGTTTCAGGACATCCTAGACGTGAGAATGGTTTTTAAAAGAGAAGTGCGACAATGCACTTCTTCCTCCTGACCTGGGATGTATTTGAAGGGCGGGACAGAAATCAACTAAATAAATCCGTCATATTATGGACTAAAGTGTTTATTGTGTAACAAAGCTTTAAGTGATACAAAGAGCTGACTTGCTGAAAAAAGACTTTGAGACTTTCAGTGCAGCAAACTCTCAGCTCATAATGATGAGATGTATCACCAATAGGAATGTCAGCAACCTCAATGTGTCAGTTGACTGTAGAAAGCAATATATACCCAAGAGGGATGGAGCCACTATTAAGGTATCAGCCACATTCAAAAGATGGAACAGAAGTCTTCTGGGTCAAGGCCAAGTGCCTTGTGGAAACTATTTGACTTTTTTCTAAGGACAAGGGCCTGCATGACAAAAGGAAATAATACAGCAAGACAATCATATGAAGCTGCAACTATGTAATTAAAAACTAGCCACAAAATCTAGTGTAAAAATGCAGCGGTGTAAAGTGGTGTAAAGTGCTATCAAGGCACAGTCGATTTATGGCAACCCTGGTTTTTCAAGGCAAGAGGTGGTTTGTCATTGAGTGCCTCTGTGTAGCAACCCTGGACTTCCTTGGTGGTCTCACATCCAAGTACTAACCACAGCCAATTCTGCTGACTTTCCAAGACTTGATAAGATTGGGCTAGCCTGCGCTAGCATATTGTTCATTAGAAATCAGGATAGGTTGACAAACTGTGCTACAATCTTACCTGATAATGCTACCATGTGAAAAATGGACAAAATCAGTGTTAAAACAATAGAAATCAGTGCATTTTGTGCAGATCAGATGCCTGAGAATTCATTGGGATAGATCCAAAAAGTGCATGTGCACATGTGGAAGGGAGCTTCTCCTCATGGAAACACTCCTTTATCTCCTTGCTCAAGTATTGTTTATGGAAAATGGAAACCAGAATCCAAAGGTGCTCAGATTGCACAAGAACTTAAACAGGCCAACAGAGGAAAGAATATGCTTTGCATTCAGGATATCCAGGCTCAGATCCAGTCATAGGCAATAATACTGAACTAGCTGGTTTGACACCTCCACAATTTATACAGTGTAAACCAGTGGTTCTCAACCTGTGGGTCGGGACCCCTTTGGGGGTCGAATGACCCTTTCACAGGGGTCGCCTAAGACTCTCTGCATCAGTGTTCTTCATCTGTAAAATGGATAAATGTTAGGCTTGGGGGTCATCACAACATGAGGATCTGTATTAAAGGGTCGCGGCATTAGGAAGGTTGAGAGCCACTGCAGTAAATTGTTGCACAAGCATGCACAGTACAGTACAAGTGGCTATTTTCCTTTTGCCTGTCAAGCTAATCCACTGTATATTTCAAATGTGGCCATTTTCTACATTTAGCCTCATACCTATATCATTTGGCCTAATTTCTTGGTACAAATATCTACACTAGTCATCTCATATTAAGTGACATTACAACTATTGTCGAGAAGAAGTTTGCCAGCTGCACAACATCCAAGCTGAGCTTCTGTTTCCCTTCCAGTTTGCAAGTACTTGAAGCCGAAATGTGGCCAGAGGCACAAGCTCTTCATTGTGAGCCAATGGATTCTTGGTCCTTAGCTTGCAGCCTGTGGCTGTGAATTAGCTAATACCAGCCAAGAAGTTTGTGTCACACAGTTTTGTTTTCTCTTCCTTGTTCAGATTAGGTTCATTTCGCTTTTTGTAAACCACTTTGAGGTCCCAGGGGGATGAAAATCATTACTAAATCAAGCAACAACAATATTTGATGAATAACAACCACAGGAAGTGAGAAGCATCCAAACGTACATCATGCACATATTTGATGACAACCTAAGAGACAGCAGGTAAGTGCTTTTCTCAGTAACAAGAATACTATGGCAAAACAGGAGTAATGCTAGCCTGAATTTTGGGCAGATGGTGACGCTGGAAATAATACTATTGAGTGTTCTTAACACTTCTTGTCATGATCATCATGTGATCAGTAGCGGTGAGCATCCTAGTTTACTCATGTCAAGAATGTACATTTGGAAATTTCTTGTCTCCCCCAGCCTTTTTTTATGTTCCAGCTATATTCAGGAATTCAGACTTATATTTAGGATTTCTGAAATATTTTTTAATGAAGGCACCCAAAATTCCATACATTTTTGAGGTTGGCGTTTTAAGGCTCTTGGGTCTTTATTTATTTGATTTCACAGGTGCTCTGAGCAACAAAAGGAAGAGGGAAGGGAGCCATCTCTCCCAGGTAATGGGATCAGATGTTAGTGAGAGCATTAGAATTGTCTGCTAATCATGACAGCTCTCTCACAGCCAACTATGGCTCTGTAAATATGGACAGAGAAGATAAAAAGCAGGCTTGGCTCCGTTTCAGGGCTGCTGGTTTGTTCCTTGGATTTTGGTTGCCTGTAGAGTATGCAGAGTGAGGGGGGGGTTGTGGGGAGGGGGGTTGCTCTAGATTGACAACACTGTCAGTTTGTACACACACACAGAGAGAGAGAGACAGAGAGAGACAGAGAGAGACAGAGAGAGAGAGAGAGAGAGAGAGAGATTCAGCAACTGGTCTTCCTGAAGATCAGCCTGGCACTCTTCAACTATCTAGTCCTGGACTTTAATCATGAGAGAAGTGAACACATGCATATTTTTGCTCTTTGCAAAACTTAGAACTAAGAGGTGAAACAAACAGCAAGGAAGTTATCTAATTTAATTGCCACTACATAAAATCCGCATTCCAAATTGTGTTCTAAAAAGTCCCTCAACAGAATCTTCAAGTGAGGCACTGGGTGCGGGGGAGGGGAGCAGACTCAGAACCAATTGGCAAAATTATTTGCAGAAAATAGATATAGTGCCATCAATGTTGTCCTTGCCGCCCTCCTAAGGAAAAAAATTCCTAAGTATCACTGGGATAAAAGATATTTGGAAAGTGGATTAGCATCTTAATTAAAATGAGCAGAGGCCACAAAAGCACCTAAAATGAAGCTCATGCATATTCTGGTGCTTTTTTTCAATGGTGTTTCTTCAAATATACCAGGAGCAGAGCATGGCTTCAGCCACCTCTCAAAACACCTCTCAAAACAACCTTCTGAGTAGTGGACTATAGGAAGTGTTTATTACTATTACTTTGGATGTTTCAATATTTGGTTCTGGTTCAGTTCTAGTCCACTGGAAAAAAACGATTCTGAATCAGTGGCTGGCTTTGGTTTGACTCCCTGGTAAATTCATTAAATATGAGGAAAACAAATACAGGACTTAATACAGATTTTTCCTATTCCTTCAACCGTAAAAGGAAATAATTGTAATACCTTTTTATTGTAGCATTTAAAAATTATTCCTCATTGTAAACTGCCTCATGAACCAGTGGTTGAAAATGCAAGGCTGAAAATTATAAAATATAATTGTATAAATAAATACATTTATTTATAACTAAATATAAAGAATAATAAAGTAACAGCTTTACACCAGTGACTATGGATTTCCAGAGATCAATACAAACAGAGCAGTTTTAGCATTCCAGGCCTCTCCTAGTATTCCTTTTGAAAGGCAATCTCCTATTCTAGACCACTTTCTCTAGCTTCCTAAAGCAAATGTAGCAAACTGTGCAACTGTGACACTGGAATCCTTTATCCATTCAACTATGAACCATGCCCTCAGCACATCTCTGCAAAGGGAAGAACGATCAGATATCTGTCTTCATCTTGTCTGAAAACGATGACATTTTTCAGTAAGAAAAGGGTCCAAATGGCAGGTGTCAAAGAGCTTTAGCCTCACACGTGGTGCTAGGAGGCAGAAAAAACAACAGCAGCGTGTGGCCATGTCAGAACTACACATTAGCTGCCGTAAGAATGGGTATCTGAAAAGAGCAAACCTCAGAGTCTGTTAAATCAATCTAGTGCCAGATGCCGTCATCAAAACAAAGCGGGTGCTGGCGATGCCTCCCCCAGCAGAAACACACATCCCAAGTCAGTGGCAAAAAGTGAAGTCCTGGGATGGCAGCTCTTGAGCTTCAAAGTGACAGTTACCTGATCTCCCCACCCCCCACTTTTCACTGACAGCATGAGAAAAACAGATGCCACCTTTGGGTAGAATTTGGACTTGGAGCTTTTTGTTTCTTATTGGAAACAGTACTGTAAATGCAAGCTTTTTGTTGGCACCCATTTCCCAATTAATCAGTAAAAGGAACTTTAAAAAAAAAGTTCAGAGTTTCTCATTTTATTGTAGATTTGACAAGGGACTGAGAATAAAACCGCCCTTATGCAAATCTATGGTGCGACCACACTTGGACTACTGTGGAATACTTCAGGTCACTACACCTAAAAATGGATATTGCACAGCTTGAGAAGGTGCAGAAAAGAGCAAGCAAAATTATCAGGGGTCTACAGCAACTGAGGAGCAGTTAGAACGCCTAGGGCTGTTTAGCTTAGAAAAAAGGTTAGCAAGGGGAGACATGATAGAGGTCTATAAAATTATGCCTGGTGTGGAAAGTTGACAGGAAGCTTATCTCCCTCTCTGCTGAAGGTGAAGAGTGAGAGATTCAAAACAGATAAAAGGAATTATTTCCTCACACAGAGAATAAACTGTGGAACTCTCAGTCCCAGGATGTGGTAATGGCCACTAACTTGGAAGGTTTTAACAGGGAGTGGATATGTTCATGGAGGGTAGGGCTACTAGTCATGATGCATTCCTATGCTCTCCAGTATCAGAGGAGAATGTCTGTTATATAAATATGCCTGTGAAACACAGGCAGGATAATGCTGCTGAAGTTGTTATGCTTGTGAGCTTCCTAGAAGCACTTCGTTGGTACTGTGTGAACAGACTATTAGACTCGATGAGCCTTTGTCTCATCCAGCATAGCTTTTCTTATGCTCTTATGTGCAGATCACCGGGCAGCCTGTTTGCAAAGTGGGAGTGTGGAAGTGCATCTGTATGTAGATAAGTGAACAACTGATACTTAAATGGTATGACAAACATTTGCCCATTTAAGGCCACTTCACTTGCTTTGAGCATACAAGTAGTGGATAGTTTAAATGTAATATGTGAAGGAATCAATAATGCATGTTTCCAAACACATATCATACAAATATATACATCATAGAATGGGGAACAGTTACCTATATTGAACAGTCCCTATATTGTTCAATTATGCCTGGGGTGGAACAGTTGAACAGTCCCTATATTGAATGTACCGTAGCAATGGTGGTTAAGTCTATATTTGGTACCAAATAATGTGCAGCACAATCCATTTTGAATGTAAATGATGCACTGTGAATAATGTTCACAGAGACGTTATCCTAGGGACCATAGCATCCTTGGAGACATGAACCTCTCAAGCTACAAGTCATTTACTTTCATCATGGTGGCTACAGGCTTAAGAGGGGGAGATAGTTTGATATACCCACAAGAATACCAATCTATCCTCTGTTCAGGATAAAGATGATAGAAGATTTGTGAATTCATCTGCCATTTCCTGGCCCATCTTTGTTGTAGAACTTGGGTTCTAGTGCCTTGGGGACAGAACTAAGCAGACAATGGGACCCAAGGGGAGCATTCTAGAACAAATAGGGTCCAGGAAATGGCAGATGAATTCACAAATCTCCTGTCATCTTTATCCTGAACATGGGATATGACTGGGGAAAACTGGGTTCAAAACCCCATTCTGCCACGAAGCTCATGAGGGCTCTTGGGCAAACCACTCTCTTTGAACCCAATCCAGTGCACAGAGTTGTCTTGAAGATAAAGTGGGGAGAAAAGAAACATGTACACCTATTATCTGAAGGAAGGGCAGGATAGAAACACAGAAAATGCCAAGTATAAACTATCCTTCCCATTCTAGAAACTGATTCCACATGCTTTCAAGTACCCATTTACTTGAAAGTAAATTCCACTAAGGTTAATAAGATTTGCTTTCATATAAATACGATTATGATTCAAATATCGGAATCCAAACTTTATGCTGGAAGTAGAAATACAGGAACAGAAAGCATGAAAGAATGTATAATTGCCTCTTTTCAGAGACAATCTTGATTTCATTAGCTGTTGCTGCTCTCATAATTATTGCCAAATAAGGGGGAAAAGATTCCTGATGCTAAACACTTGGGGCTTATGCTTGTTTTCTCTAGAGAAACACATCCAAGAACACAGACTGATCTCTTTGATATCTACTTGACTAAAAAGCTGCACTTTGCTAATGTTTAGATATATTGCACGATCCAGCACAGCTTTTCTTATGTTCTAATGTGAAAGAGCAATGCTTTAATCTCCTTTTGATGTCACGTTTATGATTTTATATCCCTTCCTTTTCTTTGCTTATCAAATGCCAACAATGCACTCCAGCAGAGCTTTTATTGTTTGTGGTACTGCATGCTGCGAACAGATTGCAGTGTAAAAATATCCTACTCTATCTGTCATATAGAATATTGCTATTTACTGGTAGGCAGTGATGGGACTGGGCACATCCTGTCAATACATTTAATGTTCAGCTAAACAGCAAAATAACTAACAGCAGGCTCAACAGGGAAAATGCATGTTCCACTGGAACCTTAGACCATGAGATTTTAAAAAGTTTTTTTTAATGCAATAATACATTCAGAGTCAAAATCGGAGAGAGAGCCAAACCCACAGACTTTATATATGAAGTATTTCTCATCAGCCCTAAAGACCTGCAGTCAGGAAAAATTATTCCAATATCTACAGAAGCAATGGGAACAGACTTCATGTAATGTTCCACAATTATGCAGCTGTCTTCCTTCAGGCCTTCTTTTGCATCTTCTGCACTGTTATTCTTTGCCAGAATGTTCAGTATTACTTCTTGCCAGTTATTACATACATCTGTTCAGCATCTGCCATCACAGATGCTGATCTTAATTCAAAAATGGTACTAAATATCAGGAAATCTGAGAATCAACACACTCTTCACTACGGAAGAACTGAGATAAAGCCCTGCTTACACAAATCACACTTAAGTCACACTAAACATGTCCATGGTGTTCAAGTGACATCAGACCCTGAATCAAGACAGTTTTGCAGGTATACTTTTAACACAGCTCATTCTCACTTCGGAAGCATCCCACATAAGACCTGGGCAAATATGGTCAGGAACATGCAAGCACGGTGTTCACCCAAGTTAGGTATTATTTTGAAACCTGCTCCCTGTCCCATCACCTCCCATCATCCTTTTACATTTTAGGAAGCTGCTTAAAACTATCCTTAAAAATGCTTTGGTTGAAACAAACCAAATGCAAAACCGGGACAAAATTAGCATCAGAGTTGGTTTTACTATTACCCCGGTTCAATATGGTGCCATCTGTGGCTTTGGGATCCTATTTTTTTAAGTCATATTACCTGCAATGCACCTAATGGCTGGGCTGTTAATAAAGTGATATGTAAGTCTTCTCTTATTTTAACCAAATAAAGCATTATTAATTGGTTAAAAAAAAAGTGATATGTAGTGTATTTGCATTTGAGGTTTTCAATATACATATCCAAATCGGAACCTAGCCTCAGAGGGTAGATCAAAAAATCCATCACAACAGCATGGTGGAAGTATTAACTACAATAATAGGTGGAAAGTAATAGAAGGTGTGGAACTAGCCCACACAGAATTAAACCTATTTGATATTTAGTTAAATAATTTCATATTTTGATGTTGTGATTTTGAGATGTTGATTTATGAAAATTATTGTTTTTAATTTTAACAAAATAAAATGTATTTTTTAAAAATCCATCACAACAGGACTAGGTTCAGAACGAGGACATGTTTCTGCAAATCCAGCTTAACCTCCAGGTTTGCAGAAAAAAAATCTTGTGTTTTAAAAAGTTAAAGGAAGACATAAAAAAAAGTTTTAAAATGCCAAGATCCTGCGAGATTGCTTCAAGGCAGCCATTTTGGACACTGAAGCAATTACAAACTAATAGGTCATCCCAGCTTCATTTTTAAGTTTGAGATGAGCTGAAGCAGGGAGCAGAGTGGGAAGGTAGGAAAAATAAGACAGAAGATGGGAATGTCAACTCAATAGTTCCATGGGAATATCAACTCAATGCATGGCAGCTGTGAAAAAGGCAAACTCTATGCTGGGGATAATTAGGAAAGGAATTGAGAATAAAACTGCAAAGATTGTCATGCCCTTATGTAAAGCAGTGGTGCGACCGCACTTGGAGTACTGTGTTCAGTTCTGGTCGCCACATCTCAAAAAGGATATCAAAGAGATAGAAAAAGTGCAGAGAAGGGCAACGAGAATGATTGAAGGATTGGACCACCTTCCTTATGAGGAGAGGCTACAGCGTTTGGGACTCTTTAGTTTGGAGAGGAGACGTCTGAGGGGGGATAGGATTGAAGTCTATAAAATTATGCATGGGGTAGAAAATGTTAGAGAAATTTTCTCTCTTTCTCACAATACTAGAACCAGGGGGCATACATTGAAAATGCTGGGGGGAAGAATTAGGACTAATAAAAGGAAACATTTTTTCACGCACTGTGTGATTGGTGTTTGGAATATGCTGCCACAGGAGGTGGTGATGGCCACTAACCTGGATAGCTTTAAAAGGAGCTTGGACAGATTTATGGAGGAGAAGTCGATCTCTGGCTACCAATCTTGATTGCGAATGCCTTAGGAGACCAGGTGCTCAGGAGTAGCAGCAGCAGAAGGCCATTGCTTTCACATCCTGCATGTGAACTCCCAAAGGTACCTGGTGGGCCACTCCAAGTAGCAGAGTGTGGGACGAGGTGGACTCTGGTCTGATCCAGCAGGCTAGTTCTTATGTTCTTAAGATCAGGAGGGAAGAAGAAGCAAAGTGGTGGGAAGGAGGAAAGAAAGTGGAACAAAAGAAGTGGAACTGCAGGCTGGAAGGTAAAGGGCTGCAGGAAAAGTGGCACATCCCCTTTAAGATAAGTGAGATGGGAGGGAGGAAGCAGGGAAAAGGAAGGATCCAGAGGGGATGAAGGGGCAAGAAAGAAGGAAAAGGAGATAGCATGGGATTCAGCCCCATTTGGGGAGCCATCTGCTTGTCTGAACCAATAAGTGGGGCACAAATATTTTAAACAAACATCCTTTTAAAAAAAATCTGACCTGGATCATAGGCTACATACCAATAATCTACACAGAAATAATAGCTTGAGCAGCTCACATATTATAATTGCTTTCATCAGGCTTCTTTTCATCACAGGTCTTGAAACAGAGTACTTATATTGAATGTGCAACTTGGGGGAAGGTATTTGCAGATGCTCCAGTGCTGCCTTGTGTGGAGGTCTGTGAGAGAAAAGTAAAACCAAACACACACAAAATGTTCCACTGCTTGTGCAAAACAGGGTCAATCTTTTACACAAGTGGAAATGCAAGAAAGGGGTATAGAGCCTAACAATTATAGAACTGCACAAACTTGTGCACAACCTCTCAGGTTTCTATGGAATCATACGAACAGCCAAAGATTCAAAGTTAGCCCATGAAATGTTATATTCCTAGATCCCTATCTCACTCAGCAATACAACATAGTGGTACAGATCTATTATGACCATTAGATGAATTACAATAACATGTTCTCAGAAAATCATGGCCCGAATCCCCAAGCTGGGCAGATATAAATTTGAATATTCTGCATCAGGTTTTTCTGGAACACATGCAAATGTTTATTTGCATTTCAAGCAACCGGCAAGCGCAAATGCTGAAACTGAACTGTGATCCCTTTTCAAGTATTTTAATAGCCTTATTTGTTTTAAAACTGTCATGGCGAGTTTAATATGAATCAATATACCCAAGCATGTAACAGGCATTTAAATAGCCCATGACGGATCCAGATTATTATTAAATAGCCCGTGACAGGTCCAGAGAACCCTCTAAAAGCTCATGACGCAGCAACTTTGCTCAAGCAGAGAATCTCATGCAAAACTGAGAAAGAAAAGTATAATATAGAATACATTATTCATTAGATTCTGAAAAAATGTGGCCATGACAAGAGTGAAGTTTATATTCTGACCTAGTTTAGATTTCAAAACATACATAACATTTGATTGTATTTCTGATTATTACACAATTGTAATATTTTGTATAGTTCAAAAACCTGAACAACCTTGGACAGCAGCAGTTCCCCACAAAGTCCTCTGTTTAAGAGCCTGTACTTTAGTATGCTATGGAATGCCTGCACTATAGAATACTAAAGAATGCTATAAATAAATAAATAAATAAATAAATAAATAAATAAATAAATAAATAAATAAATAAATAATGAAACAAAGATGATATGCAATAATTCCCTTCATAGACTTAGGCCCCTTCCACACATGCAGAATAATGCACTTTCAATCCCCTTTCAGTGCACCTTGAAGCTGAACTTTACTGTGCGGAATAGCAAAATCCACTTGCAAACAATTGTGAAAGTGTATTGAATGTGCATTATTCTGCATGTGCAGAAGGGGCCTAAGGTTATGAAGGAAATTGCAACTGAATTGGTAGTTCGTCAAAAGCTCCCAGTGTCCTTCCTTGCAGTAGAATCAAGTGTGACAAGGTTCCACTAATGGCACACATCCACATAGTTTTCCTGAAATACATTTCATCAAGTGCAAATGTCAAAAAAATCAAATGTGTACCCTATTACTATACTAAATAGTTTTATAAATAGAGGCTGACTAATTTACCCATAGAAGAATTTGTTACAGTTAATTAAATCAGAGAATTAAACTGGTGATGGGAGAAGAAACCGGTTCTAGTGGGTTTTCGACACCATGGTTTTCTGGTGGGTTTTCTGGTGGGTTTTCCTCACGACAGGGGAGGAGAAGAAACCATTCCACAGGAACATAAGAACAGCCCTGCTCTATCAGACTAGCAATCCGTCTAGTCCAGCATCTTGTCTCACACGGTAGCCAACCAGTTCCTCTGGAGGGCCAACAACAGGACCCTGATTTCGCCTCCTGGCACTGGTATTCAGAGGTTTATTGCCTCTCAATGTGGAGTTCCCTTTAGTAACTGCAGTTAATAGCCACGGATTGACCTACTCTCCAGCAATCTGGAGTTATCTATGGTTATGGCCTCACTACATCCTCCAGTAACAAAGTCTACATTTTAATCACTTGTTGAGTAAAGAAGTATTTCTTTTTCTCCATCCTGAATCTACTGAACATCAACTTCATTGGGTGCCTCCAAGTTCTAGAACTTTGGGAGAGGGAGAAAAGCTCACTGTCCAGTCGTTCTGTTCCATGCATAATTTTATAGAGCTCTATCATGGCTCTCCTTAGTCATACCTTTTCCAAACTGAACAGACTCTTCAACCTCTCCTAACAGTAAAGGTGCTCTATAGTAAAGATTATAGAGTAATAGTAAAAAATAGTAAAGATTCTATACGGAGCTCCCATTTGGGTTGGTGGCTCCATCATAGAACTTGAGAAAATCCAATCCAATTTTCTCCATCAACTACTGGGTGTACCCAACTGCATGGGATATGATAGTATCTGCCTGGAGATCAGCCTAAATCTTCTTACATCTAAAATCTGGATTCTTGCTCTCAAATGCTGGTTGTGTCTCCATTTCAGAGCTAAGTCAGTCAATTTATTGTTACTTATGCTGGCCGACACCTTCCGCTCCACATGGGACCACCTAATTGTCAACAAAATCAAATCCCTAGGATTCTCCTTGGACTATTTTATAACCTCGGATGAACATCAAATCCTCAAAACCCTAAAACAAAGAGTATTTGACATGGAGTACCAAACACTCCTATCACAGGCCAACAGAGTTTGTTCACCTCTGAGATATGGCATTCTGCCCCTAAGAGGAACACTGCCAACATATCTCATTAACCTAACCTCACCAGTCATGCGACGTGCCTTTATGCAGGCTCGTCTAAACATTCTTCCCTCGGCAGTCACAAGGGGAAGATTTCTCCACGTTCCCTTGCAAGAACGTTTATGCAACTGCTCCCTCAAGCAAGTTGAGATCACTAAACACATTCTATTGTACTGCACCAACCACAAAAAGCAGAGACTATTTATTGAGCCTCATATCAACAGATGCTCATCTATCTCCGACTCAGACAAGATTCAGCTGCTTTTAAACTACTGCAATATCAGACGAATCGAAGATGTGGCTAAATTTCTTGTCTCTATTTTAC
This sequence comes from Sphaerodactylus townsendi, assembly GCF_021028975.2. Taxonomy (NCBI): domain Eukaryota; kingdom Metazoa; phylum Chordata; class Lepidosauria; order Squamata; family Sphaerodactylidae; genus Sphaerodactylus; species Sphaerodactylus townsendi. The sequence goes on along the minus strand of NC_059425.1, from coordinate 49,318,555 downwards.
CAAATATATATAAACTGAACAATTGATGTTAATACCCTTGATCTTTTACCTATGCCATTAAAGGTTAATGAATGAGTAAAGGGGCTCCTACCCCTTAAACCTCCTGGTTGTCTTCCAAACTTTTCCAAACTTTGAATTGTCCATTTTGACATGTAGTGACCAGAATTGCACATAGTATTCCAAATCAGACTTAACCATAGATCTATACAGGGGCATCATAATACCAGCTGTTTATTTCCAGTTCTGTCCTTAATATTCCCTAAAATAGAGTTTGCCTTTTTCCCTGCTGCAGCACATTGAGATAATGTTTACATTGAAGAAGAAGAAGAAGAAGAGTTGTATTTATATCCTCCTTTTCTCTCCTGTAAGGAAACTCAAAGGGGCTTACAAACTCCTTTCCCTTCCCCCGTCACAACAAACACCCTGTGAGGTAGGTGGGGCTGAGAGAGCTCTGAAGAACTGTGGCAAGCCCAAGGTCACCCAGCTGGTGTGTGTTGGAGTGCACAGGCTAATGTGAATTCCCCAAATAAGCCTCCATAGCTCAGGAGGCAGAGCAGGGAATCAAACCCGGTTCCTCCAGATTAGAGTACACCTGCTCTTAACCACTACGCCACTGCTGCTCCTGAGTGATCTACACAATCTCAAGGCTCTTTTCCTTTTTAGTCTCAGCAAGTTCAGGCTTTATTAGCCTATACCTGAATCTAGGATTTTTTTTGTTCCAATATGAATCCCCTTACACTTACCTACACTGGCTGCCATTTGCCCCATTGTTGCACTCTTACTCAATTTGTGGAGTTCCAAAAGTTTGGTAAGAAAGAATCTTCTCCAGCAAAGCACAACAACAATAGGCCATATATATTCTGGAAATATTCTGTCCACATGGGATGAAGGCACAACCGAGAAAGTTTAACTTTGAAAACTAAGGAATTGCACAAATGAGTAAAAGTGAATTATAGTTAAAAATTCCAAAAAGACGCCTATGGGAAAATTGAAGTCGTTAAATGTTCTTTCTTGCAAAAGTAAAAACCTATTTTGGAGAAATGTGAGAGTAATGTTTGAGTAGAAAGAGGCCATACCTGTTACTATGGTGTGATTTCCAATATGTAGATATTGCCCAATATGTAGATAATATCCAAAGTAGATACAAGATATTTGTTTGCTGCTGCAGAAATAGTTCCCACACAATGGTAGTAAGGAGCTACTAGAGAGAGCTCAACATTACCAATACTGAGAATTTAAAGCAAATCAGTTTCATAATGGAGTGAAGCCCTGATATTTTGTTTTCTGTTTTGAACTAGAGACAACTAATACAAAAAAATACTATAAGGCTGACTCCCACAAAGCAACTGTCAGTAACTGATATAAAATTGCTGCCTTACATCACAGCTTGAAATTTTCAGTACTTCCTGTTCTTTACACTATTTGGAGCATTTCATTTCTTCAATCTTTCAAGTGGATCAAAATGAATGAGGAAATGACATTTTCATACACCCAAAGATTTTCAGCCCCATTCAAAGTGGCAGGGGGTGGGGGAAGAAATAGTTCAATGCAGCTGGTGCCTCAGGATGTGGATGAGGCTGTCTGACTGTAACCAATACATGCAATTCATCTAAAGGTCCAGGATGAGCAGGTTTCGAGAAGTCAACATATTGAATTTGCTTAAAGCTCATTTAAAACAAAGGTTCCCTACATAAACCAGATGTCTCTCAACAGGGTTGCGTTAAAAGTAGAAACAATCACATATTAAACCAACTGCCCTGTTAACTGCAGAGGCAGAAAAGAAATCAAGGCAAATGGTCACACTAACAATTTTTATCTACTGCTACCCTGTCAGCTAGGACTGCACGCACACACGCACAAGGGCTAGAATAGTGGCCATTTAAAACTAAGTACCCTCTTGACCAGTGAGGTAAACAAGAAAGCAAACTGTTATCATTGCTATTCCAACCTGCTACTATATGATTGTGTGTGTGTGGGTGGGTGTGTGATACATTCCTCCCACTAGCTCCTACAGATGGTGTCCACTAGGAGAGTGACGTGTTCTTCCTCTGTTTGTCTATAAGATTTTTCAATCATTCCTCTAATTTTGCAGATTAGGCTGCCGGAAAGGTTTCAGGCCTCTGTCTTCATCAGTTTTCAGGGAGGGCTTAAAAAGCAATTCACCAGAGGTCTTTATATTTACTGATGAGGTTCATGTTTGTATTGTGGAATTTTAAATGGTTGGTAATTGAAATAGTTTTTCTACAAGAAGGAAACTGAACAACTGATATGCATTCTAACTTCTAGCTCATGCCAAACCTGAAAGAAACTGCAGTACTGAACCAAGCAAAAAATAGTAAAAAAGATGCAAGACAGCTGAAGCATTTGACAGACATTAATAAATGCCAGAGAATTTGTATCAGCCCTTTTACTTTAAAAGGTGCTTTGAAGCAGGTTATCTTTCATGTACTTCCTTTGTGGCACATTAACAAAGAAAACTGAGCAGAAGCAAATCAAATCCTAAGGTCACCTCTAGAGTTACCACTCATAGGTACCTGACAAATTAAGAATTAATGCTTTGTGAGCAGCAGCTATAATAAAAAAATACCCTATGGGCTGCTAACCAATCAAGTTTTACAAGTGGATCTAAACTCTTTTTATCAGCAGCCAGAGCACAGAAATCTTAATCCTTCCTCACCATGGTCTTGAAATACAATTATCATAATGTGAACCTAAATATTAAGTCGCCTTTCAAATTGAGAGTGCTGTGAAGCAGAAAAGTAAGGGTAATTAGACTGGGTGAAACACTAGTAACACAGGAGGACTTGAAAGTGGCATTTCCTAAAGCCAGAGAGAATCATGTAGGATATTCTGCAATGTAACACAAAGTCAAAAGGGACACATAAAGGTTTGAAGGGAAACATAAAAAATACAAAGGAACTTTAAGACAAAGTTGCACTTTTGCCAAAAAGGGACCCCATCAAAGCTAGGAAATTATTATATTATATTTATATGCTGCCGTTCCCCTTGAGGGCAGCATATAAATAGAAGTAACCAAAACATTTAATACTTATATTTAAGTTTGCTTAAACCTCTGAAGTAGAATGCATTGAAAATTAGATCCTTGGTAAATTTTGGTTAATTTAATTCAGCACACAATTGCCCCTTCCACATTGCAGAGGTTAGAAGTGTGGCACCCCCTACGATCCAGAAAACTGAATAAAACTCAAGTCGCAAAGATCACTGTGAGGTCACTGTGAGATGTCACGTGAGCGATTGCTGTAAACATGCTTTGAACCATACTTATTTGACTACAAATTTAAGTTTAAGAAAAAAATGGCACAGCTGTTCATGTATGTTATTAAATAGTTATGTCATTAAAATTCTCATTTACAGTGCTTTCTCATGCCGACCTGCAATATTCCAAAACCGCAATCAGGAAAGTGGAGATATGGGGGGGGGGGGGGGGGGGCAGCTGCACTTAAATGATTCCAGATGATCAGTTTGTACAAATATTTGCAATTTTGGGGAGCTTCAGTAAACAAAGCAAGCCTCAATTACAAGCAACTTGGCCATAACCTTAATCTGATAAAATTGTTTCAGTTAATCTTTAAGGCAAGATGATCCAGGGCTAGCCTGATCCCACCAGATCTCAGAATCTTAGCAGCCCCTGCTAAGTATTTGAAAGGGAGAGATCCGCTTCTTGTAAATCTCTTGCCTTGACAACCCTACTGGGTTGCCATGAGACAATTGTGACTTCATAGCATTTTACTCACACACAGGCAAGAACACTGAAACAGTGCCGAAACATATACTAAGTCAAACAACGTTGCAGATTAATATAGAAGGGGAGTCAAGATGGCAACTGACTGAAAGCACATTTATTATGTGCTTTCATGATTCTCCTACATCAAGGGCATTAATTGTTAGGCAGGGTTTAAAATAACCCTAGCTCCCTTCTGTAATACTAGAAGGGCTCCAGTGACCAGTGCATGGGAAAAGCAGACTTTTCTACACAGAAAACATCAAGGCTGATGAGGAAAGACAGGCCAGTAAGATCTGCAGTAACATTATTGATTAATATTCAATGTATAATCTAGCCAAAATTAATCATTAATTAGTCCTGTTCATTTTAGAGAGAGTTAAGAAAGAAAAGGGTTTAAGAGATGAAAAAATTCTGGAAATTTTGAAGGTTTTTTCCAGAAAAAGAACCAAATGAGTGGATATTAAAGTGTATGAAATGCTTTCCTGTTAAACCAAAACTTTGTTTACTGATTAAACAAATAACATTATTTAGCATATAAAACTGTACTATGCATATATCTTCCTTTTCTATAAGGAAAACTGTGATACTTGAGAAAATAATTGCTCTATTATTGTTATCACAGAACATCTACCTTAAACTTTGGAATCTGAGAGGTAGAAAAAATATTGAAAATATGAAACAAATTCTGTGTTTGGATAGAAATACAGTCACAATATGTAGGACTAACAGTCTTCACGATCTGAATAAACTTAAACACCCAATTTTCAGTAAAATAATGCTGAATAAACTTTCAATAATGCCCTATCTTACTTCTTTGTTTAACGTTAACTATCGAAGAGCCTACAGCCTACTCCGTTACAACGCCCTTTCGTCTAACTATACCAACGGGATTTATAACAAAGTACCAACTGAGGGCAGAATTTGCAGTTGTCAAATAGGAGGTGTTGAAAACTCGGAACATATATTATTTGAATGCTCATACTATGATGAAATACGTTGGATGCTTCTGTCCTTTGACCAGACAAACACTCCTTTGGCTAAGAAAGAAAAGGTTAAAATACTGTTATCAGATACCAATAAAAATCTAACGTATTCTGTTGCCAAGTTTGCCTGGATATCAAGTAAAATCAGGAAGGCCCGACAGAGCACTACTGGCTCTGCCAGCTAATCCTTATTATTAATTAGACTGACCTTCCACTCATTATTTTGAGCTGATGTTCTGAGTTCCTGAGGTCTATTATCTGTATTTTGTTAACTGTTTTAATATGTATATTTGTAATATCTGTAAATTTTATGATTTTAATTCTTTTGGATCTTGCTGGTCAATGACCGTAAATAAACTATGGTATGACTAACAGTCTATCAAGATACCATGCTAAACTTTATAAAATTGAAAATATCACATTCTTAAACAATGTATTAAAATTAAATACATGATGATAGCATATTAAATGCTGACAAAATTATTTACATTTGAACAAAAAACCTGAAAATATTGTCTGTATCTATGCTATTCATAGGAATTATAACACGTAAACTGTCTCATTCAAATATATAGCATGACATTTTTATGGAAACATTTGTCTTCCATTTTACTCATTGCAAAGGGGGGAAATAATGAGTTTTCTTCCAGTGTTCCCCAACACTTCCCCATTTTTTCTAATCAAAAACTAAGGAAGCCCTGAGACTTTTTCATATGATATATTTTCAGTGTGAAAAATCTTCTCTTGAGAATAATTTCACTTACTGTGAGAGAGAATCTCAGGAGTTCTTTCAGTCCTCCTCAACATTTCCCAATGTTTTTCCTGTTTTTCCAAGGTCTCATTTTTAATTTTTCCAGGCTTTCTCCTCAGGCCTTCATACCCCATTAATTTCTGTGTTATACACATATCTCACATTGAGTGAAAGGCTACCTGATACGTTTCAGGTAGACTTCTGCTTGGCTTAAATAGTTTTTCTTTCAAGACCCTGGTATGGTTTATCTGGTACAAGATTTCCTAAGGTATTATATCTCTAACTTCTAAAGCTAGAGAGGGAGGAGGTTTTACGCCTGATATAAAGGCCAACTTTCAGCACTGAACACAGCCCACCCCATACCAAGATGGGATAAGCTATTTCATGACTGGCATGGCAGTTTTTTTTTTTTTTGATTTTTAAGTGCTTTATTAAAGAAAAAAGAGTAAGAAGTGATACAAACCAGTCAAAAATACAAAGTTGTTATTACTTATACATGACTAGTGCATCCTTATCTCGTATAAATACATCCTTGTCTCACATAAGCTAGTAATTACTGAAAGTTAATCAAACATCCAAAAAAAAATAAAAATTAAAAATAAGAAAGAGAATTATTATAACAATACTTCCACAATTATATCCAATATTCTTTAATAGAACTTCCTTCTGTGCGTACTCTATTTTTAGTTTAATAACTTAACTAAATATTATGGCATGGCAGTTTGACGACGCAGTAATGCACAAATCCAACTTCTACTTAAAACCACTGTAGAACTTCCAACACTGATGTGGGTAAAAAGATAGTGTTTATATCAGAGATGCATTGGAATCACCTCCACAAATGGGTTGACTGCAGACATTATATTTTCCATTCAAGAACACCTCAGTTTTGGTTAAAAGTTCACTTAATTTAAAATAAAACAATTCACACGTGCAAGATGAAAAGATATAACCTCACAGCATTTCAAAACTTCTGACAGCTGAGGTAAATGTTTTTTCAGTTAAAACTGGAGGCATGTTTCACTTTTATCACCAGAAAGGTTTAGAGTTGGTAAGAGAAATAACAACCCTCCTGCAGAAGAGCCCATTATGCTTCTACAAAAATTGTTCTTATGGATGTTTCTCCTAGCATGCATAACTCCACACCCTAGCAACAGCCAATAGAAAATTACTTGCCCCTGGAGTTGGTCACTAGCATGGTCAGAACAGTTAACACAACCAAGGCAGGCATACACAGTGGGCTCAGGGAAAGCTTTAATTATGCAATTGATGGTTTTTCACAAGGCATTGCCATTAGCTCTCTCATGGCAAGTTAGCATGCCTCTCCTCACATTTAGACCTGACAGTGCTTTGATTGTATATTCCTGCATTGCAGGAGGTTCGACTTGTTGGCCCTCAAGACCTCTTCCAACTCTATGATTGTAGGCCGGAAAAATGTTTAGAAGTCCTTTCCAACTACTGTACAAAGCCTGTGATGTACTGGTTCTAATTATTTTGCCTCATCACCAAACTTTTTGTTCTCTCAATTATACATAGAAAGCTATAAGTGCCCAGAGTTCCTGAAATCAGCTACAGAAGAGCAGACAGCCATCCCCTCCCAGCTTTGGCCACAGCAAAGCTGAATCCAGAAAACTGTTCCATGGAAAGGTCAGATAGTTTTCACTTTTGTTTTCATCTAGAGGTTAAATGCATCTCAATCTTTTTAAAGAAGCACAGCGTTCTGATAATCTTTTAAAAGGGGAAGCAGCAGAAGTAATCAAGGATCACAAAACTGTACCTCAATCCAAGTGAGATTTGATCCCTCCTGCTACCTGTCTAGTACGTTTTTTTATCCTATCCTTCTTCTAAAGATTGCAGAATGACATAAATTATTAAACCTTTCTCCTAACCGTAACAACCACCTTGTGTCGCAGGTTAGGGTCAGCGGACTCAACTGGCTCACGGTCATCCAGCAAGCTTCATGATTGAGTCGGATACCTTTATATCTCCCTGGCTTTCAATTCCCATTTTTGAGGCCAGAGGGAAGCAGAGAGTAAACAGCTAGATACCTATTTCATTTGATCTGGATTTGTGAGTCCCTATTTCCTACCAACCTTAATCAAAGAGACCTGTTCAGGAATCCTTCCATCAAGCCTGGACTGAAATCTTACTGAGAACCTCTTCGCTGAACACCTGCTTAATTATATTGTCGTCAATCTGCATTACTTTGCATTCCTTTTAATAATTGTATATTTGCATCATGGTATGCCATTCTGGAAGATTTTTTTACACTAAAATGCAGAGTAAACTTACAACAGAGCAACACCAGATATATAGTCCAATCTACTTGTCCAAGTTTTAGAATCAGCTGTACATCAAAGGCACAAGTCTTAACATCTCAAGCAAGAATTCACCAAAGACGCGCACATAAACCTTATGCCTTGAACTAAGATCAACCTTAACAGTTTATTGCCTTTTGCAACAAAGGCTGATCTGTAATCAAAATATTTGCTGACAACCCTGGAATCAGATCCACTTCTAGTCTAAACAAACAAAATTCTCAGTACAAAACTACACAATTTTTCTCATCCACTGAAGACAGCTATGAAAATCATCTTAACATTCACCATCTCAGTAATCTTCTCACAACCCCTATAACATAAGCCAGCATTATTCCAATAATCCAGATGTTGGGCTGAGGCTGAGAACTGCTCTGGGGAACCTTTCCCACTCTTATATCACTGCTAAGTCACCTGTCTAGTGTGTAAACCTTAGTACTAGTAAACCTTAGTACAGCACCAAACTTATATGGGATGTCTTCTAATAACAAATAACTAAATCCAATTCAATCTCCTCCTTGTACAGTAGCATTTAAAGAGTCCTTACTGAGTCCAAGCATTTAATATACATTAATATACATTAAGCATTTAATATACATTAAGTAAACCTTAGGTCAGCCCTGTAGTTTAGGCTAATATTATTTCCCACATAGCAGACTTTTTGCGGAAGGTGCTGAGGTTCAGGAAGAATCACTTGTCTATGGCTATCTAATTAGCTAGATAATTATATGAGATTGGGCTTACCTGGACCACCCAGGATGAGGTGTCATATATCATTTATTTAGCCAACTACATCTCCCCAAGATCATATATTGTTATCGTATTTACTTAAAAGGAAGATTACCTTTTTTGACCCTTTTATAGCTTTGCAAAAAAGGGGGGAAACATTGTCTTCCATGTGGGAATCCTTCACTCTGACCTTGGCGCTTTCTCACACCAGCCAGGAGGTGCTAGGGTAGAAAGAGGAGCACATCCCACCTCCACCAATTGGATGGTGAAACCAGGAACAGTTCCTGCAGGCACAGAAACAGAAGGTGGCAACCCCCACTCCCACCAGCAGCCAGCTAGCTGGCCTGCTTGCGGTTTGTTGAGTCAGCTGGTGGGCACTGCCCTCTACCTCTATACCTCCAGGCTTTTTGCAGAATCACAGGGACAGAAAGAGGAGTGCTCCCTCACTCAAGCTTCCTGGCTGTTTAAAGTCCAACAAGCCAACCGGAATGGGCAAGTTTCTCTTTCTGCTCCTGAGTCTTATGGCTCATTCCAGAAGTAGGTGAAGACAGCGGGCACCTTAAATTCAGGGTTTTCCTTTTATTCCCTTTACCATTCTCTTTTTATTCCCTTTAGCATTAACTTTTTGTCCAGGGCAGTACATTCCAAAGTTTATTGATTTCCGTTCTCACAGATATGAAAACAGCCTGACAGAATAGGGGTAAATACATAGAAAATTTAGCATCTCATAACAAATCCTTATGTTGGTAAACTCTTATGAAAGGATTAGATAGGCTCCATTTATTTTCTTACCAGTAAGTGACATCTAAGGGTGCAAAGAATTTCTTCACAATTAAGTCAGCAAAGTAGGCTTCCGTCTCCCTGCAAGCTGTCCCATTGCCAATCACAACAGTGTCACAGCTTTGAATGGAAGAAAAGAAAGTGAATGTAAGGCAGTATAAAGTTGCCACACTGTCCTCCCCAGCAGCCATCACTATTGCTTCCCTGCCACCATGGAATCAGAGAAAAGAAGATACACCCTGATCTGCAGTCTGGGCCCAAATACACAATACCACCCACACTGAGTCACTATGAATTTCCATACAGTTAAACCATAGACAACTAGTAGAGAAAGAATGCATTTTTCTGCCCTCCTACTTATTTCTCTCTACTGGATCAGAACATAGAACAAGACCATTAAGAGCAGTCATGCTGCATCAGACCAAAGTTCCATTTAGGCTGGCAGCCTGTTTCGCACAGTGGCCAACAGGAAGCCCCTGCAAAGTCTACAAGGAGCACACAAAGGCCAAAGCCTCACCTTGATGTTGCCAGCAGCACCTGTTTTCTGAGGGTTACTGCCTTTGAACAGGAAAGTTCCACTTAGTCATCACAGCCAACAGCCGTTTGGGAAACTATACGGCATGAATTGATCGAATCATCTTTAAAGCCAAGTAAACCAATAGCCAGTACTACATGGGCACTGTATTACACAAACTGAGTGCAAAGGTACTCCCAGAGTACTTCTGATATGGGAAAGACAGCAGGGCCTGTCCCTGTGATCTTAATCCCCAGGCAGGAATATATGGGAGCAGACAGTCCTTCAGATACACTGATCCCAACACATGGAGGGCATTAAAGAACAAAACCAGTTGCTTGAATTGGTCTTGGGAAGAGATTAGTAGCCAGTACTGTGGTTGCATTCTCCTGGTAGCTGCCCCAACTAACAGACTAGCCTTAGCATTTTGTACTAGCTGCAACTACAGTCCAGTCCAGAAGTAACTAAGCCATGGATCACTGAGGTTAGGTCTGACTGAACGAAGAACAGGCACTGTCGATGCACCAGCTGAAGCTGGGTAGAAGCACTCTGATCCACCGCAGCCCCTTGATTTTCTGTCCCACCAACCAAAGAAGCTTGTTTAATGGGCACATGGGAAAGCCTTTTTGATGATAGCCCCACTGTTTTGGAATGTCTTCTGCAGGAGGTGTACCCAGCCCCCCTCCCTGTCGATCATCCAGAGGTAGATGAAGATAGTTTAATTTGGGACTACATTTGACGGATTCATTTTTTATTTCTTGGGAGTCCTAATCGGAGTTTTAAAATAAAAATTAGAACCTTTTATGTGTTTTTAAAGTGCTTTTTTATCATTGTTAAACTGTAAGCTTGTATGACTGAACTCCTCTAGTTTCCATAGATATAATTTATTTTGTTCTCATGCACATCAACCCTCTCTATTGCTCTTGAGTCTTATAACTTGTTTTGATACATTGCCACGAATTATGACAGGTCCCTTCTTTTCTATAAAAGTTCAGAAATATTTGGTACTGTTTGCTTACTCTGCTGGCATAAGGGCCACCCATGCCAGTGGAGAGAGCAAACATGTTGGTGTCCTGGCATCGCACAGCTCCACTGTGGCCAAACCCAGAGGTTGGCACCTCTAGAAAACTATGCTGGTGTCTGAGCAGACGCTCCACAGAGGGGGATGTTCCTGGGGGTGTGAAGCTGATTTTAGTCAGCTTCTATCTGTTTTCCAGGCCAAGAGTGCTTTTTCAGTGGCAGCCCTACAATTATGGAACAGTCTTCCGAGGGATGTGTTCCTGGCCCCCATATTTTCCATCTGTAGGAGGCAGTTTCATTTAGGACTCCATTTGACTAATGTTGTTTTGGTTTATTGGCAGTCTTAATAGAGATTTTAAATTATGGTCTTTTATACGTTTTTATTGTTGTTGTTTTAGTTGCACTGTAAGCTGCCTTAGGTTCTTCAAGGTAGAAAGATGGCTAATAAATATCTTAAATAAAATAAAATAATAAGCTGAGGAACAGTGATAGCTCAAGTTGTCTAGTGAACTTCAAGACTGGTGAAGGATTTGGAATAGTCGGGCACTTTAACAAGACCACAATAACAGGCAGATAGCAAAAATAGGGAAGCTTTCTTCAACATACTTGTACTTCAAGAGAAGTCTCCTTATCTTCTCGGCTTCATGGAATTCTTTACCAGAATGTAAGTAAACAACATCCGTGTGGAGTATGTGACCTAAGATAACAGGAAGGAAACAGACTCAGGAAGAACAAACTCAATGGCACACAGTAACTCTTTTAAGATTGCCAAGATTTCTAACTGTACAAGATGATTAATACATCTAAAAAAATATAAGGGCTACAGTACTAACCAATTAAAAAAACCTGTTCCCTTGAAACCTAAACCTCATCTCTATCTAATAGCAATGGGTAGAAGCAATGTATGGATCAAAAGATCCATACCACTCAGACACTGGAGGGTTATGTCACTTTCTTCTGCAGATTTGTGGATATTCCCAAGGTTTGCACAAAAACATAAAATGATCAGTTGGGAGATAAAACATATTTACAAATAAAAATACATGCAAAATCTGCACTGGTATCATGTAAAAAAACCCCAAAACAACAACCAGGTCAACATCTTGAGTTGCCCTAGCAGTCCAAGCTGCTGTGCAAATCGGGTTTTTTTAAAGACAAGACTTAGTCAATGAAAAGAAACAATAGGAAGAAGAATGTATTGTCGAAGGCTTTCATGGCCAGAATCACTGGGGTGCTGTGTGGTTTACAGACTATATGGCCATGTTCTAGCAGAATTTTCTCCTGATGTTTCGCCTGCATCTGTGGCTGGCATCTTCAGAGGATTCTCTTCGTCTTCAGAGGATCCTCTGAAGATGCCAGCCACAGATGCAGGCAAAACGTCAGGAGAAAATTCTGCCAGAACACAGCCTGGAAACCACACAACACCCCAGTAGGAAGAAGGTAGAAAACTCTGCAATTGGGCAGCTGGGGGGGGGGGGGCTGCTTTTGGAATGGTGAGAAAGAAACAATTCGGGAGATGGGTAAAGATGAGGAGAACAGAACCAGAACAAGAGAGGAGGAAGCAGGGGCTGGAGTTTCAAATGGGTTCCTCATCCTGCATGACCCCCCCCCCCCCACCAACACACACACACTTATATGCAGAGCAAACACTGGTAGAAAATATCCATGCTCTAAACAGCAAACAACACAGCAGGCATTCTCTCAGTTGCAATATAGAACTTACTCAGCGGTGAAATTATTGCCAATTTGCAACCATGTGAGTAGCCAGGGTCAACTCCCATCAAGGTTCGCCCTCTCACAGGGTTCATCAGAAGCAACTGGCGGAGGTTCCTTCCAAACATCGTCACAGATTCCTTCTCTGCATCTGCATTTAATTTTGACCTAAGAAAGCAGAGTAACAAGAAACTTGCTATTTCATCATGTGTGTGCAAATAAATATTTCAGTTACACACCCATACCCAATTGGTTTCGCCCTCCTTCCCATTACACTTCCAACACATTGTTATTCCATTCACGAAAAAAGCACATTACACCTGTAGGAAAGCTGATGGTACTTTTAAAACTTGGTGCTGCTACTGGGCCTGTCCTTTCTTTACCCAAGTGGTATGATGCTCTCAAGGCAACTTTACTCATGGAGTAAGGGAAGATTCTCCACCATCCTTTATTTGCAGTTACAATAGGTCCCTCCCCTTCTCTAGCCAGGCTTTTCAAACTAGGGAATGCTCATTCCTGGGGTTGCAGCCCCCCAATCCTAGGAGGGAAAAAAGCACAAAATCTCGCCGTCTTCCATCAGTGCTACTTTGCTGGTGAATGAGGTAGGATGTGCAATTCAATTTCCCCCCTTTTCAGCACACCCCCACCCTGCATTGATATTAGCCCATCAGGTCCAGCAAGAAGGGAACAAGGGAAAGATCTGTGATATCTGCACCCAGAAATTGCTAGATCGAATCCGATATCTCCTCCAATTAGCTTGGGTCACATCCTCAATGTACTTGGCTGTAACCAGGAGTTCAGAAATTTGCCTGAAAGCTGCAGGCGTGGCCACGTGACGCGTTCTCAGGCGAGACCTGGATGGGATGCTAATCATGGATAGGGTACTCAAATGAGTAAACCACCACCCTGTTACGTGATCACAAAGTGCATTTCTCCGCTCAACACTACTGTTATGGTTTACAGAAAAAAACACAAGAAGAGATGGTATCGTGTTTGTGCTTCCTTCTGGAATCAGTAATACATTGATAAGGACCAGTATACCAGGCGAAGACCGACTCCGCTTTTTATTCGGCATTTTGTTTTCTCTCAACACTGTAAGTTATCAGCTTTAGATAGTTGGTAGAAGTTCCAGTAAGGGAGAATATAAACTAATGAGGCTTATCTGCTGAAAAAGCCGTAGGAGACACCGCCCTCTTCGTTCAGGATGTCCATTTGTGCCGTGAATCACAGCCACTCATCATTAATATTGTCTTTAGAGTCAAGCTCGTATTATGATTGTTAAAAATTTAAAAATTTAAAACTTATCTTAAAATGTGGAGGAGCTCAGGAAAGATTGCCTGCGTTGCTTGTCTACCGGAACCGGAACCCCATAAGGACCAGTAAACGCAAACTAAATTTAAACTAGGCAGAGTAGCTATAGTATTGGCCAACAGCAAACCAACAACCAAGACTGCTGGTTCTAGATAAGCCTGCATCCCACTAATGCAACCTGGACTGCAACCTGGGATATTACAAGGTTGTTTCTGCAGATCAGTGTTCAAGCTGCATCTGAACCTCGCAGGTCTTTAAACCAACTTCAGATTGTTGTCAGAAACATTCCTTCTTGGAAAAATCAAATCTGGCCATAGTCATGCTCTGCTGTTCACCTCCAGATTGAGATGATGGCGCTGCGCTGTACGTGAAACTGCCTCTCAAGATTGTCCGGAAACATCAAAGGGTTTAGAACATAAATTACAAAACTGCTTGCTGGAATCAATTACTGCTAAAAGAATAACATCCTCTGCCAATTCAGACACATTTCAAACTGCTGGGTCCCACTTTTAAAGACCTGCTCGCTCTTGGAATGGGTTTCTTAAGTCTTTCTGAATCCCATTCAAACTTATATCAATTAGATAATCATCACAGGCTCTGCTGTGTGGACTCTTGCCTTCACTTGCCTTCAAATTGCTACCTGAAAGAGGACTTTTTGTGCAGCTGCAGCTTGCCTGTAGAATTCCTTTCCCTGCAGCCATTCAACTGATAGCTACTATATAAATCTGAGATGCTAGGAGAAGACTTTATTTTTCCAATCTTTAGGTGTTTAATGGAAGGGCGGGAGTGGGACCCGGGATTCACTTTGTTGCTGTTCTGCACCTTAAATGCATGTATTCATATATACATATTAAACATGGAAAAGAGAAGATGGTGTATTCCAGGATGTTATTTTTGTCAGCAAGTGTACTCAGGTCACTGCTGATTCAATCCTCAGTATCAATAGTCATCTTTGTAATGGGATATTCCACAGGTTTGATGAAAGTCTAAAAATGGTAAGATTGAGTTCATAAAACTGATACAGTAATTTATTTGAGTTGAGTCTGTCTGAACTCCTGTCACAGTCCAATTCAGAATTTCCAAAATAAACAGATTTCCTTCCAAAGCAAGTGTACACAGACTGAATCCTAATTTGGTTAAATCCAAGCATTTCAGCTTCATTGGAAACTGGCCAGTCATTTATTTTGGAAACTAATAATGGCACACAACTACTAAACTTCCACCCATACAGGGGGGAAAAATCTGACCTTAAAAGTATTTTTGAACTACACTGTTAAACTGACATTTACATTTTAACTCAACAGCGTTGAGACAGAGCACTTTAGCTGATAACAGAAGTCACCAAATTGCCAGTGTCAAAACTGACTGTTCCAACTTTATAGTCATAACAATAGCCACAGCACAGCTGAATCCAATATTAGGACCATTAAATTGTTAATTTAGGATCAAAAGATTACATGGGATATTCAGAGCTGTAGCAGTTAGTCTTCACATTCTCTCAGAGGTAGAGAGATGGAAGCAGAATAACACAATGGAGTGTGTTACCAAACAGTGACTGTGAAATGGATACAATAAAACAATTTTAACAGGCTGACAGCAAGATCGCTATAACAACAATGTGATGTACTCAATATGAAACACACAATGTGGTACTGTCATTAAAAATGTTGAGCAAATTGCACCTTGCGAATAGACAAGTTCCACCCCCCACTCCCATTTAAAATATATTCTGGTCATTAAATTGTTTCCCACCAGTCTAACTGGTAGGAAAAAAATGACTTTAATGTCCCAAATTTTGCATGTCCTTAAGATCCAAATAGCATGTCATGAAACTTGTCAGTGCTAAAACAGCATACATAAAAACACATCTATTCAGTCAAATTCTAAATGCATCTACTTGGAAGTAACTGCAACAATTTCCATAGAACTTACTTGCAAGTAAGTGTTCTAAATGTGCTTTTTTTTCTTTTTAGTGCCCTAGAAGTTCCTCTTTTACATAAAAATGAGTTGCAGCATTTTGGAGAAAAAATCAATAGTGTCTTTATATAATGAACGAACTAGTAACAATTATATCAGCATATTAGGTTAAAATATATTAACTCAACAAAAATGGAATGCTTATTATATGAGGCTAATATGTTTAATGCATTATTTAGTGGCCTGAATTAAGAGATGCTACTTTAGAGCAATAATTCCTAACATACTTACACATTTACACAGTGGCCAGCCAGTTGCCCTAGATGGCCAGCAAACCACACACAGAGAACACAGATTTCTACAGATGTTGCTCCCCAGTCACGAGGGGAATGAATATAAGTCTTGAAAAAAAATTAATTGATCAACTCTGTTGGATGCATCTACCTTTCTATGTCTGTTGACATGAGGAGGACTCCATAGCACTTAACTGTCCCTCCTCTTGTCACTGGGATTTTTTTATGCATCCTTGTAGAATCCCAACAGCATCTCCATTGCCTAGAAAAAAAATGGTACTCACCCTGAGCTCTCAATACTTGGAAAAAGACATCAGTTGGAAAAAGGAGGGCATCAGCAGCCAACATTTGCACTTTGCTCACAGTTTCAAAGAAGATGCCTGCTGATTTTTCCAAGAACCCATCAACAAAGGCAATTTCCAACATATGTACACACATTCCCATTCCCAAGGAGGACAATATTTCCTCTCTATGGTGACCTTGAGATGCACTGCTCTGAATGTCCCTCTAATTCACAAAGAAAACTCATTCTGGATTGCAGTAAGGTGTGACTTTAAAGCACCTATGCCCAAGTAGACTGAGCTTACTCAGCCAATAAGACCAGATGACAGCTCTGTGGCCTGTGGGACCAACATGTGGATTGCTGATAGACTGAATTGTTAACTGATTACCTGAATTCTCTACAAAGAAGAGGATAAATAAGGCGTTTGTATGAGTCTTCCACTGAGTAGCGCAACAACTCCATTAATTCTGGGTTTGCAAAGGCCTTTGGTCTCCATCTGTGTATCAAAATGTTTTAAAGTCAGATCATTTGGCAACATCATAAATCACAATCTTTCAAAAATCTGTCACTTTCTGAACCCCCCCCCCCCACAAAGTTTCATTTAAAATATCTACTGTGAATACCTTCCTTGCCAGAATTTTAAGACTCTGAAGACAGATACTGTGGATCATTTTCCTGTCAGAACATACCAAATAGTGAATAATAAGCCTCTTGATATGCCCCGCAAAAGGTATTATGCTCTACAAACAACCTAGTGATGATCCCTGGTTCCAAAAGTGTCTGGCTGTCCTCAATTAGGGCCAAAGCATTCTTGGTTCTGGCCCCAGCCTGGTGGAATGCTCTGTCCAATGAGACCAGGACCCTTAGGGATCTATCTCAATTTCGCAGGGACTGCAAGACAGAGCTGTTCCACTATAAGTTTAAGTAGCCTGTATGGAACTGCATGGAAATCATGAGGATGAACGGGAGAGATATATGTCAGTGATTAAGACTGATAAAAAACCAAATACCTACATGCATGCCTTTATGTCCCCTATACTGACCTGTTGTTTACACACCATCTACAGAATTCGTTCTTCACCCCATCAGGGACGTTGATCTTCACTGTCAGGATTTTCAAATTCTCCCCTCTGTTAATGGCTAGCACCTGAATGTAAATATCACACAACACATATATGACACACAAAGCACCCAGAAAACCAAAACCTAAGCCAGTCAACATCTTCAAAGTCATTGGTGAGAAAGGCACACATTTGTGCTTATTATAATTTGATGGAAGCACAGAAAATAAAGCCAGTAATTATAACTGGCACAGACGTCAGCTTCTTGAAAACCTGCCTTAACAGTGACATACCAGATCATTTTGGTCAGCATGCAAAGTCACTTTTCTGTTCAAGCAACTGAGGCAGGCCCCTGAGGTCTCCAGGCAGCAACACACAATCTGGCAGCACAACAGAAGATCACATGTATGATTTATGCACATCATTATCTCCTGGACCCAAACTCCCACCAGCCGGGTCCAATGAGAACCTCCAAAGTTCTGGTACTACCTCTGAGACTCACTTGTTCCCCACCCCCTCTTGTCTGCTGGCACACCAACAACTTCAAAGATAGATACTGCAGAGGGTTTTTTAAAATTTGTTTCAAGATAGTTGCCTGCCTTAAGATTTCTCTGAAAGTGTATTGGAAGAACTCTCAAAACCCAATGTTGAAGATGGATTAAGAAAAAAAGAGGCACTAGAGATCACATTACAAATTTACATTAGTTGCTTGGACACAAGTGAGAGTTTCAGAAGAAAATCAGCTTATGTTCCGTAGATTACAGTAAAGCTTTTAACTATATGGATCAAGAGAACCTATGGCTAGTTTAAAAGGAAATAGGTGTGTCACAAATTGCTATGGCACAACATCAAGAGCCAATGTGGTGGTGTGGTTAAGAGCAGTGTACTCTAATCTGGATAACCGAATTTGATTCTCCACTCCTCCACATGAATGCTGCTGGGTGACCTTGGACAACTCATAGTTCTCTCAGAATTCTCTCAGTCCCACCTTTCTCACAAGGGAAATGGCGAGGGAAGGCAATTGTAAGCCATTTTGAGATTTCTTAAAGATTAAAAAAACAGCAGGGTCTAAAAACCAGCTCTCCTCCTTTTGATTCACAGCCTGTTTTTAGGACGACAGGTACTGTTAGGACAGAATACTGAGAAAAAAATTGTCTCCAATTGGCAAAAAGAGTCAGACAAGGATTATGTCATCTCCCCATGTCTTCAATCTGTATACAGAACAAAGCATAAGAAATGCTGGATTACATGAAGATGGAGTGAAAATTGGGGAAAATAACAATTGGAGAAATGTCAACCATGCCACATTATTGGCAGAAAATAGCGAAGACGAGAAACAACTACTGATGAAGGTTAAAACAGAAAGTGCTGACATAGGACTACAGCAGTACATCAAGAAGACACAAGTAATGATTACTTCCTCCACCTTAAGGTTGCTCAACTTTAAGGCTGACAGTGAGGAAACTGAAATCGTTCAAGATGTTCTATTCCTCCATCAACCCAAAGGGAGACTGCAACCAAGAAATCAGCAGGAGATTTAGACTGGGAAGGGCAGCCATGAAGGAGTTAGAAAAGATTATTGAGTATAAGAATGTGTCACTGGTAACCAAGATCAAGTTAATTCATGCCATAGTATTCCCTATTACTATGTATGGGTATGAAAGATGGATAATGAAGAAAGTCAATAGGAAGGAAAGAGATTCCTTTGACATGTAGTATCAGTGGAGAATTTTTGGATTGCCAAAAAGACATATAAGCAGATCCTAGATCAAATCAAGCCCGAACTAGAAGCTAAAATGACTAAACTAAATCCGTTGTACTTTTGTCACATATTGAGAAGACAAGAGTCACTGGAAATGTCAATAATGCGAAGAAACGTTGAAGGCAGCAGGAGAAGAGGAAGACACAACATGAGATATACTGACCCTCAGTTTGAAAGACCTGAGCAAGGTTATTAATGATAGGATGCTTTGAGGACATTGATTCATAGGGTCTCCTTGAATCAGAACTGACTTGACAGCATTTAACACACACATTCAGTTTGATGAAAGCAACTTTTATCACAGTGAAAAACTTTTAATTTTTCAGCACTCCATATCAAGAATGGAGTTTGGGCTTATTTTTATATAGAACACCCAGTTTAATATATATACCCAGGAACACTTATTTTGGCTCCTTTATCTTCACTGTTTAGTCTGGTGGATATATCTCTATCTCTATCTCTATATCTAGATAGATAGATAGATAGATAGATAGATAGATAGATAGATAGATAGATAGATAGATAGATAGATAGATAGATAGATAGATAGATAGATAGATAGATAGATATAGATAGATAGATATAGATATAGATATAGATATAGATATAGATATAGATATAGATATAGATATAGCGAAGACGAGAAATATATATATATATCCACCAGACTAAACAGTGAAGATAAAGGAGCCAAAATAAGTGTTCCTTAGTTGAAATGAACATAAAACTACTCATTTTAATTTGGTAAAGTTCAACTTGTGAGGGTTTTCTTTCTATCCACACTGTTCCCCAGAAATATCATGAATAGGTAACATTTTGGATTCACGGATTTCCCCTGTGATGAGGAACCTCTGTACAACAATTGTTAGCTACAAGACAGAAAAACATCTTTATGTTTGAATTCCTGTTGCACAGAAGCAGTGAGTGACACTAAGCTAATGAAAGCTAGTAAATATCATTTTCAAGATACTTGTTGACGCGATACATCAGGGAATGTATGAAGCTGCCCGTACACCAAGCCATGAGCCGCAGACCCCACTTTACATCCAGATCCTACTTTTCTTACAATCCACATTTGATGGACATTCTGACAGTTCTGACTGCCACAATGGAACACTTAAGGCAGATCAATCACTAGGAACCAAGGCCGATGACTGTCTTACCATAGCTTTTTGATGTGGAGATCCAGAACTTTGCATATTCCTCCCCTTCCTTCATCCTTTGCAAACCTGCTTCTAACAGGACTGCTAACTGGGGAGCCATATTATGGCCATAAAAACACAGGGACAGGCATGACACTAACCATATTTCAACCTTACAACTAAAAAAAGTTAAAAATAAAGTTTAAAAAGCAATAAAAGTTTCCCAATAATGCCTGTCCTCCTGCCATTTGATTTCTTACTGATCTAATTCAGAAGTCCATCATAAAAAAGTAGCCTTTCAACCCATCCAGAAGACCTGTCATAGAAGCAGTCATTCAGAACTCCTAAGAGAGGGAATTTCAAAGTTGGGGGGTGGGGCAGCACTACATCTATGTGGTGGCTTGAGTACATAGACTCCTTTTCGTATAGTTGATGGATAGTTGAAATTTCAATTACCATATGCACTAAACATTAATTCTGTATTTTAACTGCCAGAACAGAGAAAACAGACACTTATTATGTATGCTGCTATCCACATGTTTCTGAAACGTCACAAAGCCACATATTTCTCAAACATTAGACATGCAGAAGCCATTAAAAAGCTGTTAAATGTTGACATTCTGGTGTCGCTGCACATGTTGATGCATGCTATAGGGCCCTCAGCACTGTCACAAGCGCGCTTTACACGTCAATCATGAACTTTAATTCAATCACTAGCTAACTCAGACATGTCACATATGTTAAACACAATGGTCTAAAAACGACCTGAGGACATTGCACCAATTTATATTCCTCAGCTTTCCTGTGCCTCTTGACATACCAGGCCTGACATATCATTGAACAACAAAGAGAATAATAAAAATTGCAAGTGAAATATTATAGCATCAGGTACCTGGAACGCCAAACCAAATGTTTTCATGCAGGAATTAAAGAGGATGCATGTTTATTAATAAAGTCAATGCTTTTGTGTTTCTTTCATTTTGAAAGGAGAGGAAAAAGATAAACATCAATCTGGAGGGAGCGCCAAAATCATATTGCAGGCTTCATCAGATATAGGGTTTCCATTAAAAGAGCCCTATCACAAAGTGCCCAGTTTGTTAAAGAATTACTCAAGCAATATCGGAGTATATTTCTATTACACACTGAGATTAGCATAATTCAGATTTAGTTTAGCAGACATTTTCAACTCGCTATAAATGTGAGGATGAGAAAGACAACATCCCATTAATCAAAAAAGAACCAGTTGACCCAACGTGTTTTCCTCCTCCAGGCCAGATGATCACACACAAGTCCATACAGGACTTCCTCCTTGGTCAAAATGTCTCTCTTCTCTGCCTACTGCTCCCACAGACACTTATCTTGGCTATTTTAATTTTATTTATTTTTACTTGTAAGGTGGCAATAGCATATGTGCCACTATGTAGGGTACATGTGCACAGACTACAAAATCCTTCCTTAGTGCCTAATTAAGTAGCAGAAGACTCACATTAAAAAACAAAACCAAATGTGTGGATGAGAACTGAATCTCTCTTTCTACTCATGCTGTAATCAAGTTGGTATCTGAAGAAGGGACCTTTGACTCTTGAAAGCTTATACCCCCAAAACCTTGTTGGTTCCTAAGATGCTAATGGACTTGAATCCAGCTGTTCTACCTCAGACCAGCATGGCTACCCACTGAAACTCTGCTAAGAAGAAAGTGTTTGGGCAAAAAGCTAGAGGTTACTTTTAGCATCAAACTCATAGCTGAAGAAACGAGCTTGGCTTGGGTGGTGGCTGGAAAGACAGAAGTCAAAGGCAGTGGACAAAAGTTCATCTCTTTAATTTTCAAGATCTCCTTTTGTATATTAATTCCAAAACTTCACTCCCAGCCCATACATGATAGCAACATATCTAGGTTCAAACCTTCCGGGGGTGGGGGGTGGGGGGGGAGGCTTCTAGCAAGCTGCCTTCCAGAAAGACAGACCATTGGTTCACTTAACCCACTATTCTCTGTGCAACCTTAAAACAGCTCCTGAGAGAGCACAGGCATGAGTCTTTCCTGAAGATGCTAAAGGGTGAACCTGGATGCTTTCGGTGCAAAGGGCATGTTCCAGCACAATGCTCAAAATCCTCTACAAAGCATTAATTTTTTAAGAGGCAGCCATGGATACAGCAGGTGTCTTGCTTGATGTCCTTTTCATCTTAACAGAAGTACAGCTGCTACTACACCTCCGGTTGCCAGCTGTCTTTCTTGTCCTGCTCCTCTGCCTTTACAAGGAGCATGACACACAGAAATACTGCTGATGAAATGAAGAGGCATCTCAGCAATTTTCTGATAAAGAAATAAAATGATAGCAAATGAAACTTGGGTACACTTATGGGTATCTTCTGCTATTAAAAACTGAGGAGCAGGTGCCTCTCCAAAAGGCAAACTTAAGCACTACCCAGTATTCTAATCCCTACTAAGAGGCCTTGATTCAGTCAATCCCTCCCATGCTGACCTACCTCATAAGGCTAGTCCAGCAATAAAACAGGAACGGAGAATATATATGCTGCCTTGAGCTCCCGGGAAGGAGGGTGGGGTAAAAACATAACAGCCCACAGAAGGATGGCAATATGTGAACTGTAATGTGTTAAACAGTTTGTAGCAGCTGTGATAGTGACAAAACCTACACATGTGATTGGCTGAGCTGTCTTGATTTCAGAGCAGGGCACCAGGGTTGGCAGTGAAGTCTCTGGCTCTCATTGGGCCAGAAGCTCTGATCTCAACCAACAAATATTAAGCACCACCAGCTGAACTGCTCAGAACCTATAAGTGCAAGCTAAAGAAACAGAAGGACCAAAGGAAGGAAAGAAGGGCAAGCAAAAACCTGTCTGTGAAGGTGTTTTATGTTTAAGTTTTGGTGCTGTTGAGTTTAGCATTTACTTATTTTGATTTTTTAAAATCTTGAAATGCATTCAATTTTTTTTTGTCAGTCACTTTTATGGACTGCAGAAAGGTAAATAAATAAGGCAAGGAAGGAAAGAAGAGGGTATGGGTCCGGAAAAACTGAAGGTGGGTGTCAGATGAAGGAGATTAAAAATAGGAAGACAGAATGGACTGAGATGATTGTGTGTGAGAGAGGGTGAGAGAGATCTGGAGAAGTGCAGGAAGAATACTGAATGCTGGAAGTGATGACATATTGATAAGCCAAATAATAAGACCAATCCTTCTAAGAGAAGGGCTTGGTTATTTTATGCATTTGGGCTCTGTATGTTAGTGCCAAATCACAGTAATTGTTCACGTAAGCACAAAGAACAGGAAATCCATTTGAAAGGACTCCAGAGAGAGACCACTTCAGAGAGATAAAAGTCAAGGTTAGCCATTCAAGGTGAAATCCTCACATGTATTTTCATTGCTTTGCAGACAAGACAAAGGAAAGCACAAATGGCCAACTGCAGAGTGGAGTTGTCCTGAGCCCTTAACCATGGACCAGCATGCTCCACAAGAGGCTCATTCCCTCCCATTCCCTCTCATGTCTCTATTCCCTTTTCGGTGCTAGCCATGATACATTGTGGATCTGCTGAAATGAATGCTAACATGGGTACTCCCCACAGTTTAAAGTTTGCAAAGATTAGGGGTTTAGATTTAAAGTTTAGATTTAAGGGGTTTATATTTAAAGTTTGCAAAGATTTCTGTACAATTGTGGGGGCATTTTAAACATTTACAGTTTGCAAACATTTAAAGTTTGCAAACATTTAAAGTTTGCAAAGATTTCTGTACAATTGTGGGGGCATTTTTTTTCTTATTACCCCACTCCTGAAACAGTCCTCCAACACGGTCCCTGTTCTCCCAGGAGTAACATGGGAACGGGGGGGGGGGGGGGAATTTTAGACTGCTGCAAAAGAAGGAAGGCAGCAAAGTAATGCTTCATTGATGGAAATCCTTCATTCAGTGGATATTTTGGCAAGATCCAAGCCCTTGGTTAAAAAAGGAAACACAGTTCTGATGAAACTTGGAGCAGACGCAACTTATACTGTGGTTAACACCAAAAAAGAAAGAGAAAGAAAATGTGCTCAAGGGGCAGCAATACCTGAGGTACACCCAGCTCTTAATTATGGTTAATATACAGGGCAAAATGACGCCTGTGACAAGTGTTTGAAGTCCAGAGGTAATCCATGAATATAGTAGGTATAATTTGGAAAAACTGCAGCAGACTACAGAGCACTTTAAAAAAACCTACTCCTAAACATAGTATCTTTTCTTTAAACATACCAAAATATATTTTTCATCTTGATACTATGAATATTTTGCACACAGTAAAGCGTGCAATTAAAAAAAAACCTACCACCATCCTTTCAGGTCACCTTTAATGACAATTATCAACCTTTTCTCACTGCATCAGGCCAATTTCAACTGACAGGTTTAATGTCGAGTGGCTCAAAGCATTATCTGATCATGTGGACGTTCTCTGAGACATTCAGCACAGCCACAGTTGACAGAAGAAATCTGACATCGGACAAGAAGTCTGAGGCTGGATTTAGAAAACTGTGAAATAGAATTGGCAAACCAGGGCTTCGGGCACAGCTCAAAGTGAAGGATACAGAGGGAGAAAGGACAAGTAAGCATCACATAACTCGTTCTTCTCAGGAGAAAACTATGCAACATTTCCTCCTTCTTCAGCCCCTTTTCTAGAATCATGAGGCACATGCCCTTGCACTGACTGAGAGAAGGCTTGAAGGATCGCTGCGGCAAATCTTTCCCTCAGGTTACTGACCTCAATCAGGCTGCCCTGTGCTCCTCATGTGCACAAGGAGAGCGGATACAGCTGGTCTCCTCTAAACAGCAACTTAACCTTCCTTTTCCATGTCACTTTGGTGCCCTGAAGCAACACATGAGATGGACGCCTCATTCACCTCAAAACCATTCCTCACTAGGAAGCACTGGCAGACCTGCTCTTTTCCACTATGCCATGGCAGAACCTACTCAAAGCTGGCATGACATCACATGCAGGAATGTGTAGATGTAGTGGGTTGTGTTGGTTCAAACAACCACTTAGTCACATGGCTCAACTAGCAGGCCAGGATCAGTAACAACTTCTCAGCTTAACCCACTGCACAGAACTGACGTTCAGGTAAACTGACATCACCCTTGCCCATGCCCCCAAGAGAAGGTGACCTATAAATATTTCAAGACAAGCCACCGGAGGGCTCCACAGTGAAGTGAATGAACTGGCTACGCTGCAGTATCCCCAGCAGCTTTGCCACAAAGAAGAAGCCTAAAGAAGCCATTCCCCATCCTCGAAGAAACAGAGTCTTGGACAAGCCAAACAAGACATAAAGTGGAAAAAAATCCCACTATTAGATATTCTGTTTTAGGGATATGCCTACCAAGTATAGGGCAGGATTCTGAAAGGCAATTGCAGGTGCAGGAGAACAAAAAACTGATGACTTCTTGTCCTAGATCAGGGGTAGGGAACCTGCGGCTCTCCAGATGTTCAGGAACTACAATTCCCATCAGCCCCTACCAGCATGGCCAATTGGCCATGCTGACAGAGGCTGATGGGAATTGTAGTTCCTGAACATCTGGAGAGCCGCAGGTTCCCTACCCCTGTCCTAGATATTGAGCATTTAAGCCTTTTGCAGGTGGGTTATAGATTTGAATATGGATCAAGGAACCACTTGGAACATCCAGCACCACACCAAATTGATCACTGAATGGTACAGATCAGGAATGGTAATGCACAACAGACCAACACTGTTGGAAAAAGGAAGCCGGTAAAAAAAAAGAGAAGACTATTACAATATTTATTTGTGAATGTCTCTACTTTTTCCTTCCTGAACAGCAGAGAAGGTTCAAGGCCTATGGTTGAGGGCACCAACAGTTTCCATCTTGCTGGCCATCGTCTCCCCTTCCTCCCTTTTTCCTTCTTCCCCTCCCCCCACCCCCATTACCTCCCTCTTCCTCCTCTTTCTAATTCTTTATTGCTATATTATGCTCTCTTTTCTTATTAGAATTTTAATTCAATCTCCCCTTTCCTTTGACTTGTCCCTTGTTGAGTTAAGCACCATGGAGTTTTATTAATTAAGGTTTTCATATTATTTAATTGTTCAGAATGTTATTAGAACTTTTTTTACCCCAACATGCCAGGAAACAGCAGGGGAAAAGTTCAATAAATAACTAAAATACAAATACAATTGAGTTGGGTCTCTGTGGCTTTAAATGTAACAGTGTGAAATGGTGCTAGCATCTGACCTGATATACAAAGCAATTTTGAAAATTCTGCATGTGTGTTTAAAGTCACAGCCAACTTATGGTAACCCAGTAGGGTTTTCAAGGCAAGAGACCAACATAGGTTATTTCCCACTGCCTTCCTCTGCATAGCACACCTCAGAAGAACTACATGCCCTTTATCACTGTAATGGATAAGTGTGCCAAATGCACGGTTTATCTTCTATGGAAATAAAAAGGGGTGTCTGGAAAAAACGTCTTGTACATTTAATAGAGAAGGGAGGAAGAGATAAAGGTGAATTAGATCACATGGTAAATTACATTCCATTAAGCCTCTCTTCTAAGGGCAGAATATTTTTACTCCAGACATTCAGCAACTCTAGAAACAGCAGGGAAAGTTTCACACATGCCTGTGCTAGTTCAAATGTAAACAAAAAAATTAATTACCTTTCCAAGAAAACCAGTGACTGTTATTATCTTAGACAATTGAAAAATATAAGATATACATTTTTTACAGGAAGTTGGAACAATCCAATTTCACCTCTTTTAAAAGTTTCTTATACTGTGCGCGCAACATACCTGGTGATGTTGGATGTTCTTTATATTGCAAGAAAAGTTCTGGTATAGGTGAAATTTGTTGATGTCTTTTTCACTGGCTTTTTGGGATGTCACTTTTGACAAAGATGACTGAATACAAACATATCTTTTTTGACATCTACAAATATTAAAAAAGGTTGAACAGAAAGTGTATTTTCTCTCAAATGGAGCACAAATGAATTGACTGTTTTAATAACTGCATATTGTATTATAACAGCATCACAAAAATTCACAGAATTAAAAATGCCTTCTTATACTACAGCAGCAGCCGAGGAAGAGGTCAGATAGCCTACATTTGGATTTGCTTCCAGGCTATGTCCACAGTGAGTTCCAAGAGTGTTCTTGACCATGCACTGTTACACCTTTCCTGATCAACATCCCACCATGATGTACTCAGTTATATGCAGAACTCACCTACATGTTTTTCAGTTATTGATCAAGGCCCACACAAAATTAATACCTCCTACAAATAAACATATTGTTTAAAACTCAGTACTTCGCTATTGCTTTCTTGAGAACATAAATGCATGGGTAGCTCACAAAGGTATGGTCAGGCCTCCAGCCCTGAAATTCTGACCTCTCCTGGGCAACTGGTTGGCCACAGTGTAAGACAGGACACTGGAGTAGATGGACCATTGGCCTGATACAGCAGGCTCCTCATTTGTTCTTATTCTTCATTCCAGCTACCATGAGCCTGGCAGCCTTCTCTGGCTGCCGTCATGCTGAGAGTCATGACAGAACCAGAGCTGTGGCAAGGGGTATGGAGGGAGTCAGAGAACTCACCACAGGAATGCCATTTTAGCTCCATGCTGGAGCAACAGCTGCAGAAGGCCATTGCGTTCACATCCTACATGTGAACTCCCAAAGGCACCTGGTGGGCCACTGCGAGTAGCAGAGAGCTGGACTAGATGGACTTTGGTCTGATCCAGCTGGCTTGTTCTTATGTTCTTATTTTCAATGGCAACCCCACAGGCACAGTATCACATACATGGTAGAAGGACACAGTATATTCGTCAGCTTACTGGGAAAGGAAATTGAAATGTGTTCTTTTTAAGAACAAAAAGTAGATTGGTTTGTCTTGAGGATACAGAAGGAATGTCTCAGCATGACAGGCAAGAACACAGAGTGTGGAATGAAGCAAAAGGAAAAGGAAAAGTGTGTTATACTCTAACCGACATTTAAATCTTAGCAAAACATTAAGTCAAAAAGCTGAAAGGCAAAACCACTGATCGTACTACCCTTCTTTAAAAGATAATCTTGACCGTTTGTTTGATTCTTCTATAGAGTTTATAAAACCTAACCTCAAAAAAACAACAGAGCTGCAGTAATATACTCCTCACACCAGTGCTTGGCACATCCATGAGTTGCAAAACAAGAACATAATGACCTGTAACAAAGTCACTTACAAGGTCCTGATGAAATCCAGCGTGTCTTTATCTTTTGCAACCATATCAGCCAAGATGTGCTGAACTCCAGATTTTACTTCCTCAATAGTTGAGAGCCCTTAAAGAAAACAAGTGACAACTGCATTCATTTATTTGAGTTAACATTGGTGACAACCCCCGTCCCCCAACACAGCCTCCACAGAACCTTCAGGGTAGCCATAAGCATGGTTTATCAAAATCTAAGACACTTGAAAAAGGTAATGGTTATCCAACAATCTTCATTTTTGGTTATCCAACATTATCTTCATTTTTTGCAACTTTAGTCTATTGAGAAACATGATGGAAACTCCACATGTCCCAGTTCGGACTCTGCGTTCGGCAGAGGCCAATTTACTGGTGATCCCCGGCCCCTCAATGATGTGGCTGGCCTTCACTCGGGCCAGAGCCTTTACAGCTCTGGCTCCGGCCCGGTGGAACTCTCTCCCTCCAGCTGTCCAGGCCCTGCGGGACCTTGGTGAGTTCCACAGGACCAGTAAGACTGAGTTGTTCCACCGGGCCTTTGGTGGGACCAGCCGCTAATGTGGTGCCCTTCGGTTGTTTCCCCTTTTGATGGTCCCCGTAACATTTGAGGGACCTACCGCCCCCTCTGGGGGGGAAGGGTTAGTGACCAGACGCAAGGAATTATATATTTGAATGCTGTGTTATGGGGATTTTTTAGGTTTTTTAATCCTAATAGAGCAGTGTTTTTACTGTAAATTATTGATGTTTTAAATTGTGCTCTATCTATATGATGTTAACCGCCCAGAGACCTTTGGGGGTGGGCCGTGTACAAAATTAATAAATAATAATAAATAATAATAATGTAAGGTCAGTACCAGCACCACAGGCTGGCATGTCCAAATCCAAAACTTTAGAGTCCAGAATACTTAACTCAGCAGAATGGGAAGTAGAGACAAAAGTCAGCCTATAGGAAATGCTCTCCTATTTATAAGGAAAAAAATTTATGAACAGATCTAGCCAATAAAGAAACATCATGCTGCTGATCACTGCCACGAACCATTCTTTCAAAGCTTCTTTTCTCTTGGAGTTGCTATGTCCATAAAGTTGGAACATAAGACCCAGGTTTGAATCCCTAATCTGTCATGGAAGCCCGATGGATGACCTTGGGCCAGTCACAAACATTCAGACTAACCTACCTCACAGGGTTGTTGTGAGGAAAAAGGGTAGAGAGAAGGGTGTGCACTGCTTTGGATCCCCATTGGAAAGGAAAGAGGGACACAAATGATACAAATAAAAATAAATATCCTACTATTTCAATCCCAACAGTCTGCAAACTTGGAGCCATTTAAAGATAATGAATTTGCTAGACATTTGTACTACACTTAATAGGTACACATCTAGAACTTGCTTCAACAAAATACACACAATGTATCTTTAACAGAGAATCCTCTCTGTAAAGCCTAGAACACACAGACAAGAATAATTGCTCTGTAAGCAGCTTTACATGGATCACACAAGGCCATTCATTGTTCAATATTGCCCCCTACAGATTTATCTGTAATTACTGTAACAGACATATAGTCAGATATACAGAATTTGCAATCGAACTCAAAATGAAGAATTTCATTCAAATAGTAATCCCCCCCCCCCCTTCTCAAGGTGCAATCAATCTCCTGCAGCATCACACATACAAATGAAGCTATCTTATACTGAAAGCCTCTTTGTCTATCAAGGTCAGTATTATATAGTCCAACTAGCAATGATTTTCCAAGGTAGCAGGTGGAGGTCTTTCTCATCACCTGCTGCTTGATCCTTTTAACTGGAGAAGCGAGAGATTGAACTGGGGAATTTTTTTGCAAAGCAGGTGCTTTTGCAAAGCAGGTACCCCTCTCAGCTGCTTATTTTATTAAAAACCTCTAAACCTAAAGTAATATCTTAACAGAAACTATTTTCAACAAGATTCTCCAATCCACTTTAGAGGTCACTCAGTAAGAGTAAAAAATTTTGTTCACAGGTTGAGCACCACCCTACAAGGAATAGAATGGACAACCCTAACTATTTTTATGAATTAGCCCAACACCTATTTCCTGTTATCAAACGTATACTATTAGGAAAATAACAAGTCATACAAAACAGCTTTAAAACATCATTCCATGTTCAGACACTTACTGTGTGAAACTGAACAACCAAATATTTTCTTTTCTGGAAGGTGTGCTATGGTGGACTTAGTTTACCCATATCCTATGCCCAGAAGTTAGTTTGCAAAATCCATTAATCTGTTGAACAGTCAGCTTTTAATACTGATTTTTAAAAGGAATCTTCAAAGTAATTTGATTCTTTCAGTCATTTCACTTCATGGAGCTGCCATTTGAGTGGCAGAAGCTTCCGTTACAATCAGCTTAAAAGAGCTCAGATTAGTTCCCACAATACAACAAACAGCTTCTAGTTTCATGTCTTGAACAAGGAAAGCAGTACCCATCAAAAGGCACAAACAAGGGGTAACTAATATGTAGGTACAAATAACAGGTACAACTGGCCATTGCAGGTGACATCAAGCCCCATTTTTCTCTTACACATGAACTTGGTGAGTCAATCAATGTTCTGAGGAGATGCCTAGAGGCAATAACATGTCAGAGAAGGATTAATAAACTGAGATTCAATCCACATAAGACAGGGATAATACAAGTCAAGAGTGTAGCTCATTAGTCAAGGTGTCAATGGTTTTAAAAAAACTGGTTTCATTTGCAAAATGGAACTCTCTCCCCAGAATAACTAGTTTTGGCAAGAGGGAGGGTCATTGGTGCCCTTAAGCCTCATGCCCTTAGGAGATTTTTCCCTCCAAAATTCTAACAGTCAATTGTGCTTTGACTGAGCCACCATTTTGTTTGTCAATATGCAATGCCGTAGCATGAATGTGGTAATTTAGACACTGTGTATCCACTTAGTGTTTTTCCACTTTTATAAATCAAATTCCACAGTAAGAATGGTCTTTACTAGTACAACTAGATACTTCACAGACAGGAAGATTAGTAGCTCTGTAGAGACACCAAAATAATATTTTCCTTTCTGTCAGAAAAATAATAATAAACTGGGCCCCAGAGGCTTGTAAAGTTTAAACAAAGAATCAAAAGTTTTTATTTACAAGAAATAAATCAGGAAATTTTTCTGGCAAAGGATACAACTGAAATTATCTACAAGTGAGAGGTTACTATTTTACAAGTTGTTTCAGTATCTTTTTACAGTTGATACAAGGTTCATACAGGTCACGATCTTCAGTGCCTTTAAGTTGTTACAGTCACTTAAATTCTCCACAAAGGATCCACCAGGACAGGTGTTCAGTTTCTGTTTGGCTCTCTAGTTAATGTGCTAATAAAACCTTAATTTCTACCCTCAGGTAAGTATAACTTACACAGTTCCTTAAAGACTAACTCTAAGACAGTCTCACATTTCACACGGTGCTTATCAGAGAAAGACTTATGGCTTTCCCCCAGGAAGCCCTATCCTTTCTCTATTTATCAACTAAATCACCTTCAGGAGCTTCGCTGCCCCATATCTGGGTGGATTGTCCTCAAGAGAAAATCAGTCAAGCCACCAGTGGGATTAATTGGTGTTATTGTGTAACGGTTAACTCCAGGACCTTGGAACAGATTCCACAACTTAAACCTGTCCTTCCTGGCACTAAATCAGAGTACCTCAGCTCACTTAGAACTGGCTCTCAGCCTCCATAGAACAGAGCCACAACAGAACAACCGTTCACTGTGAAATTCAAATCAATTCTCTCTCAAATCTCTCAGTGCTCTGTTTGCTCAGCAGTTACTCTAGCCAATCACATGGTCTTCCATGTTAACCCTTTGGGCTCTCAAGATTCTACTGTCTGAATGTGCCTAAGTATCTGTATACGTTACACTAGTTTCTTCTTATCTACCACTATCTCCCGCCAATGGGTGAAAACTTTCTTGTTTCATCTGGTGTTCCCTAAATGATCCCTCCTTCCTGCTCTATGTTTTAATTTCTGAGTCTGTGTTTTTGTATATACATTGTACACTTAAGATCAAGCTCATTCATACCACAGCATTCTTCATTACTATGAAGGGGTGAGACAGTTGGAAAGTGAAGAAAGCTGACAGGATGAAAGTTGATTCATTTCAAATGTGGTGTTGGAGGAAAGTTTGACTGATACCATGGACCACCAAAAAGACAAACAAGTGGGTTCTGGATCAAATCAAGCCTGAACTCTCTCCAGAAGCTAAAATGACTAAACTAAGGCTATTGTACTTTGGTCAGCTTATGAGAAGACAAGAGTCACTGGAAAAGACAATAATGCTAGGAAAAGTTGAAGGCAGAAGGAAAAGAGAACGGTCCAACCTGAGAAGGATTGACTCTGTAAAGGAAGCCACGGCCCTCACTTTACAAGAGATGGCAAGGCTGCTCATGATAGAGCACTTTGGAGGTAATTAATTCATAGGGTTGCCATATGTCAGAGGATGCCACTTAACACAACCACGCCTACACCCACATTATAAATTTAGTTTTATAGTATTTTAAGATGATTTGCTTTTGATTGTAAGCTTCCTTCATGGCCCTGACTGGACTGAAAGGCAGAACATACACCCTGTAAATAGTTAAAAATAAATGTTTATCTCACTATGGCCCTTGGAGAAAGACCAGTATGCACAGCCAATGAAGTTGGTTGTTGAACAGGGAATATGTTTTATGGATATATAAAGTCATCTTTCTTCCTCCAACTAAACCCTGAGGTGTTAAAGAGTTATCTGAGAAACCAAGGGCCTGGAGCTTACCTTCCACATTGGACTTGACATAAGAAAACAGGTTGAGTTGTCGAGGATTTCCAAGAAGCAGGTTGGCTGCAGGTTCTAATCCCAACTGTCTGGCCCTCTGAGCTTTGGTGCCTTTACTTCCAGTTTTATATGGACCATACTAGGATAAAACATACACATACAACATACATAAACAGAATATATTAAAGTAAAAAAGTAGCAGAGAACCACATATTGGCACGTATTCTACCATTCCATAGAGCAAAATTTCCAGACCAAGAGATCTTCCACTAGCTTGTGGCTGTTCCTTTCAAGTTTGAGAAAGGCTCCCTCCTGCAGTCTACAACTGGATACATGCTGATATTCTAGACTTTGTCACCGTCAGCTTATTTTGAGGTACTTTACCTTTTCAGTGAGAGATACTATTTACACAAAGCATAAAAATAATGCAAGTGATATTTGTTACATAACACCAAGATGTTAAATGCACACTAAAATACTGTGAATGTTTTTGTTAGAAAAGGAGGAGAGGTAAAACCTGTATAATTTTAAGACATTCTTGGAAGTACAGTTTTGAACAGCACCCCATACCAACAAACAGTGAGCTTTCTAATGCATGCCCACATTTATTTATCTTATAGTTAACAGTGAAGTCTCACCCAAACTGTGGATATCTAGATCTGTGGATCAGGGCTACAATGAATATAAACAGATAGTTCTGCAAACTTGCAGCGCACATCAAGTCTGTAGAAAAATCTGAAAACGTCGAAAATACATGGGTGGTTTTGAATCCCCCCCCCCCCCCCAAAATATAAGCTTTGTCTATACCTGTGCTGAGGCAGAAAAGCTGCAGGGAAGTAGGGGAGCTGTAGCCACCACTGCCATCTGGGAAAGAAAGCTGCTGGGCACCCAGGAGAGTTGCTGCTACTGATGCCGCCATGGTGGAGGTGAGCTGCTGGGCAGGTGCTGCTTTTGCCATTAAGGGAGGATGCTGCATGGGGGGGAGGGCAAATCTCTCTCTTTCTGACTAGCACCTCTACTATTTGGCCTCTTTCTTCTCTAGAACTGATAGTATAAGGGGGACACCCACCCACAACCTTTTGATTTTCTGGCAGCATATGAGCTTTTGTGAGCTATAGCTGAAAAAGCAAGCTGTGACTCACAAAAGCTTGCCAGAAATTTTGTTAGTCTTTAAGGTGCTACTGGACTCTTGCCCTTTCCTACTACTACAGGTAGATGGATTAATACAGAACAGAACAGCAAAGCCAGTAGAACCAATGTATAAGAAGTCCTTCATAACACATAGGAACTCCATGACAAATATACAGAGGTTCAGCTGACAAACTGAACCTCTGTATACTTGTCGGTATAAAAAGGAGAGCAGACTGTTGAAGAATACTAGCAGTATTTTATAGATGTGCTTGAAGAAGAAATACTAACAACGTGATCCAGCTCCTCCATAGTTCTGCAGTTTAACAAAGCAATTAAGAGGTCTTCTGATAGCTTTCCTTCCTTCTTAAGTTTCTGTATTGAGCCACGGACCTTTTTGACAACAGCTCTAAAATAAAAAGAGAAAGGTGTCAGTTAAAATGCTATTTAGTCATAATACTTACAGCTCCAGTATCCTGTTGCAGCTTTTCTGTCTGTGGACTTCCAAGAAGTAGCTGGTTGGCCACTGTGTGAACAGAATGTTTTATTTGATGGGCCTTTGGTCTGATCCAGCATGGCTCTTCTTATGTTGTGTTCACTAAATACCAGTACTAGGAGACAGCATCAGTCTCCATGCCCTGCTGCTGGCTTTCTAGCACATAGTGTGTTTCTGCCCACTTCTGGCAAAGTCAGCTGAGGTTCCTGAAAATTTATTCCATAAGACACTCTGCTGTTATGGCTGCAGCAGACTGCCACCTTTCTGGGTTTTTAGCTCTTATTCCAAATGACCCCCTAAACCAAGACTTTTGTAACGCAATACCCTACAGGTTCAGAGGGATCCAATGGATCAAACTTTAAGGCCAACTCTACAAGCTAAAGCAACGTGGCACCCATGGCACCCACCAACACCCCTTCTGGCACTCACCAAGTGTTTTTACAAAGTGAGTGGGGCCAGGTAGGACTTTTGACCAACAAGGCTGTACAGATTTTTAAAAATGTTGCATTGGCACATCACAAGGATCTACACTGTGTTACTGAAGTTAAGCTGTGCCAACCAGTATGTGGCTGGCTTTGCCTCCTGCAGCAGCCATTTTCTGTCAGCCATTCTGTTGTTGTGCCCACTGTATTGTGTCAGAATTCCGAATGTGTCAGTAGGCACAAAAAGGTTGGGGACCCCTGAGCTAAAGGCTGAGGACATGAGACACATGGCATAGAGTAGATGTTATTTTTGTTCTACTGTTGCTGAAAGTATAGTTAGGTTGCAAACATCCCATGTGTCTTTAATAGCATTACAACAGAAGACAAAAATGTTTTCAAAGCCACTATACTTTCCTAACATTTAAGTGTCCTTAAACCAAGCTGGAACCTGTAAAAGGAAAAGTTTGGCAAAGAATATCTGTGAAGTGGAAAGACACCTTCACACAGAGATAGAAATTACACCATTACTTTCAAGCACTTCTACAGAAACGTAAGCTCCATTTTTGTTCAGTATATATTAAAACAGGAAATATCATTTCATGCTGCAGGTGGGCATCTCATTTATTTTAAAACACTGCCACCTACAATAATGCCACGCAAATAATTTTTTTTAAAAGAGCAAGGAATGGGCTAGTCTAAAATCCTTCTTCCTTGAAGATAATTTATTTTGTTGCCACATATGGCATTCCTACCTGCAGTGGCATAGCCCAGTCTAACATTCACTACCTCATGCTGCTGAATGTGTAGATCAGGTCTCTGTCCCAGGTTAAACGGAACCACATCTTTCCCCTGTACTTGAGCAACAATTCTTGCCCGTGAACCACTGTGACACAGACCTCTTGGATACAGAATTTTTATGTGTGAAGGAAGATGGTGATAATAAAAGTTACTGAATTTGCATTAATTCCCCCACTCACTTCTGCCTCCACTCCACCACTTACTGTAGTTCCTCTAACGTTTGCTGCACCTCTCGCAATGCGTCAGCTTCCAGATTGTTGATGAGCTCTTTTCGGTACCGGGCAATAAAAGGAATAGTATTGTCATCTTTGAAAAGCTGGATTATGTTTGCACACACCCATTCTTCAATACCAGTCCTTTGTGACAAGACCTGCAACAACAACCAGAGTCATTGAAAACAATGATTTCAAAAACTAAAACTGTTTCTGATAGGCTTCTTTAGAGTCTCCATGGCACATGTGCACTTTGCTATTGTTTTTAATTCTTAAATGTCTATTGTGGTCTACATGGCTTACAGCTATTAAACCTGAATAAAGTAAATTTAAAACTATAAACATATGTTGTTTAGTTCTGTCTACTTCACATTTAATTAAAGACTGCAAATGGTCCACAGTCACCCAGCAAGCTTTGTGGCTGAACGGGTTTTACAGCCCAATCTGGGTTGGGGGAGAAGAATTGCCACTCAGATGTGGTGCAGGCATATTTGCCCCCTCTGCCAGTGTGAAGGGCACCCCCACCAACAGAGAAGGCAAGGACGATGGTGTTCAGGCACCACACAGCTCTGTGTTGGTGAAACCTGGAAGTGGATGCTGCCACGGAGCTATGCTGGCATCCGAGCAGACAGTGGCACAAGGTTTGATCAGGGTATTCCAGGGATGGAGTTGACTGTAGTCAGCTTCCGCCTGGACTTTCATGCCTGGGATGCTGTGGCCAGGATCTTAGACTTATGCCACCCCAAAGGTATGTATAACTCTGTTTAGTCCTATGAAGGGCTTTCAGACAGCTGAGAATGTTTTGTTTCTGCTACCTCCCCGTGCCACCTGAAAGCCCTATGGAGTCAACACCATCCCCAGCCACCGGGGACTTTTGGATTGGGTTGTTAGACCTAGGCCTCCCTAGTTCCACCCTGACAGCACATCACTCTGGCTCTATCTGATTCCATGTATTGCTACACTAAGTCATGATACTGACAGCCAAGTAGTTGTACAGACTGGGAACCAGGAAACAAAAATGTAAGAGCCAGCTCAGCCAGGAAACATGAGAAAGTAAAGGGGAAAGGATATACCTGCACTATATTCCAATTCATTTTTTGGTCCTCTTTCTCTGCAGAACGCACAGCATATTTTACAGGATTTCCTTGAGGATGCGTGGATGATTTCACTTTTTTTAAAGGAGGTTCATCAAATGCATAGTCTTCTTCAGACTCTTCCACCTTCGCTTTCTGTTTAGATACAGCACTTGTGGAGGGTTCTTCAGCATGGTCCAGGCCACAAACAGGCTGCCCTAAACTGAGATTCTTCATTGGAAATACTGCGGGTTTTTCAGCAGGACTTTTCAGATTTGTCTCTTCCTTAAGTTGCGCTTCTCCTTCATTCCCTCCAGAAACTGGAACAGGTAAAGATGTGTCCTGACCAAGGAACCAAGCATTGACAGAGCAAAAGAACATTAATACTGGACCACTGCAGCCCAGTTGAATTATGAAGGCTTTTTAAAAAATACAAGTTATTTCCTTGAATTATACAGAAATGTTATATGGCCAAAGTTAAGCTTTGAATACACATAAAACATTGCTTAATATGAAAACTATATTATTCATTTTCTTCCACTGTAATATGAAGTAATCCCTTACAAACAAGAGTCTGAGAACTAAACATCACTCTCCTCTGAATTCATTGCATAAGTGGCAATGCTTTATTTTTTAATAAATTGTGTGTGTGTGTGTTTGTTTTTATACAGAACTAACACAGAGAACTAAGTGCTAATACAGTTAAGTCCTCTGAAGTTAGTTGATTTTATTTATTTATAACATTTATTCACCTCTTTCTCCCCTAAGAAACTCAAGGCAGCTTAAAATAAAAATAAAACACTATAAAACACAAGAAACACAATAATAAAATTCATAGAAGTGAGCAATTAAAAAGCTCTGAATAGGACTACCAATAATAAAAACTAGATCAATCAAAATGCAGTTCTAAGTAAAGCTGTCTTCAACTACCTACTAAGGATTGACAATGAAGGGGCCAGATGTACCTCCCTGGGGAAGTTGTTCAATAATTGTTGAGCTGCCATAGAAAAGGTCCTTTCTTGTATACCCACCCAACTGGAAGGGACACTAAAAAGGGCACCTCCTTGCAATCTTAATTCCAGGGCAGGAAACTATGGGAGAACACAGTGCTTCAGATGCCTTGGTCCCAAGCCACATAGGGCATTAAACAACACAACCAACACCTTAAATTGGGCTTGAAAGTGGATCAGTAGCTAGTGTAATTGTTGTAGTATAGCTGGTCCTAACCAATAGCCAAGCTGCAGAATTCTGTACTCCCTGCAGCTTCCAAATATTCTTCAAGGGTAGCCCCAAGCAGAGCATACTGCAATAGTTCAGCCTAGATATGATAAAGTCATGGATCACTGTGGCTAAATGTGACTGACAGGAATAGACACTTACTGGCTCCTCTTTAACAACTACCTTCTTTGTCCTTTTACGAACCACACTAGTTTTCTTCTGATTTACAGTTGGCTTTTTCTCTTTAGGTTCTTTTATTTTGGGGACAGTAGTTTTCTTCCGATTTACAGCCGGCTTTTTCTCTTTAGGTTCTTGTATTTTGGGGACCTTGGCCTTATTTGTAGCTTTCTTTTTGGGCTCCCATTCCTCTTCAGACAACTCCCCCTCCTCTTCTGATGATGATGATCTGACAAAAAGAAGAGGAAAAAACCTGTAAAGTACACACTATGTGCACAACTATACTGAAAACATGTATAACCCATGTACACTGAATGTTTTTTTAATATGTGATTTGAGACATTCCGACAGTAACTTGATTAAAATTAAAATGTGATTTAAAACCCACATATCTCTGGGTACTGGTCCACAATTTCATCATTTGTAAAATGACTGTGTATTGACTCTTTCTCACAAACAGATGCACTTGTGCACAAGAGGGATATGCATGAATTCAGGGTAACGTGAACGGGGCTATATACAATCTATGTTTAATTTACACTTCATATTTCTTTATACACATGTTGAATAATTCTTATGTTACATTCAGTATGTGTACAGCTGACCATGTGATTTAAATCCCACTTTAATCCAGGTTCTGGTGCCCAATTTTGTTTGCAAAATGAACACACAATGACGCTTTCTCCAAATTCTTCAACAATTTCTATGGTTGTATAATTATATGGTCAGAGAAATCCTTAATTGGATGACCCAAACTAGTTTGATCTTATCAGATGTTAGGGGCTAAGCAGGATCACCCAGGTTAATACTTGGATGGCAGACCACCAAGGAGGACTAGGGTTACTACACAGAGGCAGGCAACAGCGAATCACCTCTAAATATCTCTTGCCTTGAAAACCCTACAGGGTCACTATAAGTCAGCTGTAACTTGACACACTTTCCACCACCTCACACGAGCCCTGGGAACTCTAGAACATCTAATTCGGATTCAAAGATAACAAACATCAATTTCAACTCACGATTTAAGAAAGGAAGGCAGTTCATCTTCTGATATGGCTGGCTTTGCTGCTCTAGCTTTTCTAGGCAAAGCTGACATCTGACAAAATGGGATCAAAAAATATATCAAGTTACTGGAAAAAAATTAGGAATCCCAAAATACCTCCCTACTCACTGTTTCTGGATTGCAGATTCCCCCAATTAGCAGAACCACATTATATTAATAGAAATATTGACCATACTTAGAGATCATTAAAATTCCAGCTTAATCAAAAAACTGGAACAGTGGTTTGGATTAAACAGAAAACCCAAATCAATCACCCCACATCTGATGCCTTAGATGGGCTATGATCAGGTTAAAATACAGCTTGGCAAACAGGATACACCTGTATCCATTATACTGAGCTGCTATTTTTACTGAGATACAGCATCTCTGAAACACTCCATCAAATAAATGAATCAACCTGGCTAGAAAAAACTTGGATTAAGATTGCGCTCAGGTAACTGATATCCTTCACATGCTACCTAGGGGTTTCACATAGCACTAGTACTAATGTGATAGAATTCAATCAGTATAGCATTAAATCCAAATTATCAGCCACAGAAAAAATAAACTTATCATCAACATGATAAAAATATCAAGAGATCTGAATTAAAGAGACAGTAAAGAACATCACACACTTGGATACCAAAATAAATATTTCCCATCAGATGGATAGTTAGCTGAAGACCCTCAAGCTATGTTCAGACCTAGAATTTACAAGCAAACCATAAAGCTGCACACTTCATGGTCATCTGAAATACAAGATATGAAATTTGGTGTACTCTCTTTTAAAATACAAACAAAAGAGCCTTAAAATTAAGCCTAAAATTAAGTTAACAGCATATACTTCACAGAGGAATACATTGAATATATTCATGTGGGCCGTATAAACTTGGCAAGCAGCACATGTATTTTGTATTCAGAATCCATATCCAAGTACCAAATAACCTTGTGAGAAATTTCCTACTTACATAGCAGCATGTCCTGAAAAAAAACAACACTAAACTATTAATGTGATACCTTCGTACTTGATGCTGGTTTGGATTGTTCCAGAAGTGCATATATTTTGTACTCAGATAATGTTCTCTTCAGAAATATCTCCAACAATATTGCTGTAAATAGCTAATTCTGTTCTTAGTACGTACCCATTTATAGACCCGCCATTTGTATAATCCTGCCATGTGCACTTTACCATCTTTTGACTCCACTGCATTAAAAAAAAGCACTTTCTTTGCATTCAGGAAAGCTGAAATATTTGCCAGTTGAGGCTAACACTGTTTGGCATCCCCCCACAAACAGTTACTGGCCTTCCTCCCTGTTTGCATTGCTACATATGATTGTATACTTTTTCGAATTGAATAGAGTACATATATTTTTATTTTAAAC
The DNA here is from genome assembly GCF_021028975.2 of Sphaerodactylus townsendi. Classification (NCBI taxonomy): domain Eukaryota; kingdom Metazoa; phylum Chordata; class Lepidosauria; order Squamata; family Sphaerodactylidae; genus Sphaerodactylus; species Sphaerodactylus townsendi. Next base: position 49,277,313 of record NC_059425.1, on the reverse strand, counting down.
GGCGGTTTGACATCTTGAGGATGAGACTTAGGTGGAAAGCAACAGAGGCATGCTTTAAATACATAAATGTGAGTTTGACGCTTGTGGAAAGCTGGAGTCAAAATTAACCTGATGGGTAATGAACCATAACAATTCACCAATTGCACTTCACCCTGGAAGAGCCAGCCGTCATGCAGATCGCAACCCCACAAAGTGTGGTGGGTGAAACCGAGGACTTGTCTCCTACTTTGCGTTTTAAGATCAAGGAAAGTCCCAGGAGGATCAACCGTATGGCTAAAGGCAGCTTCCCTCCAACAGCAGCAACCCCGGAGTAAGGGTTTCCTCCTCCTCCTCCCGCCACTTCACGCACCTTCCTGGATTTCTTTGTGTTGGAGAAAGGAGCTGAATGAAGCGCGCCTCTTTTTCAGCTCCTCCATCCGCCGGTGCGCGTTTCGGATTTGAAAGGGGCGCCACTCAATCCAGAGCGGCGGGGCAGAGTCAGGCACCAAAACCCCCGCAAGCTGCAAAACGCCCAACCCGAGGACAAGGAGGAGGAGACGGAGGAGGAGAAGGAAGTAGTTGCTCTCCAAAGCGAGGAAGCCCCGGAACAACTATTTCCCAGTCAACGAGGGGAGGTGACTGCAGTTTGGGGGCTGAGCCTTTATCTCGCTTGCTCCCGACTTTGCGTGCTGAGACTATATAATAAGAGCCAGCGCGATCCCGTTGTTAAATTTATTGCTGGTCGAAAAATTTGCAAGATTTGCCAGCCCCGCTGTTTTGATCCCGATCCACGTGGAAATGCGGTTATGCAGAAAGCACTTCTTGCTGGTCTCAGATTGATGGTCTGATAATCGCAGGTTGTGCCCTTAATTGACTTGCATATGATGATTGGGCTGCCAGCTCTGGGTAGGCAAATTCCTGGAGGTGGAGGTTGGGAAGGGTGGAGTTTGAAGAGAAGAAGCAGCTCAGCAGAATATAACGACGCAAGAGTCCACCCTCCAAAGCAGCCACTTGCTCCAGAAGAATGAATGTACCTGATCTGGAAATTATCTCCACTTGATTTGGGGAAAACTGCTGTTTTATTCTTTTTTTTTTGTCCCTCTGCTGTTTCAAGAGAGGCCGGAGAAAAGCCTTGATCTTTTTCCCCATTCTGTTATGCTGCACGCATTCATCAGATTATGTGGAAGGATGTCAGTATGGTCTGCTGAAGAAAAGTTAGTTGGGGAAGGGATGAGGAGCAGGATACATGTAGGCAGGGACGTTGCTATAGAGTTTTTATGGGGGGGTTCAGGGGGCCATGCCCCCACCCACCCCTGGGGCATGGCTATGCCTCCCCAAGCCCCACCCCTGGCCTCTATGCTTATAAAAGCCCCTCTCTGAGGAGGCCGGGGATGGCAGACTTCCCTGCCCTCCCCCCCACCAGCTGAGCTCCCAGCTGGCAGCCCCTTTTGCCCTCCCCTCTGGGCACAGAGGCATAGCTGGGGGAAATGGAGCCTGGTGCAAAATCTGAGGTTTGCGCCCCCTTCCATGGGCAGCTGCAGTGATGCTGGAATCCACTCCCAAACAGCATCACTTTCAATGGTGTTTAAACTAGAGAACCAAAATTCTTTTAAATCCACCTTAAAGGGAGAATCTGGGATCCCCAGTTAAAACAACATTGAAAGTGATGCTGTTTTGGGGTGGATTATCCCCCACCCGGAAACACCATCACTTTCAATGTTTAAACTGGGGACCTCAAATTCTCCCTTTAAATCCATGCCAAAGGGGGAGGATTTCAAATGAGAATCTGGGGAAATTTGGGGGGTGCCTGCTGTCAGGGTGCAATTGTTAAGTTAGCAACACCAAACTTTCAGGATATCTTTAGGAGACTCTCCTAATAATACCACCCAGGTTTTGTGAAGTTTGGTTCAGGGGGTCCAAAGTTATGGATTCTCAAAGGTGTAGCCGACATCTTCTACTAGCTTCCATTGGAAACAATGAGGGATGGGGCACCCCCTTTGGGAGTCCATAACTTTGGACCCCTTGGACCAAACTTTACAAAATCTGGGTGGTATCAGTAAGAGACTCTCCTGATGATACCACCCAGGTTTGGTGAAGTTTGGTTCAGGAGGTTCAAAGTTATGGACCCTCAAAAGTGAGCTCCCATTGGAAACAATGGGGGATGGGGCACCCCTTTTGGGAGTCCATAACTTTGGGCCCCCTGAACCAAACCTCACCAAACCTGGGTAGTATCATCAGGAGAGTCTCCCAACAAATCCCTGAAATTTTGGTGCTGCTAGCCTAAAAACTGCACCCCCTGCAGGCCAAAAACTAAAAATACAAAAAACCACAAACGGTGGGGATGAGTTTCAGACATGTAATGGGGGTGTTTGAACATGAGAAACCCCCCCCCCCTTATCTACATCCTTACATGTAGGTGAAACACAAACTGAACAAATTAGGAGGGGTATCTAATACCCCATAGGACAGGGTCAGAATTCAAAATGACGGAGAGCTGGGCCAAAACTAACAAAATGAATTTCAACAGGGAGAACTGTAAGATACCACACTTAGGCAGAAAAAATAAAATGTACAAATATAAGATGGGCGACACCTGGTTTGACAACAGTACATGTGAAAGGGATCTGCACTGACTAACTCAACCTAGGTTCGATCTGTCAGGCTGGAAGTGTCGACGTAGGTCGATTCCTCCATTACTTCCCACAGCAGCTGAGGTCGTCCTGCCGGAGCTGAGCTCAGAGTACGAGATCACCTCAGTGTGTCATTCGCTCCTTGTTCCTGATAGGCTGCTGCGTTGCTATGAGCAGCGTGTAATCTGCCCTCTGTTTATGCGCATGGCCATCGCTCCTATACAGAAGCGGGGGGAGGCGCATTTTTTGCCGGCACGAGTCTCCTGTTCTGCGCGTGCCCAAGACATTCATCTGTGATTGGCTGAACAGACGAATCGAGGCAATGGAGATTCCCCACTTCACCAGCTTTGCCCTGGGTTCGATGTAGGTTCCCCGGAAAACTGTACCTCGGAGGTGAAGTCGGAAATTTAACGGCAGGATGGAGCAGAGCAGGAACTCACCCGCTTCAAACTCGCCGGATGTGAGGGTTACATTGAACCTAGGTTAAACCTAGGTTGAGTTAGTGAGTGCGGAATCGCCCTGGGAGTCTTAGTAGACCACAAGCTGAATATGAATCAACAGTGTGATTTAGCCACTAAGACTACCAATGTGATTCTGGGCTGCATCAATAGATGTATAGTATCTAGGTAATACCATTCTGCTCTGTGTTGGTCAGACCTTACCTGGAATACTGTGTTCAATCTTGTGCCCATTCCTGGGCACCACAACTCAAGAAGGCTGGCTGGAGCCATTCAGAGGAGGGTGACCAAAATGGTAAAAAGTCAGGAATTCATGCCCTATGAGGAGAGACTCAGAGAGCTGGGTATGTTTAGTCTGGAGAAGAGAAGGTTAAGGGGTGGCATGACAGCCATCTTTATACATAATTGACTAAGGGTTCAAATGTTCGATGTTAGCCAATTGCAGTGGCTATTTTTTTATTACTGGTCTAACTTGATCTGTAAACCTTCAAAATAAATTTGCACTACATATTCAGGATACAAATGTTTTACAAGTAAATAAATTCAGACCAGCCTGGCCACGTCTTATCTCTTTGTGACAACTTCTTAATGTTCTCTTTTTTCTTGAACAAGTAGTATAAGAAAGTGTCCAGTGTGATTTAAAATCATTTACCCTGTTATTTAAGTGTTAAAGACTGCTTCTCTTTTCTACAGCTTCTTATGCTTTTACCAAACTGAGCAGGAAGAGAATGTAATGTTTTGCAGATTTATCATTTAGCCACTAGATGCCGCTATGTGCTAAAATAATAAGAGAAAATTTGAGATTGTCTCTTACGCAGGGTCGTTTTAAATGTGGAAAATGTGCTGCATGCCCTTTGGCAATAGAGATGACAAGGATTGATTTCTCTCATGTTAACTATGTTAAGGATTTGGAAAGGTTTTCAAACTGCAATTCACAGAATGTTGTGTATTTCATTGTGTGTCCTTGCAAAAAATATTATATTGGAAAGACCAGTAGGATTTTGAAATCCCGAATTTTTGAGCACGCCTCACACATTAGGAATGTCATCAAGACTGCTCCACCAGTGGATCACTTTGTACAGATGAATCATCCTTGGGACGCTTTACGGTTTGGAGTGTTGGCTACTGTTCCAGATATTTCTGAGGATGCTGATATTAAACTACGACGACTTGAGAGTTTTTTTATTTACAGATTGGACACCTTGCAGCCTGATGGGCTTAACTTAAACATCGACTTCAGACCCTTCTTGTGAGCTTAATTACTTGCACCTGCCTCCCTTGACTGTTCTTATAAATTGGTTGCTTCTGTCCTTGGTTTCAAGGGTGAGGTGAGAGGCATAAGAAAAAACAATTTTGCAGAGCGCGACCCCTACGTGGTAATTTTGGTGCAGTATTTGTTTTTCTTTGTTAACAAAAATACTGGTTGAACGCTGTACATATTGTTACTAATGTCTTATCATTTTCTGTAGATTATAGTTTAGATTAGAGCATTGAGAAAAATCCCTGTAGATTATAGTATAGATTAGAGCATTGAGAAAAATCCCTGTTTTTTACTTGTAAGAACTTCCATGGTTTGGAATTGGTGTTCCCTGTATATGGTGATTTTTTGTGTAACATGTTTTTTATTTTGTTTTACAGAACAGCCTTGAAGTTTTCATGAGGCCAGTAATTATCTAGATTCTGGCTAGCTGTTGCTGCCATTGCGTTGAAATTTGCTGTGTGCCTGTATTGTACAAAATTGTTTTGAAATAATTCTTAAACATTGCCATGATGTTATAAAATACCGTGTGACTTTTTAGTCTTCAGTCAGGTGGGTACAAATTTTCTCTTATCATTATTGTGTGTGTACCTTCCCCTTAATCTTAAGTATGGAGGTGATGTGCTAGAAAGCATATAGTTTCATTTTTCTTCCAACAGTGTTTCTTTCAACATCAACCTGAGTTTCTGTTGTTGATGGCTATTACTACTATCCAGTACAGTGTACAGAACATGTATGACCCTCTGAATTTTTCAAAAGTGGGAGTAAAATGTGGTAGATACATACATAATAAGGAATTCCAAGAGGCTTACAAGAGCTGAATTCCGAGAGGCTTACAAAAGCTGTAGCCTGATGATGGTATCTGAGTTATGCTATGTTTATTCTGTTTGCTTTTAGTGTTTTATTTTATAGTGTTTTATTTTGTTAAAAAAAGATAGGTAGAAAATGTTGTCTTGAATGAATAGACAAGAACATCTGCGGTGGCATACAAGCATTCCAGAAGACCGTCTTGCCCACCACACCACAGGAAAATTTCAGGATCATATTGTGCATGTTCTAGGTTGCACTCAAAGTGATGGTGAGACCGAAGTGTGCTGGTAACTTGTATAAACTGTAGCCAACATGAAACCAAAAGAGGGGGTGGAATGGACTTCAGACCACAGGGAAAGAATACCATTTTCTAAGTCTAGAAAATGTGTACCTTCTGATCTATTCATGTCTTGATCTATTCCCAAACTGAGGAGGAACATGTTCTGTTGAAGAACAGAAAGTCTTGAAGAATCTGGTTAATGACATAAAAACACCGGAGGCCCCGGATAACCCGAAGGGCATTACTTGATATTCATATTTGGTATTAAAGGCAGTTAAATGTTCAAAGCCCTCTGCTATTCTCACTCAATAATAAGCTTCACGCAATCAGAACTGGAGGAGGACGCACGGGAGGGGTGTGCCAAGCATCGGAAATGGGAGCCTTCTTGAGCAAGCTAGAATGGAAAACTGGATGAATTTTGCTTAGTGCTTTAGGAAGGGTTCCCTGAAGGTACACAGTTTAAAAACTTCTGCCGGCTACCTTAGAAGTGAGTTAACAGGCGTATTCTTCATTTAGCTGTACCTTACCCCCTTTTTCTTCCAAATCATGTTCATCTGTTGTCTTGGCATAACCATTTCCCTTCCCAAATGCTTTCCCAACCTGTTCCTCCAATCAGTATTTCCAGTTCCACAAAAGAGAAATATATTGGTCAGGTGCCCATGTGACTGATGTTTCATTGCTTACTAAAGACCTTTTTACTCATCCAGGGTTTGATAGTTGGTGCAGTTTGGTACCTATTGAACTTTGATTATAGAATACTATGTATTTTATGCAGTTCTTCCAAATGTTTGTTTTATTTGCACATATTTACTATGATTGTAAACCACCCAGGCTGCCTGAAAAGGCAGCGCATACATGTCAGTAATAAATTGTACAATCATGCAGATTCTGTATTTTTATAATTCAGTGAAATCAAACACAGAACAGTTGAGGATCTCCAGCGCCTATAGCTACACTCCAAACTGTTCAGTCATTTTCAGACAGAAAATTATTGCCTGCTACTGCTTGCTAGTACTGCATGCCATAAACCTTTTCCTTTAAATTTGCAGAGCAGTGTGGCAAATAAATAGCATAGAAAGTGTACTTGCCACTGAATACACAGCCCCAGATGTCTTTCCACAGGACAGGTTCTTATTTCTTTGCTTCACAGTTTTCCTCTTTCTGTTCTTGTAAGCTCCTGAGCTGCACCACAGGAGTTTCTTGTATTTCATCCTGCCAGGTCAAATGGCAGGTTGGACATTTACAAACAAGTTGCTGATGGAGAGGTCATTGCAAGAAGCAGCAAGCCTGGAGTGAAATAATGTTCCTTGCGCTGGGCAAGAGGAATGAGGCAGGCATCAGAAAGAAAGGGTCAGCAATGGATTGCCTTTTAAAACTGCAGATAGTAAAGCCTTTCATTAGGACTGATTGATGAAGCGTCACAAAGTAACAAGCAAGTTTTCAAATTCTACAAAAATCTTTATCGAAGAGGATGTTCAGTACAAAAATAAAGGGCGGGAAAGAGAAGCTTCAGGATAAGATGGGAAAACTCAAGTCTTCTGCTTGCAGAGTATATGAAGTGTTACTGACTCAGATTAGGCATGGCAAAACAGATTGCAAATAGTATCAAAGGGGGAAGGGAAATTCTGGTGTTGGGGTTTGTCTTAAAGACAAGTCTGGTAGTAGTCATAACAACTGAGGAAGCACATTAGAGTGTTCAAAAGATTTCACAGATTTTATCCCAGTAGTCCTTAAAATGCCTAGACCTGGATAGTCCTACGCTAGCCCGATCTCTTTGAATCCAAGAAGCTAAGCAGGCAAGGACGTAGATTAAAGGGGGGGGGGTTTCTCGGGTTCAAACCCCCGCATTCATGTCCGAAGCTCCGCCCACCCGTTTGTGGATTTTTAAAACATTTTTAGTGTTTTTCGGTTTTTGGCCTGCAGGGGGTGCATTGTTTAGGCTAGCAGCACCAAACTTTCAGGGATTGTTTGGAGGACTCTCCCGATGATACTGCCCAGGTTTGGTGAGGTTTGGTTCAAGGGGTCCAAAGTTATGGGCTCCCAAAGGGGTGCCCCATACCCCATTGTTTCCAATGGGAGCTAATAGGAGATGGGGCTACACCTTTGGGGGTCCATAACTTTGGACCGCCTAAACCAAACTTCACCAAACCTGGGTGGTATCATTAGGAGAGTCTCCTAAAGATACCCTAAAAGTTTGGTGTTGCTAGCGTAACAATTGCACTCCTGACAGCAGGCACCCCACAAATTTCCCGATTCTCCTTTTAAATCCACCCCCCTCGGCATAGATTTAAAGGGAGAATCTGAGGTCCTCCGTTAAGAAGAAGAAGAAGAAGAAGAAGAAGAAGAAGAGTTTGGATTTATATCCTCCCTTTTTCTCCTGTAGGAGACTCAAAGGAGCTTACAATTTTCCTTGCCCTTCTCCCCTCACAACAAACACCCTGTGAGGTGGGTGGGGCTGAGAGAGCTCCGAAAAGCTGTGGCTAGCTCAAGGTCACCCAGCTGGCATATGTGGGAGTGCTCAGGCTAATCTGAATTCCCCAGATTAGCCTCCACAGCTCAGGCAGCAGACCTGGGAATCAAACCTGGTTCCTCCAGATTAGAATGCACCTGCTCTTAACCACTATGCCACATTGAAAGTGATACTGTTTCACGGTGGGTGATAATCCACTCCAAAACAGCATCACTTTCAATGTTGTTTAACTGTGGACCCCAGATTCTCCCTTTAAGGTGGATTTAAAAGGAGAATTTGGGCTCTCTAGTTTAAACATTGAAAGTGATGCTGTTTGGGGGTGGATTCCAGCATCACAGTGGCTGCCTGGTGGGGGGGGGGGGGACGGGACGCAAAACTCAGATTTTGCACCAGGCTCCATTTTCCCTCTATGCCTCTGCCCAGAGGGGAGGGCAGAAGGAACTGCCCGCTGTCGGCTGGGAGCCCAGCTGGTGGTGGGCAGGGGAGGGCAGGGCGGGGCGGGGCGGGGCGGGGGAGTCTGCCGTCCCCGGCCTTGGAGAGCTGCTTTTATAAATGCTAGGCCGGGGGCGGGGCTTGGGAAGGCGTGGTCATGCCCTAGGGGCGGGTGGGGGTGTGGCCCCACCCCCGAACCCCCCTCCATAAAAAATCTGTACCTACGTCCCTGTAAGCAAGGTCAGCTCTGCCTAATATTTGGAAAGGAGATCTCCATGCAATACCAGGGGTGTGACACGGACACAGTCAACAGTAAACCACTTCTGAATGTCTCCTGCCTTGAAAACCCTATGGGATTGCTATAAACTTGATGGGGAACTGTAACTTGATGGGTAATAAAGCAGATTCGTATTATCTGAGCATGTGAACCATTGAATAGCCCAGGGATACTTAAAAGTGCAACCTATGATGCTGTGTCACAATCAAAACAACACATCACCATTGCAGTCATCAGTAAATGTTCATGTTTGTATCAACCCAAGGTTACCAGATACTGCCACCCCAGCCCCAAAATTGGAAATCATTTCTAGGAGGAGAGAGAAAGCTGAGTACAAATATCTTTAAAAAGTAGTCATAGCATTAAACATTATAATTATGTAGCAAAATTAAGCAATGTGCAGTGCATCATCTATGAACCATCCCTTAGCTGCAGTGAGTGGAATAAATCAGCCTGTTGCGCTTTCTGTCCAAAATAACAAGGAAGGCATAGAAATTTCTCCCTCAGTCAAGTGTGTTCTGATCCTTTTACATTTGTTGCATATTACTCTTTCTGCAACAATGTGAATTGGCTACATGAATTTATTGCAATTTGTAATAGCTCTGTACTGAGAACCTCAAATGACTTTCAGATGTGACACTTTTTTGTGTGAAGATGAGCAAACGGGGGGATGACACAGGATTGATAACAAGGGGCAAGGAGTTCATAAGGGGCTAAAGATATTGAGGCCCACGCACAAGATGTTGTATGGATTAATCTTTATTGTCAGATGCATTGGGGTTGTTCAGTTTAGACCCTATCCATTTACTCAACTGGTATCAGCTGTTTCTTCCATCATTCAACTGGAAAACTTGGAATGACACCTAAAGTAAATGAGCCCTCTCAGGCACTTCGTTTTGTGGATTATGGATTCTGGGCAGCAATTCTAGATTTGAAAGGAAAGCAATTCCTAGTTTTTGTGCTAGCATCAGCAATTTTTATTCCTGGCAGAATTCCTGTGCTTGTAAACTGCTGCATGACATATGAGTTCAGGAGGTGAACTTACTACTCATAGCTACCTGCCTTCTGTACTTCAGCTTGTCTGTGCAAACATTGCATTGCTAGCTTACCACCCTAGGATTTGCACTATACCATTCAACAGAAGATGAAATAGCTAAAGTTTCTCCCACTTTTTCTTTCTGTTTTGTCTATGTTCTTCTCAGGACACCTGGAGTCCTATTCAGTGTAGCAGACAGAAAAGACAGAAAGAAGGGGGGATGGTAGATGCAACAGCTGATTTGTCTTTTTTCATTGATTCTGGCAAACCTGGACACAGGACCTCTGCCAAAAAGCCAGCCCTAATTACTGTTAGGCCCCTGACATTCTTATTTCAACAGCTGATGTCATACTTTCTTGATGGAGACTCAGAAGAGTATGCTATCTCTGAACTTGAAACACTGTAATTGATTTATATAAATGCATGCTTTCAATTAGTGCTAATTTTTTCCTCTTACAGGAAGAATCTAATGCACCATAAACCATGTTGAGCTCTGGTCACTCCTCTGAATGGATTTGACGCCATTGGATAGGGAGCTTCAGCTATTTTGTTTTTTGGATGCCAAGCAATTCCACATAGGAAAAACTGGTTAAATATATTTATGAGGATTTTCACATCAGTAAGCCATAAAATTAAATCAGTGAAGCAGATGATGATTTAGAGCAGTTGCTTCTGACTGTGTTCTCCATCCTGGAATTGGTGTTCTATTCGCTTTCATTCTGTTACAAAAAGTATTGCCCATTATAATTCAGTGCATGTTACTTTGTGTTTGGATTGTGATTTTCATGTTTTTGAGGGATCACCGGTTTCCTTTTTATCAGCACATTTTGAAGGAATACTATGCAGCAGACAAGGTCTATATGTACTTTGGTTAATAATACAACTTTCGATAAGGGACATAAGTCAATATAATTCAAGGCAGGGAACCATATCCAGATTGTTGATTAGAAACTGGTGCAGGTAGGATTTGAAAGCAAGAATTAACCTAGGCCCGTGGTGGCGAACCTTTGGCAATCCAGATGTTATGGACTACAATTCCCATCAGCCCCTGACAGCATGGCCAATTGGCCATGCTGGCAGGGGCTGGTGAGAATTGTAGTCCATAACATCTGGAGTGCCAAAGGTTCGCCACCACGGACCTAGGTCCTTTCCGCATGGGCCAAATACAGCGCCCTGGGGATGGCAAAAACGCCATCCCCAGGGAGCTGTTCGCATGGGGGGCGCAGCTGCTTCGCAACCTTGCTGCCCTCACTCCTCCCCAGCGGCACAAAGCCACTGTTTCCCTCGGGGAGCGAGGTTTTTGGGAAACAGCGGCTTCCAACTGCTGCTGTTCGAACGGCAGCGGCTGGAAGGCGCCATCCCTCCCCCCTTTTCCAATCGACTTACCTTCCCTGCGACCGTCCGTGCGTCGCCGAGGCCTGGGAACATGCCCTCCTGCCCTGCGACTCCGGAGCGGTCATGCAGGGCAGGAGGGCGTGTCCCCTGGCCTTGGCGACGTGCCGGACGGTCGCAGGGAAGGTACGTCGATCAGGCAACGGTGCAGCGTGGCACCAACATCCCGGTAGTTTCTGGGACCGTTCGTGCGAACAGTCCCGGGGGGGGTGGGTCAGTGTCATGTATGCCGACCCAACCCCCACCGTGGCCGTGCGGAAACAGCCCTAGTTCTCTCAGCAAACTTTAAACTGGTTGATGGGGGGTGGGTGGCAGGGGTTTGAGTGGCATCTGCTAGAGAGATCAGGAAGCAGATTTACAGCCCAATCCAACAGACTGGGCGCCTGGCCATGGCGCCACAGTGCTGTGGCTGCTCCCGCTGCCCTGCTACCCCTAAGGAGGCTTCCCAGTGGCATGGAGAGGTTTAAACTGCAACCATCAGCAGGCAGTTGGACATTTCATAGAATCTTCATGAATATTTCAAGGCCAAGTCATGAAACACTGTGAACAGCACAGTCTGCTGTTGCTATACATTAAGAACTGGAATTATTACACAGAATGAAAGAAAAATGATATGACTAAAAGTTTAATTTTATATATTGATGAGAAATAACAGCTAAATATTTGGCTATATGTTTCTGTTACATATATTATAGTACCCTATTATCTTCTGGACAATTTTTTTGGTCATTTGTAACAGATACCATTTCTGCTTCAGAAGGTGAGCTCTTTCATCTATTTCACTGCCACACTTTCAAAAGTTTCATCTGCTCATTTAGGGTTTCTGAAGTCCCAAGAGTGAGCAGACACTCAAAGCAGCAGGGGCACCACATCTTGGCAAAAGTGTGACTGGGGATATAGTATGTAATTAAAGATATGTTTGGTTGGTGCAAAATTCTTCTGAGAATCTTGCCCTGGGAAGCACAGCTCCTGTTGAAGTAGTGATTAAACTCAGGATTAAGAAAGGTCATTAAATTTGTGTTGGGATTATGTGCACTTCTTCCACCAGATAGTGCTGTCTCCCCATGTAGCTGCCTTGAAATTCACAGGCCGTGTAAAGGTCAGGGGCTGGTTTACGATAGGTATTGTAACACATAGTCTGCAGCTTTCTGAACATGTTTGTCTTTGCAATTACACAGGCAGAGAAAGCACAAGCATTCGCTGTAGAAAAAAAACATACAGTAAAACTAATTCTTCAATGTATTTTACAAAATGACTTCCTGTTGCTGCTTGCATTGATGCAAATTTAACATGATTAGAATTTAACAGAATTGGAAAATGAGTGCATCAGGAAGTGCGTCTTTTCCCATATTGGTTGTAGCTGTCGCAGGTTTTCTTTTGTGCCCTCATCTCTATTATATACTGCTGTCAAGTATTGAGGCATTCTAGTAACCCAATATTATTTGTTTGAAATCTACAGCTTAATCTGCGGTGTTTGTCAGTACTGTCGTCGGAGGTGTCAGATTCTGGACATACAGAATGTGAGATCTGCATGTGATTTGAAAGAGTTCATGTGGTAAACTGGTCATAATATTGTTTGGGAATCCAAGGTTCAAAATTCCACTCACTCTACCATGAACCTTGAGCTTTCCCTCTATTTCTCAGGCTTGTTGTACTCTCTTAGTTTGCAAAGCCTCAGGTAGCTGGGGTATCTAGAACCACTTTTTTTTAACTTATGTCATTTCTAACATGCCTTTCTTGCTGAGCCTCAAAATGGATTCTTTTTTTAGTCAAACCGGTTACATAATTCTTAATTTTAATTATCTCCTTTCTTTTGTTATTTTCTTTACTTTTTATTATGGTTTTGTACAATTTAATCTATTTTTATTTTTTCTTTCTTTATATATTTTAATCTTTTATCAATATTTTTCTTTCCTTTTATAATTTGTATCTTCAATTGTTATATATTGTGAAGACTATGAAATTAAGTTGATAGTCAATTGGTCTGAATTTCCTGACTTATTGAAAAAAAAGTATGACTTATAAATCTTGGCTGAACTATTGAATATGGAATACATGACTAAACTGATGATATATGATATTTTTGAATATTGATGAATATTCAGTCTATGGATTAGTATATGGAAAGATTATATAGTTTATATAAGCAAAGAAGAAAGAATAGAAAGACAATAATGGCATCAGGGGCATGCTGAAAATACAAGAAGAGATGATGAAAGGATGTCCTAGAGGAAATGAATGAACACTAATGCAGCAAATTCAATTACAAAACAAATTGCAGATATATTATTCATTCAAGATACTCTTATAAAGAAAAAGCACAAGCACATTTTAAATAATAAGTTGGGAAAAGTGTACTGTTTTCAGTGAATAATTAAAAATGAGTTTTGGTTTGTATAAATAATTTACAAATAAATGTCTTAAAGCCCTTTTCAAAGGGGGCCCCTGAATCTACTCTTGAGAGTAGTGCCCTAACACACCAGTGGATTAGCTCTCCTGGGGCACTTACCCTAGCAGAGGAGAAATCTTGTGGCATGTGGCTACCACTGCTACCCGCCCCCCGGCACTAGAATGCCATGCTGGAACACAGCACTGGACACCGCATCAGCATCCCCAAGCCCCTCCAACCACTGCCTGGCTGTGGGCATGGCCAGGAGAGCAACCAACCTTAGTCAACTCTGCCCCAGTCTTTGTTGACGTTTTGCCAGTGGGCTGCAATTCGAACTTAGGCCTCCATTTTGGATAGAAAAGGAAATAATGGACAACATTCAAATGCTGGAAGAATACCATTAAAAGTGTCTTAATAAAACCATTTTAACTGAGATGAAGCAATTAAGAAACAAACTATGCATACTTGAAACTGAGGAGATACTGAAGAAATTAAAATTCTTAAAGCAAAAACATTTTGACCATGCAAATAAATGTGGAAGATACCAGGCTCATTATTTAAGAAAAGGAGAGAACAATAACAGGAATGAAGAAAAGAGACTGGATTACTGATGTAGAAAAAGAGATACAAGAACAGCCTGTTGTGGTAGTTTTTGTTCCTAACGTTTTGCCCTCATCTATGGGTGGCATATTTAGAGGTATGTCACAGTGAGTTGTGAATGTGATTGGAAATGAACAGCAAATGCAGATGTCATTGAATTCCACCTAGACCTCATGACAAGAAGATTGCATAACACTGATACATAAAGAAGGCAATGATCCAACACTACCTCAATCTACCCTCTCACTATGGAATGTGAACTATTAACTTTTTACCTCAGTAATGTCAGAGAAACTAAGGAAACATTTAACAAAATTAATTCATATAATTTTGTGATTAATGCAATAGAATTTGTGGGGGGGATGCTGAGAAAGCTTTTGACAATATAGTCTGGCCTTTTTTAATTGAAAATACTTTGAAGTGCAAATTGCGTCTCAAGATTCATGAACTGAAAACAGTATTTGTTCAAAACAGCACACAAAGGTTTTAAAATGAAAAGTTATGCTGGTGATGTGGAACTGACAATCTCAAGCCCTCATTTGTTAGTGCAATATATAATAGAGCATATTAGAAAAAATGATCTTTTTTGGGTTATAGAATCAATAGGAAACAGACAAAAATAATCTTTAAAAAATTAATGAAGCAGGAATAGGAAGATATTAGAAGGACTATAGGATGTATAGTGACGTCAAATCCAATTACATAATTGAGAATAAACTTGACTGGACAAAATAATAATATTTTTAAAAGAATTATAAAACAACTAGCAGTAAAGCCACTGTATAAACAAATACAATGGGCTCTAGAAAACTGTTGGTGGGATAACGGTGCCCACTGAGGGAGCCAGCCCCTCCCACCCTTCTTCTCCACTGGGCCCCACAATTTCCCAGATAATGAAAACTTATCCTAATTATTCAATGAGAGACAGGAAAAAATATCTCTCCAACAATGGGAAACCTCAAGGACGAAAGATACAAAAATCACAGCTAGTTGAACAGAAAAGAAAATTAGTACAAAATGTTTTATCAGTGGTATATTACTCCAAAGAATATTAAGAAAATTGACAAGAAGTATCAAGTGAAGGGTTGGAAATGTGAAGAAATGGATGGCACTATTTATCATATGTGGTGGATGTGCAAAAAGACAAAAAGATTGAAAAGAAATACATGCTGCAATCCAGGAAAAAAATTAAATTGTCTATGAAAGCCAAGAGTACGCTATTAGATATTCTGCCAAAAAAATCCCAAAAAATTTGGAAGAATTGTTTAAGCATAGTAATAGCAGCTAAAGTTATATTTGCAACAAAATGGAAAAGTGCCCAAGCTGAGAGCACTAGGAAAGCAAACTAGCTGAATATGTAGGGGCGGGGGAGGTTTTTCCCCCCCACCATCTCTTTTAGTATGAGTTTCCTTTTATATATTGGTTATAAAGTTTTAAATTATTATATTGTAAAGGTTTATGTTGTAACCCACCCTGAGCCCTGCGGGGATAGGGTGGGATAGAAATGTAATAGAATAAATAAAAATGAATTAACTATGAGAATAAAAGATCCATTAAAGACATTCAAGATAAATGGAAACACATTATTTATATTATTCCTAGAAAATGGGAGCAGAAAAGAAGGTTGTTAAAATGATATGTGTGAATTATTAATAATCCTATTGATATTATGTATTGAAAAGATGTAAAAAGAGATAGAACAATTAAATATTCTATGAATAGAGAATAATATGTGAAGTTAATTTTCAATATTTGGGGTATTTTTAGAAAGTTTTAATTGTAATCAATTCTGCAAGCTATTTTATTCTAATTCATCTTATAATATTGTCAGGCAAACAGGACGGGAAAAATAACCCGACTTGTCTCTCCACAAAGCCGGCCTCTGGCTGGGATCCTCAAAAAGCACCACGTTCCTGCAGGTTTTTGAAAATCCCGGGATGAGGAGCACAGCCCAGGACAGAACTGGAATAGAGGTGATTTAGGGGCAGGAGCCGTGGGGAGACCTTGGGATTTTTCAGGTGACAATTCTGGGATTTTTTTAACCTGTGGGGATTCAGCCAATGCAGAGGCAAAGTTACCAGGGGGCCAGGAGTTGTGCATTGCTCCAGGCACATGCCTGGGGGCCAGAAAATTGCCTCCCCATGGCACCCCACTCCCTCACCCCCCGCAGTGCCCCCCACCCCCCACAGTGCTCCCCACACTTACCTTATTGAAAGAGTGCAGGCTGGAGAAGTGGCCTGTTCCCTTCAGGCTGAAAATGGCCTGGTGGGAACTACACTTCCCAGGAGACATTGCAAACCCTAAGGTCTCATGGGAAGTATAGTTCCAACCAGGCCGTTTTCAGCCTGAAGGGAACAAGCCGCTTTTCCAGGCTGAACTAAGGTGGGTGGGGGTGGGGGTGGGGTGGGGCAGGGCGCCATGGGGCGGTGGGGGGGGGCAGAAAACACAGAGTGCACTCTGGCCCAGCTATGCCTCTGAGCCAATGATATATACTATCCTGGGCCCATTTGAGGGAGGATAGGATGAAATGTACTAAATAAATAAAAAGGCTTTCCCTTCTTTGTGAAAGAGAAATAAAAATGAGATGATTCTTCTAAAACAGCACCTCCTTGCCACACACTCCATTTGCAAGTAACTCCTTTTAAAAGTTAAATCAAAACATTTTAAACAAATTAAATGGGCCAGTTAACTTACTACATTGCTTACTAGGAGCTATGATCATGTGTCATTTTAATGTCTGAATGTTTCCCCACAGGAACCTGTTGGGTGTCAGAAATAGTGTCCAAAAGAACTATCTCATGGATGGAAGATTAATGTAAACTCCATCCGGCTGCATTGTTTCAATGGTTTGTTCGTCCTCTCCCAGTCCAGTTTCTCATTCAGGGAGAGAATCCATAGCTGCTGTAGTTGTAATGTTAGTCTCAGACTCAGCTGGGAAGACTGTTTCCCTTTGGTCTTCCGTTTGTTTCCCTTTGGTACTTCCCAGGCAATTCAAGGGCTGAGGAAATTCTTGCTCTAGAAGCTGTCCCCCCTGAAAAGGCACAGAAAGTTATGAGTCTGCAGCTAATGCTGCCCAAAAGAAGCACATGCTGAAATCCCAACACATTACCTCACTGTCCCTTAGCAAGAAATGCTGGGGGTTAACATGAGCCAGCCATTGCTGATCAAAGCAATTAGAAGAGGGAAAGGATTCCAGTCTAGTCTGCATCCAAGCCTTACATTTGTCAACAATTTATCACAGTTTGGAAAGTGCTAAAAGGATTCCAAGGGGATTTTGATTTTAAGAAAAGAGATGAGGGAACAGCTTAACAGCTGGATGGAAAATCCTTTAAAAAGTCATAAATATTCACAGCAGACTTCTGCATCATTTTGTGTGCTAATGTCATATATTGGCTCTAGTCTCGATATGATCCCTCTTTTTGCTTATTTAAATAAAAGTGCTGTGGTATTCATAAATTACTGGTACTGAATTGCAGCAACCAGGGTACATACGAAAGAGCAGGACTGGATCCTACCAATATTATTTTAACACTACCTTTCTCCGTTCAATCTTTTAAATATAATTTTACATGTTTTCCTTGCTCCCAAAGCTGGTAGATATCAGTGAATACTGTATTTTGAACCCAGATCATATTTTAAATACTAGGTTGTTGCCTTACACAATCAAAATCATAATGCCTTTAAGTGTTCAGAGATTACTGCTGCCCTTCTATACAAATCTCTGAAGTGATATGCAAATAATTGTGCTGTACAATATTGTATAGGTTTTTCTACAAACATGATGGCGGCAGCTGTATAAACACTGAAAATGTGAAGTTCTTGTACATATGGAGCTTCCTATAACAGCCTATTTTCAGTTTCTTGCCCTGAGGTAGCATTTTTCTATCTGAAATAAAATATTAGCTAGGTTAGTATATTAGTTATGTACTGTATCTTCCTTTGTGCTTAAGTTTTCTTCCTTTGTGCTAGGTTCTCTTTTCTCTAAATAAATCTTTCTTTCCTTTTGTGAACATTATCATATGGAGAGGCTTATCATATGAACTTATCACATGGAATTACAGGCCTGCAACCAGACATCGCGCTTGATCGAGAGAAGTTAAAAATCTGAGCAGTGGATCCTGCATTAGTGGGACAATGCTATGAAGAATAAGATCATATGCAGGGGCTGTGTGCGCCAGGGCAAATATTTGTAATATTCCTGTCTTGAATTAAACACTTCTGTGTCGGCCTGGTTCCCAATCACTTGGCGATACAGTTTTAGAGACTCACATGATTAAATATATTTCCTTCACACAATGTCTCCCCCTATCTCCACTAGAAAGCTAGCATGTCAGCGCGAAGGCTAGGTTACATCCTAGACATGCTGTTTTTCTAGGTAGATAGATTTTTTTAAATGTACAAATTAATACAGCCCAGACACCCATCCATTGTCAAACTTACAATTTATCATTGCAGTGTGCCTGAAACCTGCAAGCTTTTGCTAGAGAGGCGAGGCCACTTGGGACTCAGTTTGCCATGAAACCCTGACATGTTTTTAATGCTAAGACTCCTCTCTGGGGCATCTGCAGTAACAACAGTGTAATCAAAGGGTAATTCCTACCTTCAGAATGAGAATATGAGGTATGAAAAAACATGTTACCCATAGAGCATCATATTTAATGGTTTAGCACATATGGCTTGCTAGGAAAGGTGGCAAACTGTGCCAGGCCAGTGGATTTGTTATACATGTGCTGAACAACATTTGTAACATGATTGATATCTTTTACCCACAACTTACATCTTTTTAAACTCGGTATTTTCTGCATAGGAATCAATATATCTAATTCTCAACATGGCCAAATCTGTGGATGCTTAAATCCAGAGACTGGAGCCATGAAGGAACAGGACACAAACCTAGTGAGGGAGGGGAAAATGAGATTCCCCCCCCCCCCACAGGTCCTTGAATGTCCCCTGCTTATTTTAGTGCTTTTTTTCTTTGTACTTTTGTGGAGACCTGAATGAGCAGGTCAAACTGGTTTTTCTTTACCACTTCAAAATAACATGCATACTCGTCTGAAGTGCTTCCAGATCAGAGGACACAACTTCTACTTAGTATTGTGTTATCGGAAATGAAGCACAGATTGGGACACCCTTTAGCTACAGAAAACGGTGTCTGGGGTAAGAAATTAAATTGTGCCCCCCAAACATCTGCACCATTCCCCTGGAGAACCCTCGCCCCTCCACATGTAAAGCTGCTACATGCATTTTATGTTGGCAGTGCTACTATAATAGTTGACCTCATGGGTTTTACTGTAAAGCCAGGTGAATGATGTATGTATGAATCCGACAGCCAATGATGTATGTATGAATCCGATAAAAATCCTCTGACCTGAAAGCAAATGGCTCTCATCATTTCTATTGTCTTCAGAGTCAGACCACTGGCCCAGCTTAGTCCTTTATCATTTGTTCAGACAGGCAGCGACTTTCTAGGCCCTGGTCCGAAGAACCCATGTTCTTCCCCCATTTATCCCTGCCTTCATTTGTCTCTCCTACATTTTAGACACTATAATCCTCGGATTGACTTTCTCTGTCAGACTACATGCCCACCAATGGTACTGCTCAAAGAAGTAACTGACAGCATTCATCTGCAGTGGAACTGATGGTTTGATCTTGATTCATGGAAGTTTGACAGCCTCTCACCCGTAGCAAGGCATCCCTTTCTGAGCAGCAGCTCTCTCTCTCTCTCTCATTCCCGGCCCCTTCCCGTCGCCGCCATCAGCAAGAGCAGCAACAACTTTTGACACGGGCGGGAGGCTTTTATTTTTGTTTTCCAAATCGCGGCAGACAGTCTTTGTCCAGGAGAGCTCCGCAAAGTCACGACCCCCCCAAGGCAGCAACGTCTATTTTCCTTCCCTGGCTTGGAGCTGTTGCTCGCCGGCGCTCGCTTGGAGCGCATGGCTCCCCCAACAGGCAAAACTTTCTATTCACAAACACAACTCGCACTGACGTCTTTTGCGCATTTCCTGCATTAGGGAGACAGACACAGAGAAAGAGAGGTGGGGTGGCGCTTCTCGCTGGAGAGCCGAGCCATCCAGAAGGCTATTGGGGGTAGATAGCGGTCATTATTTTGAAACGAAACGAAACAAACAAATCTCCCGAGCAGTCCAGTCCGGAGCAGTCTCTTCTCATGCATTGGATGCGATCCAGTGGATCCTTGGCCTTGGAGGAGGCGGAGGAGGAGAAAGCGCGGAGGCTCCTGCAGCCGATGCGGATGTAAGGTTCCCCGGGCTGTGTGATTTGTTTTTTCAATCGGGAGGTTGTGAAGTAGGCAGGGCTGCTTGGTTTGGTTTGGTGTTTCTGCTTTCCCCACTCCCTCCCTCCCTCCTTCCCTCCCTCCCTCCCTCTCCTCTGTTGTTGGTGCTGCTGCTGCCGCCGCCGCCGCTGCACAGACAAGACAGCACTAGCGCGTGCAAGAGCTTCGGATTGCTTTTTGCAGAAGACTGATCCAGGATTATGATCTAAAAAGGAAAACAAAAGGAAGAGGAGGGGGCGAGAGGCTGTTTCATAGCCACCCTCCGAGGACCTCTTGATTGTTGTTCGGATTGCATTTGGAATTTCTGCAAGTAGGGACGCCCCCCCCCCCTTTTTCCCTCCTGCCCCCTCCTTGTTTTTCCGTTAGAAAACACACAGGCGAGGAAATACATCTATGTGTATACATATGCTGTGTGCATGTCTGCATTCACTGGATGTCGCAAGAGGAAAAGCTAAATAATCATAGGTAGCAAAAGCAACAAGAAGGACCCCCGTAGGCTTAGCCTCCTCCACCCCTTCACTCAAACCTGCCTTCCTTATTTATTGGAGACATCTCCTCACCTATCTCCTCACTCCAGAGTGTGCTTGATCCCAGGAAAAGTGAAGCCATCTAACCATGGTGGTTTTCAATGGCTTGCTGAAAATTAAAATCTGCGAAGCGGTGAATCTTAAACCCACAGCTTGGTCACTAAGGCATGCCGTGGGACCCAAGCCTCAGACCTTTCTGCTGGACCCATACATTGCCCTCAACGTGGATGATTCCAGGATTGGGCAGACCACGACCAAGCAGAAAACTAACAGCCCTGCCTGGAATGATGAGTTTGTTACTGATGTTAGTAATGGCCGGAAGATCGAGATGGCCGTTTTCCACGATGCCCCCATTGGGTACGATGATTTTGTGGCAAACTGCACTATCCAGTTTGAGGACTTGCTGCAGAATGGGAGCCGCCACTTCGAGGACTGGGTGAGTGACCAGGCCATGTGCCTGTCTGTGTCAGTCCAGGTTTACATGTGTTGAGCTGGAGAGAGCATCTCCCTTTGTTTGACAGACATGTCAGCAACCTGAAATGGTTTGGATGGGCTGTATTGATGCTCAGGCAGGTGGTCGGACTGGAGATGCAGGTGCTATGAACTGGTAGGTGGGAATGAAGAGATTAAAAACAATATGGCCTTAACCCTGACAACTACCATTGCTATTTTCATTTGGGAGACCTCCGTGTCCCAGGAGCAATTAGCCAGATATTATACTTTCTTGGCTTGAATGCTTATCAGGATGTCTATGAACATTTGATGCTGAGTTTTGGCTAGGGTTGCCTCTCAATTGTCACAATATCATGTTGTCCAGCAAATTTCTTTGCCACAGCTGGTCAGTTCATTGTTGTGGCAAAGAGAGCGTCAGTGCGTTTTCTATTTTGTGCATCCATTTCTGCGCCACATAATCTCAAAGAGCTTTAGCATGTCAGTGAAATAATAGTCTCAGTCTGCTAGATATGGTACCCAGAATTCTGAAACATCTTCATTTACTGCTTTCTACTTCCTGTGTGATGGACAGATCTAGTGGTAATTATCTTATGAGCATCTTTTTTCTTCTGGATCCCTCCAAAACTGAATCTAGCATTTCAAGATATCATGAGGTAACAGGACTCACAAGTTTGGAAGGTGAATGATCAATGTATAGAAGCCTGAGACATGTTGAACTGAATATGAAAGGTAGTGTAGAAGTTGTAAGAATAATATTGGCAAATAAAGCAATCCTTTCTGATTGAGAGATTGATTTGGCAGAACCAGTTCAAGGCCTGTTCAGACAGTATTTATTGTTCCTTTGGGAGTCTGCCTAAGCTGGCATCAGTAGGGTTTGGACTTGCAAGTACTCTGCTCACTTGACTGTAAGTAGAAGGTAATTACCTGAGCATGAGATTTCAAGTCCACTGGGTTTCTTCTACCCATTGTTCAAAAGAAGGAAGAAGAGGGGAAAACTGGTGAGCCCTGGGCTCCCTCCCAATCTTACTGTATGCATGTTCCTGAAAATGGAGTAACATTTAAACTGTTGCCCTCCAGGATTTTTGTTGGGTCAGGTATATTGTCATGTGACTATGAAAACACGAGTAGAACATAGCTGAATTTATCAGAATGAATGTGATGGTAGAATCATATAAACACATTGGCTATTGTTAAGAATATTCCAAGAAGAATTGGTTGGTGTATAAATGTGGCCTAAGGTCTTTGCACATTTCTGACACAGCATAAGTTCTCACTAGGTAATGATTTTTTTTAAAAAAGATCAATAAGCCTTTCATATTATTGCTGTGTTACACATACAAGTTAATAACATTCCAGGCTGCTTCATGGATTGGCTAGGAAGTTGATGGTGTATTCTTTTTTATTTCCTATTTGTATGTGTACCTTTAAATATGCTCTGTGCTGTAAGTAGAAACACGTACATTTCTGATTGGAATACTCCTGAGGATATTCTACTTGTGCAAGAACTGAAGGTTTGCAAGCTTTGGCCATTTCTCTTGAACGATTCCAATAGGATCAATCTGTAATATGAGAATTATAATGTTCAAGAGTAACTATAGGGCAAACAGGAATGTAACACTGAGAATAAGTGGGCACTTATACAGGTTTCCTGAGTTCAAATGTTTTGGTAAGCATGTAATGCTAATTCTGCATGATTGTGGTGTAAATTATTTTTTTCTTTGTATTTTGGGATTCTTACACAATATTTTTCATGATTATTTCTAGGGCATATTTTAGTGCAAAGTAGTTGAAAGTCTCAGTCCTCCCTCAGTTCCATGAAATCACCATTACTATTCCCTTTTAATAGATGGGGGAACTGTGACATGACGAAAGCTATGCTGTGTTCTGGTAGGCAAGCAGGGATTGAGCTTGGTTACCTGAGGTCTGCTAAGTCCCACACAATGACTAACAGGGCTGCATAAACTCCCAGATGCAGGTTCAAAACCTGTATGATGTAATCCTATGCTCAGAAGTTAGTTCCATTGAGTGCAGTATCCCTCATACTGTGGCCTGAAGCAGTTCTTTGCAGTTGCAGTGTGTGAAAGTGGACATGTGAAGTTGCAGCATACGTTGTGTGGTGGGAAGTGGTTTGGACACAAATTCTCTACCCTGAAAGCAAATGCCTCAGAATGCTGCAAGCGTGTATTCAAACCACTTCCACTGTCTTTGCTGTTATGCTGAGTCAAACCACTGGACGATGTAGCCCAGTATTGTCCTCACTCTGACTTGCACAGTCTTTTCAGGGACTGACACCAAAATATTCCAGTCATGTCACCTGAAATCCTATTTTTTAAATGCTAGGGATTGAATCTGGGAGATTCTCTTCCTCCAAATGTATAGAGGAGCTGGCATGTATACATCTCCTTTGTAGCTGAACCAAGAATCAGATACTCTGCACACCAGGCATATTTCCCCAACTGAGCAACAATCTACATTTGAGTGTGGTGTTCAAGTCCCCAAAACCACAAGGATTACATAGAAAGAATACACTTTTGCTTCTTAAATTGGGCAAGCAGAAGGCAGAGAGACTGTATAAAGTACATAACACCAGTAATGGGATTCAAATAATTTAACAACAGGTTGTTTACAAGCATCATTTTAACAACCGTTTCTGCCGAAGTGGTGCGAACCTGCTGAATCCCACCACTGCATAACACCTTAATATCATCTAACTGTAGCAGTACATTAATTTATTGAAATATTTACTGATGCTGTCATTGTTGGGTTCTAAAAGAAAAACATTGTATTCTTTTTAGATTGAAAACTGAAATGATCTGGGTTATTTTCCCGGTGGTGGCTTCTTAAATTATTACAAAGGGGTTGCCATGTTAGTCACTGTAGCAAAAACAAACAACCCCAACGAATGTTGAGTGGCTAAAGACTAACAACATTTATTTCAATTTGAGCTTTCAAGAAGTGAGCTGTGACTCATGAAACTTCATATTGAAATAAATGTTCATAGTCTTTAAAGTGCCTCTGGATTTTTGTTTGATTTTGTTTGATTAAAAAAGCACTTGAACATATAAAATTGACTATCAAGGTCTACTCTTGCTTGGCAGCAGGTCTCTAGGCTTCCAGGCAGAAATCTTTCACTTCACTTATCTGATCCTTTTAACTGGAGATGCTGCAGATTGAATATGGGACTTTCTGCATGCCACACAGATGCTCTTCCTACAAAGCCTGGCCCTCCCTAGGGAGAATCCCATTCCTCATCTTTGTGCTCTGTGCTAGACAGACATGCCCTAAAAATTAATGGAAGCAGTAAAAGATGTCTAAACGTTTCCAGCTTTTTTAAATATTAGAGAATGCTGACAATATCTTAGCATGGTTTGAAAGAAGTTAGTGCAACTTAAACAATCCTGCGAAATCTTGCACCTATAATTATTTATTGATTATATATGTAACCACAAAGCATCTAAATATTAAAAAGTATAGTGAACATTAAAAACAAAATTACAGAAATAGGATTACGATAGCCGCAGAAGCTAACCTAGCCAGGAAACCAGCAGTAAGATCATCTTCCCCTTGATTCTTTCATGACAGATTCAGTTTTTTTGGTTGACTACATTCTTTATCTTGGTGAATTATTCATCACATTTGAAAAGGAGACTCTTGTCCATTGATGAACTGGGTATTAACATTTTCATCTGGAGTTGTACATAGGACAAGGAGCAAAGTTATCTCCTGTGCAAATTATCAACTGGCCCATAGTATCATCTGTTTCTAATTTAAAGTGCATTTCATTTCAGCTTTAAACCCATGTAAATGGTCTGTATAGTATGCAATACAGGTAGGTTTTGCACAACTTAAATCAACTGACATGGTACCGGTTTGGGAAAGCAGCATAGTTCAGTGCCAGATTGCATGCTGAAGGTTTTCTGGTTCAGTCCAGTTAAAGGCTCTCATCTCGCTGATAGGGGGAAAAATTCTGTTTGCCTGAAATTTCTCTGCTTCTGCTCATGAGTAGACAATATTGAACCAAGAATCTGAGTTGTTATAAGTGATGTTTATATCTTCATTTGCTGTAGCTGGCATACATGCATCATACATTCTAACATCTCATATATAGTTTTTATTTTTAAAAAATCAAAAACTACTCCAGCAACAAAGAAATTGTTCCCATGGTTTCCCCCAAATAGTGTAGAAGAGTTGATTTTCATACCCTGCTTTTCTCTACCTTTAAGAAGTCTCAAAGCAGCTTACAATCACCTTCTCTTTCCCTCCCAACAACAGATACTCTGTGAGGTAGGTGGAGCTGAAAGAATTCTGAGAGAACTGTGACTGGCCCAAGGTCATCCAGCAGACTTCATGTGGAGGAGTGGGGAAACAAACCTAGTTCTCCAGATTAGAGTCTGCTGCTCTTAACCACTATACAATGCCTGCTCTCCTTTAACACTTCATTTATTCATATAGAAAGTCTCCAAAGTTCTGATGTGCTGCTGTTATTGGCAGTGTTTGTATTACTTTCAATTTCTTTACCATAACATTTAAATGACCAGCAGGCCATATATGACCTGGGCATGGTGAAGGCAGTGGCGAATATTAGAGGAATATTGCATCTTGCATCTTCTAACTACTGTTGAATCTATGGTCTGGTACTTTTGCTGTCTTTTTAGTGTCAGCATAAAAGTTATGGTGCTCTGGTCCCAAGTCTGGACTTTCTTCTTACAATGGCATCACCAAAATCCTCCTGCATTGATAACATGGTCTGTCAGCATATTAATAGCCTAACTGTGTTCTGCCAGAACGCAAAGATAAATTTAAATGACACATTTACAAGCAAATGTAATTCTTAATTTGCAAATGTCAGCACTAGGAAGAGATTGCAGATTGTGTTCTGCATCTTAGAATTCTTCTTTGCGAGGAGGGGGAATATGTAGAGATGGCATCAGAGTCAACGCATGAACACTGTATTGTTTTTGTGGGAGAAATCAGCCCTTCTGCAGTTTGTCATTTCACTTCTCTGTTGTCTTTCTTCATTACATATATTCTAATATACTGTTTTGAGATAATATTAATCACCCTTTTCAGGATCAGTATTCACCCTTAATCTCCACCTGCAATGGGGAACCTCCAGTCTTCATGCCTGACGATGTATTTCTTTCCTCCTTTGCTTATTCTCTTAGTGTTCTTTATTCTTTCTGTTTTTCTCATTCTGTCTCCACCTCTTGAGAAAATGTCAACAATGAAAAGATAATGCTCATGGTGTCACTGATGTGACCTGCTTCAGGGACCACCAGTGTGGCTCACAGAGCCCACCAGTTGACATCCAGTCATTTAAAGAGATTAGAATGGTTGCTCTTCCCCTTCCTTTGTAGGAAGATGCTGGATATTTTTCTCTCTGTTAACAGCTGTGATGCAGACTGATTCCATGGTTACAGAGCAAGCATTCGCAATGATATACAAGTATGGTGCTTGGAATCACAATAGCAACTGTTGTACTAGGAACAATATGACACACATGCTCAAAGTAGTTTTCCTTTTTGCCTATGGAATATTAGGAATTCCCCAGATAACTCCGTTCTTTGGTAGTTGTCACTCTACTTCAAGGTAAAACTGTTTCTCATGGGCATTACCTGTGGGAAGCCTTGTGGAATACAGTTGCAACACATAGCAAATTATTACTTTTACAAGGAGGTAGGTGGTTTACTCTAAGCGAAAAAAAGGTAGGTTACTTATAAGGATGCCTGTTCATTTGTAGAAACAGTAATTAGAAAAGTGGCTGTTCTTGCAAATGGAGTTCCTTTTTAAAAACGCATTGGTGTTCAGATGTTTCCAGAGTGTTAGAACATTACTTTAGAGCATGTGATGGCAAGCAAGCATCATGAATAATATCACAGCTGTGAAAACCAGCTCTCAGAATGTGCTGCAGGTTATGACAATTGTGCAAATAACAAGCTTAACAAATAAGTCTTGTAATGCAGTACAAAGCTATTACATCCAGATCATTGGTCCATCCAGCCCAGTACTATCTTCTCTTACTAATTTGTACAGTGAGTGATTAAAATGTAGAATTCACTGCCAAAGGATTTGTGATAGCTACAGGCATAGGGAGCTTTAAAAGGATTTAGACAAATTCATGGAGGATAGATCTACCAATGGCTACTAGTCATGGTGACTAAAGGGAATCTGGTGACTAAAGGGCACCTTTCTTTTCAGAGGCAATTTGAATCTTAGTGCCAGGAGGCAACATCAGGGGAAGGCCTTGGCCTGTATGCCCTATTGTGGACCTCCAAAGGAACTGGTTGGCACTTGTGTAAGACAGGATGCTGGAGTAGATGGATCACTGGTTTTATCCAGCGGCACTCTTTTATGTTCTCATTATCTAGTTGCAGCTAGGATGCTCCACACTTACTAACCTGAGGTCCTTTTGCCTGGAGCAGCCAGAATGCAAAATATGTGTTTTGCCCTATAGCTATCAATCTGTTTCTGACACATGGAGCTGCTGTATACAGTCAAACCACCACCTGAATGTCTAAACTGGTGTTGTCTTCTCTGACTAGTGACAGTTGGAAAAGACATCAGGCAGAAATCTTTTTCAGTCATGCTGTCCTTTCTGTAGAGATGCCAAGTCCTGAACCTAGGACCTTCTAAATGCAAAACAGCTGTGTCACTGAGCTATGGTGCCTCTAAGCATTCCTTGCTTTATTATTTATTTTCTTCATCCAGTAAAACTTCTATAAAAGAGTGGGGGTTCAAACTTGGGTCTCCCAGATCCTAGTCCAAAGCTCAAATCACCACACTGCACTTTCTGGTGAAACACGGCTCACCAAAAATGACTGAAGATATCTGTTGCAATGCAGTGTTCTGTTTGGCTACTTGAATCCCATTGATCTCAGTAGGATTTGACCAATTTAAGATGCATAATTACAGTCAGGTTGGAGATGGAAAAGTCATTCAGTTAGTTGGTTCTGGTGGGTTTTCCAGGCTGTGTGGCCGTGGTCTGGTGGATCTTGTTCCTAACATTTCCCCTGCATCTGTGGGTGGCATCTTCAGAGGTGTATCACAGAGGGGAGTAACAGCCCGGAAAACCCACCAGAACCAGTTGAATCTAGCCATGAAAGCCTTCATCATTCCATTAGTTTGCATAAAGTATCATAGAACAGCTATGACAGATATAAATTTTGACTGAAAAACTGGCTGCTTGTTTTTTCTGGGACACCCTCCAAGAATACCTCTTATTACCTCAAATTCTGTTCCAATCCAGTCTTCCAATCTTCTCCTTTGGTTTGTTCTGTTAGTTCTCATCTGTTATCAAAACTGAGCCTCCCTCATTTCTTCACATTCTTTCATTATCCTTGCCTCTTCGAAGAACACATTCCTGGAATAAGTAGACCTGAGTTGGATTCTGAACAGTCCTATCAATTGCACTGATTATTCTCTTGAAGTCTTACTTCTCTTACACCAAGACAATTTTAACAGGAAAGAAGATACTTTGAAAATTAGCAAAGCTTGGCTACCAGTACTTAAAAACACCAAAAGCAAACCCCAAGGGCATGCTAAGTTCATGAACAACGGACTCCACCCAAACACAGGATTTGCATTCACCAATACTACTGCTGCTACAGGGCATGAAAATGTGAATCATTCCCTGGACTGATAAGGCCCACCTGTAATACAATACTATCAACCACATCTTTGCATAATAAGCTCCACCTAAACACTTACTGATTGGTTCCCCACCCTGGGACATGGACAATATATACATTTCCTTCTCTCTGGACACAGTGTGTAACAGACTTCCCTCTGTGATACACCTCAGAAGATGCCAGCCACAGATGTAGGCAAAATATTACTTCTCTGTAAAATGGGAACAGCAGTAATGGTTATTCCATTGGGTATTATTATGAAAGTATCTAAAGTTTTGCTCCAAAAACAATGGAATATTATTTGTGAAACACCCTTAGAACTGAACAAATTCTATATAAATAAGTATTATTATTTTCATTTGAAAAAACATTGTTCAGATTGCTTCATTGGCCCTTTCTGTACAAATCTCAAACATTTGGAAAACATTTTTATTCCCCCGCCCTGTTTAGGACGATGTATGGCATGGCTGCCATTACATGCCCTCCCCTTTTTAGCTAGTCGAAGAATTGATGCCTCCATGCTTCACAGCTTTGTGCTGCGATTCTCCATACTTTGTATAATCGATGCATTGAAGATTAGGCCTCCAAAATAACAAAAATTCACAGAAATGATGAAATACACAGGCGAGGTAAATGGGGAGTGAGCTCACAAAATGGTGCCAAGGAGGACGTTCGGGGATGGCAGAGAGATGTGGAAAACATTTTAAAGAGACAACACAGCATTTAAGCCATTTTGAAAACATTTCTGCCTAAATATTAATTTTTAAAAGGGAATTCACTGAAAATATTTTGAGGCTGGAAATAAAACATTTTCAGAACCAAAGGGGGAAAAACAACATGGAACTCCATGGAGGAAAGTTGTTATTTCTTGCCTCAAAACATTTTAAAAGGTTTGTGGACTTCTACTTGCCTCTATTTAATCACACCCAGGATCACATTAGCTTGCTCTCTGATTTGACAAGAAATGGGCCTGGCAACCAGTGGTAGGATTAAAATAATTTAACAACCGGTTCCGAAAGGACTCAGGGGTGGGATTACAACCATTCACTGAACTAGACAAAAAAATTAGCTACCGGTTCTACAGAATAGGTGCGAATAACCTGAATCCTACCACGTCTGGCAGCCAGCCTTCATCCTAGAAGGTTATACTAGATACAAAGAAAACCCTTTGATTCATCCTGGCTGCCAACCCCCTCAATTGCTTCTGGCTGGATAACTGCTCATTGGCACAGTGTCTTCTTCTACTGGGCTGCCTTCAGGAGGCTCTATCACTCTATGCTGGAGTAGCAAAATAAAACTAAATTCGAGTGATACCTTAAGGAGTAACAAGATTTATTTCAGCATGAGCCTTTTCTGCCACTTCTTCAGACAGGCCCCCAGGAACTGATAGACAGTCTGGACACAGTTATTCCACAAATTCACTTGTTTATTGAATACACAAAGGCTAGGAACAGAGACAGTGACCTGCAGACTGAAACACAAAGTTGCTGCCACAAGATAGCTCAGCTGCAACCTCTCTTTTATAGTCAGCCTCCCATTCCCTAGTGCAATGACCTCTTGCAGCTGGGTTACTTTAGTCTGGCTCCTGTAAGGACTTTGCATTCAAGTCAGCTCACCCCATGGCTGCTAATCTGCTACTGTGTCTCCTCTGCTGTAACCTAGCACGCAGCCTCCTCCTACATTGCTCCTGGAGCTCTGGAGACGTGGTGGGGCGACAGAGCTGGCAGGGTCCCTTCTGGCTCACTGTGAACAGGCTAAAGTGTCCCAGAGCTAGACCCTGCCTGGGAAATCTCAAGAGTTTGGACCTGCCTGTGGATCCCTGTCTGCATGCTCTGTCTGAGCCTCTGGATCTGGTCTTGCAGGGACTAATGACTGGTCAGGCTCTGCATTTACAGGCAGTGCCTGCGTCTCTGGAACCAAAACTGTCCTCTCCTCTCCATCTGAGTCTTCCTCCTGGAGGTTCCCAACTAAACCAGGCTGAGTCATAACAGTTAGATACATGAAGGAAAATCATACTGGGAATTCGGGGGGGGGGGGGGGGAGGGGCCAAGGCAGATGGACTTCGTATCAATTCTGAATCAGTTCTGAATTCTCAGTATTCTGCTTTTCTCTACCTAAAGGACACTCAAAGTGGCTTATAGTCACCTTCCCTTTTTCTCCCCACCTTGTGAAATTGTTGCTTCTGGAAGAGTTCTGAGAGAATGTGACTGGCCCAAGGTCACCCAGCAGGTTTCATGTGGAGGAGTGGGGAATCAAACACATTTCTCTAGATTAGATTCCATCTGTTTTAACCACAACACCATTCTGGATCACCAGCATCAACACAGATGCTCATACTGAAAAAAAAAGTTAGTCTTTAAGGTGCCACTGGACTACTGTTGTGATTGCCATTGGACCTCTTCTTAAAATCTGATCTGATCTTTGGGATCAGCTTCCTCATTCCTCCATTCAGTATCATCCATGAACTGAAGCAGCACAAGGAGGGTTGAGATGTATTCTTAGAGACCCATTTGCATTTATGGAAATGTGCTAAGGGTGGGGGGGGGGGAGTTATGGAAGTGCTATGCTGTTCCTCATGATTAGCATTGTGATTGTTTAGTATGGGGCAATCTATACAATTAAACAGAAGACTGGTAGTTTTTGCTCCTAACTCTTTGCCTGCATCTATAGCTGTCATCTTTAGAAGTGTGTCATGACAAGATGTATTTCTCTCTGTGGCACAATGTGGAATGATTCTGCAGTGGGGTGTATATTTTGTCTGTCTCACAAGGGGGTGAGACACATCTAATGTCTGAATTGAGTTAATGTACAGTTGCAAATGTGCCTCACGCCCCCTCCCATGTGGTGGACAAAATATATACCCCATCATACAATCATTCCCCACTGTGCCATGTACAGAAACACACGTTGCCATGACATATCTTTGAAGATGCCAACTCTAGATGTAGGTGAAACATTAGGAGCAAAGACTACTAGACCATGGCCTCACAGTCTAGAAAACCCACAACACTCATTTGATTTGGGCCATGAAAGTCTTTGACAATACAAATATGGGCAGCTCAATCCAAAATGGGGCAGGGGAGGAGGCTAGAGTCCTTTCTTCCCCAGGGAAGGCCATCGTGAAAAATGACTTATTCCATGGTTTTGGGTGGTGTCTGCGGCACTAGGAGGGGGTGGGAATGCCCCTGGAACACCCCCCTCTACAATGATGTGAGCATTTGTGGTGATGGCAAGCTGCCGCAGGCCCCAACTACCAGGTTTGGATGCTTCTGCAGCCGGCCTCCGAAGTAAGTCCCTTGGCATCAGTGTCTGTGCGACTTTGCACAGTGCTGGTTACACAGGTGCTGCCGTAATCCTTCCACCACTTCCAATGTGGTTTCAGCCTCCCCGCCCTTTTGGATTGCACAGTTAAGTAATTTGCTAGTTTGGTTATGTATCGTTTTCAAACATTAAAGATAATCATGTAGCTAAATATGTTTTCTCTTCAGTCCTTGATTACAGTTCCACATTCTAATGCTTTCAATCTGAAATTCCTTTGTAATTAATTCAAATTACGATCTTTGCATCCCTGTGAAATAAAAATACGTTTTCTTAAAGCAAATAGAAAAGTAATATAAATACTCTTTTTTTTTGAGGTTGCTGGAATAGTATCACAATGGAATCCTAAAAAGAGCTCTTTGACTTTGTAGAAAAGGTTTTGTCAGTGGACTTTATCATATATCTGATAAAAGGCTGCAATTCTAAGCATGGTTTCATGTGAGTAAATAGAGTTAAGCTCTAAGATCTCCATGTTTTCAAAAAGATATTTCAAAATACATTATTTCCGATTTAGAAAGGAATGTAACATTAAACAAACTGGCAGGCTTTGTGTGTCAAGTGCATTATTGCATATCTGAGTGAACTATGTGCTTTTATGAGACATCTGTGTACAACAACTTGTTGAAATATTGGGGGAAAAAACCTTTTAATCACCTGTGTACAAATTGATTTTTTACAATACACATTAGATCTCAGAACATCAAAAATGTGTATTCCGTGGACTGAATTAGCAAACAATGGCTCTGGCTAAAGCAGTATGTTTCCCTCCCCCAAAAGATGAGTCAGAGCACACTAGGGGATCTTGTGAGTGAGACATAGGTGCTATAAAAATTAATTAACTTTGTAAAGGCTTTGGTGAGTCCAAAGTGTCCACTGAGGAGGCATCTGCCTGCTGTGTGTCTGTGTAATTCATTGCCTCTTTCTAGGCAGCCTCCACTGGGCAAGGGCATGTTAGGACTGATGATTTAATTTGTCCAGAGCAGAAACACCACAGCTGACTGCTCACTAAGGAGCCTGCCTGTGGCAGCTGTGCTCGTATTTTGGTGCATGAAATGACCTCCTCTTATGTTGTCTTACTGGGTCCCAGGAGAGCAAAAGAGGCAGTACCTCTGAAGTCTGTTTTGGATGCAGGGTGGTGGTGGTGGTGGCATGGATGCAGAGGATAATGACACGCACAAGATGTAGTGTTGAAGGCTTTCACAGCCAGAATCACTGGGGTGTTGTGTGGTTTTCGGGCTGTATGGCCGTGTTCTAGTAGCATTTTCTCCTGACGTTTCACCTGCATGCTTCGCCTGCACGTTCTCCTGATGTTTCACCTGAAGATGCCAGCCACAGATGCAGGCGAAACATCAGGAGAAAATACTACTAGAACACAGCCATACAGCCCGGAAATCACACAACACCCCACAAGATGTACCGTTTGCCTCTTCTCATGCTCGTCTCCTGCCACTTGGATCACTTGTCCTACGATTCCTGTGAATCACTTCTATGGGCTTTCCTCTGCTGATCATGAGCCTCAACAACTGATTAGAGTTGTCAACCTCCTGGTAGGGCCTGGAGATCTCCCAGAATTACAGCTGTCCTCCAGACTATGGAAATCAGTTCCATTGGAGAAAGCTTTGGGGAGCAGACTCTATGGTAATACATTCCTGCTGAGCTCCTTCCCTCCCCAAACCCTGCCTTCCCCAGGCTCCATCCCCAAATAATCCAGGACTTCCTTTGGTTTGGAAACTGAATTAAGGCAGATTGGTGAACAATATTACTATGTTTGCCGTCTTCCTATCGCAAAGGACATTTAGGGTTGCAAGAACAGAATTGTCTATGCAAGTTGCAAAAAGAAGGAGCCATTTCATAATCAGGCTTTTCCTATGTGACCACAATCTCTGAATCTTTCGAGCATAGTTCAGAAAGCAACAGGACTAATTCTTCTGGCTCTGCTTCAGCCATCTTGTATAGATACACTCTCCTATACACAGGCCCTTTCTACATAACAAATAGATTCTGGCTTCCTACTAGCTTCAACCAAAGAAGTCTGTATTTATTTATTCATTTCATATCCTCAGTGAGCATGCTGCTTTAAAATACAAAAGGGGAGAGTTTCCTGTCCCGAGGAAGTTCCAAACGAAAGAAGAGCCTAGTTCTATGTATTGTCGAAGGCTTTCACGGCCAGAATCACTTGGGTGCTGTGTGGTTTCCCGGTTTCTCTCCTGACGTTTCGCTTGCATCTGTGGCTGGCATCTTCAGAGGATTTTCTGAAGATGCCAGCCACAGATGCAGGCGAAACGCCAGAGAGAATGCTGCTAGAACACGGCCATACAGCCGGGAAACCACACAGCACCCAAGAGCCTAGTTCTGTTTCTGTGGTTAAGATTATGTGTTTGTGTATGTGCATATACATAAATACATGCACACATATAAAATTAAAAGGTTAAGCAAATAGTTGTTGACTTTAATTATTCAGTTAATTTTGTCTTTCATTCCATTGAGCCCCAAAAGTTGCTTACTTCATTCTCCTTCCCTCCAGTTTATCCTCATGACAACATAGTGATGTAGGTAAGGTTGGAAGTGTGTGATTGGTCCAAAGTAACTTAGCAAGTTTCCGTGACAGTGTGGGAATTCAGACCTGGGTCTTCCAGATTCTAGACCAACTCTCTACCTTGTGGGAAGCACAGTGCCTCAAATAAAAGAAAACATGTGAAATTCAACAAGCATTGTCTCTGCTTCCTCAGAAAAATTCATTTTTTAAAAGAAGGTGCGCTTATTTTACTATCTCTAAACCATTATGTATCCTAGATAAAGGCGATGAAGATTATATTGTTGAAAAAGTACGACACTCAGTATCAGAGACAGAGTCTTGATCAGATTAAGAAAGTAAATACATTTCTCTACCGCAGTGGGTTCAAGGATAGCTTTGCCATTTCTTTGCTCCCCACCCAAACCAGTTTTTCTAGAGTTCTTTCTGTTACAGTTTTTCAAAGACCTAAGATGGAGAGAGATTCTCAGAACAGCCAAGGAGATAATAAAGGATTTGGAATCTAGGACATCTGGGGAAAGGCTGGGAAGACATGGATGTCTTCAGCTTAGAGTAAAGAGGATTAAGGGGGAAGCATGACAGCAATTTTCAAATATCAGGAAAGACTGACTAGAGAACATGTGCCAAACAAGGTTACAGAGGAAGTATGGGAATATGCCCAAGGAGGTAACCTCATTTTATATTGCAGAAGATTTAATTGTCCCACTGACCTGGGTCGAGGTCAAGCTTTTCCCTATTTTCTTTTACTTCTAAGTAAAAGAAAATACTTTTCTTTTGCTTTCTTTTACTTATTTATTTTTCCTATTTTTCATTTACTTTCATCTGTCTACAAAATAAAGTTTATATAAAGTTGTCTTGTATATGTTTGAAAGACACCTATGTTGTGGGGTTTATTTTAGTACTTAGAAATGAGAACTAGTATTATAAGAGGATTTATTTACAATAAGTAAATCCTAAGGACCACTTTTCTGGGAATAAGCCCCACTGAATAAGATTAGACTTAACTCTGAGTAGATCTGTTTAGGGTTGTTCCCATATACCTACAGCTTACTAGGCTTATCATTGCTTCCTTATTTTCAGTCCAGGATGATTTTTTAAAATTATATAGGCATATCAAAATGTGGCATTTCATTCATCATAAAATGGAGATCTGAATGGATTTTGATTGTCATCATAGTTGCACAGAGCACATACAAACACTATAGCCTTGCTGCCCATGGCTTAAAAGATCCCCAGTGGGTTGCAGGATAAAAGGTTTTCTCCTTCCTTCCTGCCCTATAGTTGTAGCAGCAGCAGCAGCAGCAGCAGCAGTAGTAAAGAAGTAGTCTTTTATAGCCTACTTTTCTCTACCCAAAAAAGTTTCAAAGTGCTTGTAACCACAGCCCCACAGGCTCCTTGAAAGGTAGGGTGGATTCAACACAGGCCAAATACGACGAGTGTAGAGTGCAATACAAACTGTTTCAGGAGGGGACTTTGCACAGGTCCTCTCCCCAAAAGGAGATTGACCCATTTTATTTCCCTCAACCCAGGATTTTTGAAAATTGCTAAACCAGCAATTCTTTTGTAAAATCCCAGGTTGGAGCCATTCCCTCCGTTCCATCACGCCATCCATGGTCAGGGAGAATCTGCCTGCCACAGCAACACGTTCATTATTGCCCTGCCGTTGCAGGAAGGTCCCTTTTTCTTTAAAACATTTTTTTTGCTTGTTAGACATGCGCAGCTACTCCGGTGCAACCGATCTTATTATGGAATGATCGGCATGTGTTGCAGAAAATAAAAAAAGAGAAACGTCTTCATGAGCAGGCACAAAAGCAACGAATTTTTTCCCGCATGGGCTCCAGTCACTGGCGTTTTTACTCTAAAACATTCTGGTACTTTGATCTAATTGACGTATATCAATTGCTCTCCTTTGTAAAGGAGACCAATTTAAAACTACAAAAACATGCCCTTCAGAACTAAGGATACACTGGCTGTGAAGAATGTGCAGCATTAAAAAAAACTATGTAAATACTGCCTTCAAGTGAGTTTGAAGGATGCTGTCTTTGCTTTTATTTTAAATAGTAAGCATTGTGTATTGGATCTGAAGTGCCAGTAGGAGAAGGCTGGAGTGAGGCCTAGGCCAGCCTGTGGCCCATGTGGTTGACATACTTACTTGCTGGGGGTAGGGCTTATCAAATCGAATTAATAATAATAATAATAATAATAATAATAATAATAATAATAATAATAAGCAGCAGCAGCAGCAGCAGCAGCAGCAGCAGCAGCAGCAGCAGCAGCAGCAGCAGCAGCAGCAGCAGCGGGAAGGCTACTAACTGTCCCAACTAGATTTGCCCAGGTCCCCTGGCCACTGGTTGGGGATGGAAGAGGAAGGGTTGCCAGGTTGAAAAACTCCTGGAGATTTGGGGATGGAGTCTAAGGACTACAGGGAACTTAGTGGGGTTCAATGTCATAGAGTTCACCCTCCAAAACGTCCATTTCTTCAGGGAAACCGAACGCTGTAGTCTGGAGATTTTCTTCTTGCTGTTCTCTGGTGAAGAAGTCTTTTGTCTTAGCAGTATTCTTTCAAATTGTTTCTCTGTGAGTCCAATATGTTGTATTTTTTGCATTTTTTACAGCAAACTTATTTTTCTTTTGGTGATTGAGGTAGCTTTTGCTGAGTTATCTTGTCTGTACTCTCCCTTTACTCTGTCCTCCTGCCCTATAGTGAACTCTCCTCTCCTGTTGATGAGTTTTGAACTCAAGTTTGGTACAAATGTTTGAGCTCCCAGCGGCAATCAGGAACTGAGGGTAGAGGGAACATGCCATCCCAGTCATTTGACAGTTTGAGCAGGAAGGGCTTTCATGTCATTTGCTGGCTGGAAGGGGTGCCCTCCTCTGTTGCTAGGGCTAAGAAAGTAATTCCTCTGAATGGCAGGCCTGCACTGGTGCAGTCTCATGTGTGTCTGTCTGCACAGAAGACCTCAATGAACAATAGTTATAGGTAAGCTGTAGTTACAGGTTTTCTGAGGGATTCCCAGGTCCAACCTGGAGACTGGCATTCCTAATCCCAAATCATTTCTCTTATGGTTAGAACAATTGAGGTGACACCAGGCATGATCAGAGGGAACTCTCTGGTCTAATCTAAAGTGATCAGAATTGTTCCACTCATTAAACAAACAGTTAGAGAGAGCTTTTTTAAAAAACAAAAACAAAATCTGT
Organism: Sphaerodactylus townsendi; assembly: GCF_021028975.2. Taxonomy (NCBI): domain Eukaryota; kingdom Metazoa; phylum Chordata; class Lepidosauria; order Squamata; family Sphaerodactylidae; genus Sphaerodactylus; species Sphaerodactylus townsendi. The sequence goes on along the minus strand of NC_059425.1, from coordinate 49,239,353 downwards.
CTCCTGTTTCCTGAATTCTAAGGAAAACGTTTCATCTGACAAACAACCAGAAAGGTGGGGGTGACTGATCATGTCAACTAGTTTGTTGGCAACTTTGAAAATAGTCTTTGTGTAAATAGATTTGAAGCCTCATCCCATCGTGCTCCTGAGGATCTTTAAACCTTTAGGAGCAACTTCTCATGGGGACATGGGGAACAGCAGGAGGAATGAATGGTAAAGTCCTCCTTGCAGTTCTAAGAGGACAGCACTTTTGTATGTAAAGTAGCGACAAAAACCCCCAAACTTCACACCCATTTTATTTTTTGGCATTACATCCGCCTGTTCTGATGTTTGCCAGGAGGATGAAGTCCTGATCTGTTGAAAACTCCTCACTAGTGTTTGCGCTATATCTTTACAGATACAACAATCATTACTGCCACTGAATTTGTTGTATTTCTGTTAATTTTTAAAAAGTTTTAATTGAATATGCAGTGCTCTTAATTTTTGCTCTTGTGGGTGTTTAGGGCCTCAAGGGGCCATGCGAAGAGAGTCTTGTAGATGGTGTCTGTGTTGATTTAATACAGGCCTGTGCTCAAGTAAGCAAAAAAGGGGGCAGGCCCAAGCACAAGCCATTGGAATTTTGTTTATGTAGAAACCCGCTTAATACATTATACAAATGACATGAATAGACTACTGTTTGCAAAATTACAGCTGCAAAACTGTTTGAAAGCAGTTCCAATAAATTTGTTCAGCTCTAACAAATTGGACCAGCTCAGTGTTTTTGACACTTGGTTCTTTACTGCCTTGTCTCTTTAAACAATCCAGAATGGTTATAAGGAATAAATGATCTTCGGCATTGCCCAATTTGAACTGGTCAGACAATTTTTTATGAATGTGTGTTCGAAGAGTGTTTGAAATAATGCTGCGCATGACCTGAACAGCTTTGCCTGTTACTGCTCTGTTACATCCACATCATTTTTGAAACAGTTATGTTAACAACACACAAGCAGTTAATTTTTCCTAATATCTTCGAGCTATAGCCCCACACCTGGCTCAGGAGATTTACTCCCCTAAATACAACTGCTGTCATTTAAATTTTCTGTGGGAAAAAAACTTACTTTTGGATTGGTGAATTGGTTTATATTTGACAATTTTTAATGTCTTATCTTTCAAAATTGTAGAATTGCCAAGGCAGCTAGCAACAGTCCATTAAAATTAAATCCAAACAAACAGACAGAAGAACTTCAATGTGCAAAGTAATAAATCCACAGAGGAGAGCAGAAACTAGCAATGAAGTCAAAAAGCAGCAGGAGTAAAAGAATATATTTAGCTGTCAAGGATTCATGGGCAAAATACTGCCTTTGGTCTGTGCTGTAACTCCAGCACAGAAGGAGCAAGATGAACTTCTCTGAAGGGAAAATGTTAGAGGCTCAGTGTCACTGCTGAGTAGTCCATAACCTCTGTTCCTACCTATTGTATTACTGATAATAGGGGCACACACACACACACAAAAAAGGATCTCCAAGGAAGACTTGCATGGGAGGGGGTGATCCTTTGGATATCCTGAGCCCAGGCTGTTCAAGGCTTTAGAGGTTAGAAGTCAGCACTCTAAATTAGTTCCAGAAGCCAGTCGACAGTCGATTCACATATTGTAAAACTGGAATGATATCTGATTAGAAAAGTGGGTTGCCCTCATGCACTGGATTTCTTGTGGTTTCCAGATGCTCTTTGACGGCAACTCCAGTTTAGTACATCTGATGAGTGGAATAACCACCCTTTGCAATAACCCCTTCCTCCTGTGACCAAAACAGACTTAATTGGCCTCAAGCCTGGATTGCACTGTATTGACAAATTTTTGTTTATTTTTATCTATTCAGATTTTATAGACCTTTTGTCTCCCCAATAGAGAGTCAAAATGAATTACAGTACTGTCATCTCCTTCATTTTATAATCACAACCTATTGAAGCAAAATGGGCCAAAAAAGAGGCTTCCATGTCAGAGTGGGATTCAGACCTTGGCCTCCCAGATTCCAGTCCTGCACTCAAACCATTTTACTATGCTAAACAAAATACTGGCTTCCTCAGGGTAAAACATTTCTTTCCTAATTTAAGATCCAGCCCCATTAGCTTGGAGCCAACTTGAAAGGAGAGATGAAGCTCTGATTGCTTTAGTGTGAGAACAGATTCTATTGCTGGAACATTCTGATTTATTTCTGCCCCCGACCCCTGACCTTCCCTGCAGTGTTTAATTGAGAGAGGCCTGGGTACAAGTCCCATTGGCAGTTGTTGTCATTGACTTTGGAGCTCTTTGTCCATTTGGTAAGTTGCTGGTTGCAGTTTTTCAGTGATTAAGGAAGGGTAGTTGTTGTTGCATCCAAGCCGGGATATTCTCTGTCTTTATTTGTTCATAGCCCATAGACTCCATACAATTTTTAAAAACAGATAACAGATATACAAGTAATATTATAATTGCGTGGAATTTAAGACAGTGTAAAACAGTGCTATTTTCATATGATACAAAATTATCACTTAATTATCTTAGCTGATCTAATTTTTGAGGCTTGAAATAAGAACATAAGAACATAGAACATAAGAACTAGCCTGCTGGATCAGACCAGAGTCTATCTAGTCCAGCACTCTGCTACTCGCAGTGGCCCACCAAATAAAAACTTTGCAACATCTAAAGTTAATTTAAAGACTCTGTCCTCAAGCAGGTATTTAACCTTTGACAATTCAGAACTGAAAAATCTATTATTTAACCATGGGAATAGCAATTTTTTACAAGGTAAATAATACCAAGGACAGTAATGCGTGTGGTTGATTCAATCATGTTATTATTACACGGACGTAACCTATATTCATACGGAATACCGGAAGGGTAGTTTATGTTTGCTTATGACCACTCTTCATGCAACCATTCCATATTCTCCAGTTTTAAATCTTAGTCCATGCACTATTCTCTATAGCAGTGGTTGTCAATGCCTGGTGAGACAGGAAAGAAGAGTCTGAAGTCAAGTTTGGATTAAGAAGCCAGAGGATCAGAGGTCAACAACAGATCTGTAGGGCGTAGCAGAATCAAAGCCAGGGTCCAGCTAGAAGTCTGGAGTGTAGGCAGAAGCTTGTCAAGGTCAAAATTCATTAGGCCAAAACAGACAAGAGTCAAGAACTGGGCTAAACAAAGTTCAGTCTTCCCATTCAAACAGTTTGTTCAGACAGAAGGACCTAGCAGCATTTTAACGTCTACACGAGATCATACTGGGCCCTTTCCAGTGATATCTCAAGCGTAATTAAACACTTTTAAGTCTATTGAAGTCAGGGGACTCTGGAAGGTGTATCTATGTTTAAGAGTGTACTGTGAGCCAGCTTTTTACAGAATCATGAAGTTTTTTTTAACAACAACACAAGCCTTTATTGGCATATAAAACAGGACAAATTTTTAAAACAAAACAAGGTTAAGAAATACAGTTAAAATTACTAATTTCCAGTATAAAATTTGCAACAGTTTCACAAAAGAGTACATCAGAGCTGTTCAGGAGATTGGGTATCTTATAACACTCATGCCACTGAGAACATTGCAAGAAAATGGAATTCATGTATTTCATGCGTCTCTTATTGTATTTAGGGCATAGAAACAAAGAATGGTCAAGTGTTTCAACCGCAGTCATATCACATGAACAAATTCTTTTAGAACGTTCCATATTCTTAAATCTTCCCTCCAGCAGAGCTGATGGCAGCACATTACATCTTGCAGTAGCCAAGGCTCTCCTCTGTGTGGGATTAATCAGCAGACGAAGTTGGAAGGAGCCATACAAGCCATCCAATCCAAATCCCTGCTCAATGCAGGATCTGCTTAAAGCAAGGCTCATTCCGCACACGCAAAATAATGCACTTTCAAGCTGCTTTCACAACTGTTTTTGCCATTCCGTACAGCTTCAAAGAGCCCTGAAAGCAGCTTGAAAGTGCATTACTCTGCATGTGCGGAATGAGCCCAAGTTTTTGTCCAGCCAGTGAGGGGGAGCTCACCGCCTTCCTAAGCAACTGATTCCATCCTGAATTATCCTTACTGTAAATTCTTTTCTTAATGTACAGCCAGTACCTTTCCGCCTGTAATTTATACCCATTATTGTGAGTCCTATCCTCTGGTGACAAAATGAATAGCTCCCTGACCTCTAAGTGATAGCCTTTCGAATACTCAAGGAGAACAATCATGTTCTTACTCAACCTCCATTTCTCCAGACTGAAAATTCCCAAGTCCCCCAGCCTTTCCTCCTAGCACTTGGTCTCCAACCCCTTGATCATCCTTGTTGCTCTCCACCGTACCTGCTACATTCCATCCATATCCTTTTTGAAGTGAGGCCTCCAGAACTGCACACAATAGTCCAGGTATGGTCAGACTGATGTGGTGTACAGTGGGACTGTGACATTTTGTGATTTGTATGTTTGCCTCTGTTGATACATCCCCAGACCATATTAGCCTTTTTTTTGCAGTGTATCACGCTGACTGCTCAATTTAGCTTACAGTCCACCCATACCCCAACACTTTATTCACTCACAGTGCTACCCACTCTCGTATTCAGGCTTCTCATTTTTATTACTTGCATGTAGAACTTTAACTTTGTTAAACTGCATCTTGTTCACATCACATCACTTTTCCAGTATGTTCAAATCTCATTGAATTCTATATCTTTTGTTGTATTCATTACTCCTCCCACTATTCCTCCCACTTTGGTGTCATCACAAAGTTTATTGAGTAGTCCTTCCACTCCCTCATCCAGATTATTTATTAAGATATTGAAAAATACTGGGTCCAAAACCGAGTTTACCTATCAGAGTATCATGGGGAACACTTTCAGATGGGCTTACTTTTGGGGAGCATACTTTTTTTTGTTAATAATCATAACAGATTTAAGACTTGGTGCCTTCAACCCTATACTTTCCTCCCTGCCCATTCCATTTTATTTTTATTTCATGTTTCCGTGGAATCGTCATTTGCTGTTTGTTTAAATAGTGCAGTAATATTTGCTTATCTACTGTTGTTTCTTTTGACATTTATCTGTTTAGTTTTTATTGTTATTTTTTGATAGTGCTGTACTATTGTAAGCTGTTTGGGAGGCAGTGATCTTAGGGCAGAAGATTGGTGTAAAATAATTGTAAATTATTAACATTAACAGTACAGTCCAGAGTGGGGGGGGGGGGAGGCATGGACCAATTTTTGGAGCTGTCACAGCCCTGTACCAGCATGGATGCCTACCCTGCTGGTGCATGGAGCAAGTGTGCCAGCAGAGGGCAAGTTACCCAGGCAGGCTAGTACCACATGGCTCTGCGGTGCCTGACCTGGAAGCCACCTTCTATTCCTAGGCTTGCTGGCACAGAAAGCTGTGCTATTCTAGGGGCAAGCCATGGAGTGGATCTGACCTTAGTTGGCTTCCACTGCCTGCCTAGCCCCGCCCATATGATGACAGAATAGGCATTGGAGCTATGCCATTTTTTGTGGCGTATTTCATATCTTGTATGGGCAATATTTGGTGGCTGGTTCATTTTGGAGAGGGCAAGGTGGCGCCAGAGTGGCAGTGTTCCTGCCTGCCCACCCAATCAGGATTGGGCTATTAGTGTAGGACACCCAGTGTGGTGTAGTCGTTAAGAATGTTGAGCTAGGTCCTGAGAGACCCAGCTTCAACTCTCAAATCTGCCATGGATGTTTGCTGGATGGCCTTGGGCCAGTCGCATGTCCTCAACCTAACCCACCTCACAGGGTTGTTGTGAGGATAAAATGGAGAGAGCAGGACAACATATGCCATTTTGGGCCCCCTTTGAGGAAAAATGCAGGATGTAAATGTAAGTAAGTGAATAAATATATTAAATAAATAATTTTTAGCATTTTAATTTTTTCCCCATTTACTGGAACGTTTATGGGGAATTCAGCTTGAAACATGATCAGACCTTGTGAGCTGAATAGATTTGTTTGTTGAGCCTGTTATTTTCAAACTTTGAGAACTTCCATGAAAGCCCAGGATTCCACAGAACTTGATGTGGAAACCACTTTTGTGGGGGAAAGGGAGCTCTCTTACATTACATTAAAACTGCTCTAAGTTTATTTTAAAAAGTGTGCTTTGTTTACCCCCAATGTATATTATAGTTTACAAAAAGGACAGAAGAAAGTGAAACTGTAAGCACATCTTGCACAGTTGCTGAAGTTCTATTGTTTAAGACGTATTGCAAGCTGTATTCAAGATTTCTAGTTTTATTTCAATTCCTCAAATGGAAAAGGTCTATAGGAATTTTTAAAATACATATTTTGGGCTTATTTGTCACATAAATATATTCATTAAGTGGAAAAGAGGGGAAGGGAGACAATAAACCAGATCTGCCATTGCGTTGTATAAACAAAATGTGAGCTTCCAGTTAAGTATGTTCTCATGGTACAAAACATAGATCAAAATCTTAAATTTATACAGGCTCTTAACATAATAAAGATGAAGTCTTACACTTACCAAAGCTTCTGCTAACAAATTATCATGTACCACTTTATGATAAAAGAGCCTGGTTTGAATAGTTCTTTTCACAAATCTGCAGCATTTCTTGATCTTAAACATTTGTTTCTATAGTATTCAATAGTGAAGGGCTGCCATTAAGAATAAAAGACTTGCCATATGTGATCTGATCAGAGAACCATCTAGTCCAGCATTCTGCCTGAAAGAGGGACGAGCCAAAAAACTTTGGAATGCTGACTAGCAGGCCAGCGTGTGTCCCCTAATCACAGTTTTTGGGCACTTGCCACTTCCTGGGAGGCTGTACAGTGATTGTGTAGAATCCAGGAGTAGAGGTATATTTCTAATGTGGAAGCTGCAGTATTTGGGAGGCCCCAAAGAACCTATCATGTGACTGTGTACCAACCTCCTGCTCATCTTAATTGTTTGTTTTAGTCTGAGGCTTTACAGTGATCAAATCATTAGTACTTTGCTTGAACAACACCGCATCTGAGGACAGCCTGTGTTTTGAATGCTTGGTAACAGGTGTTCTGCAGAGGGAGAGAAACAGGGTCATGCTTCCTTTGCATGGGAATTTATTAATGATGATGATATTTTCCACTCTTAGCCGCAACACTGGTTTGCATTATCAAGTCCACTTCACACATTACAATTTTCAGTGTAACCTTAAACTTTTTTGTTTTTGTTTGTAAGTAGAAGAGAAGAAGTGTTTGGAATTACACCCTGCCTTTCTGTCTTGTAATGAGACTCAAGGCGCTTACAAACTCCTTTCCGTTCCTCTCCCCACAACCGACACCTTGCGAGGCAGGTGGGGCCAAGAGAATTCTGTGACTGGCCCAAGATCACCTAGCAGGCTTCATGTGCAGGGGAAGAAACAAACCTAGTTCACCAGATAAGTCTCCACAGCTCATGTGGAGGAATGAAGAATCAAACCCAGTTCTCCAGATTAGAGTCCACCAGATTAGAGTCCAGATTAGAGTGCTCTTAATCACTACACTATGTATACACCTTCATATATAAGGTATGAATGAAAACATGCTTGGAGACACATATAGCATGAAAGTGTGCTTCCCAAAGAACTAGGTCTGGCTGCAGTTTCCTGGGTTTGCTACGATATTATATATGAAGGGAGCCTGTACGATCAATGTTTTCTCTTGTGGAATAGGTTAAACACAGAAACTGGTTATCAGTCTTATACTGACTGTTCTACTGACATCCCCACTGAAATACCTGACAGAATATCTATTAAATGGAAACAGGACTGTGCCACAAAGAGATGATGTGCACAGAGAGCCAATCACAAGTAACAGAAATAAAGAAACACATGCTTACTTGTCATAAATAAATGCAAAATGCTGAATATTCGAGAGCACCCCATTTATGAATAATGTCAAGAAATGCTGGAAGTTTTCAGGTAAAAAGAAATTATTAATCCAGATTGGTGTCATGAAATGTGGTAGATGTGAAATGCTCAGATTTGGTCTCTGGACTTGAAAAATCGCACTTGATCCAAACGCCTGTTAAACAAAATTTAAATATTAATAACATTCCTCATTATTTTCTGTTTATGTGCTGTGTACAATTAGCATATTTTTCATTTGAGGCAACTGAGAAATGCTTCTTTCTAAATGAGTTACAATTAATGTATATTTATGATTACAAGAGTCAGAATGTAAAAAACTGCCTAAGCTTACATAAATGACTTAAACTATCTCAGCAGAATTTTTGGCGTTGTTTCTCTTTGAATGCCTGGTGCCTCCTCCCCAATCTCCTTGTCTCAAACTTGACTTGAAACTGAAAGAAAATTTTATAGAAACTAGTTGTGCAACTGAAGGGCTATGATAATGTTGGAATCTGTTGGATTTACTAGGAATCTTGTGATTGATTTAATCAGAGCCAGGGCTGTCTTTTAACTTCAGATGTTCTTGGACATTTCATCCAGTGTGGAACACTGAACTTCCAGGATCAGATACCCGTATGCTCCTTTAACAAGGACAGAACAAGTTATTTTAAGGCCAAGGAAGGTCAATTTGAGTTATAACGGGCTCTCATCATCACACAGCTAAATTACAGGAGTCTCCACCCCTCCAGGAGTCCTTCTCAGAAAGGGAAAGATTTTTTCCTGTCTTTTGAAGCTATCAAAGAGAAATGAGAGAAACTTGTTTCCAAAAATATTTGCATGTTGGAAGGCTCCACAGTTCAGGATAAGTGAGTTGTAAATAAAGTATATGTAGTTTGTATCTTTTGAACAGTAGTAGCTGAATCCTTCGATGTGCCTCAGGAAGGACTAGGTAATTGTGCTCCATGTCTGTTAAATCAAGAAGGACAGATTGTGAAATGTCACTGTAAGCAACAGCTTTCTTGTACCTTTACTGCACTCCTTCCCAAACCATTTTTTTTACAGCCAATCCTGTTTGGTGTGGATGCTTTGCTGGAATTTTTGTTGCTCAGTAAATACCCTCATCTCTTTGCTTTGAATTTCAAACAAAATATGAAGTAATGTGAATAAAGTTATCAGTGTGAATAAAATATTGATCATAAACATGATTAGAAAAATACCTGCAAGTTGTCATTTTAGGTAGTAACTGTCAAATGTAGCTACTAATCTCTTCCTAATAATCAGTTCTGTAGAGAACACAGTAACACTGTGAAGTTAGAAGTTTCTTTAATAATTTTGTGTCCCCAGAGAACCCTGGGAATTGTAGTCTTCTGATGAGGAAGCCACAGTCTTTGACAGAATTCTCATCCTGTATACTAAGCTACAATTCCTAGGATTATTAGGTTGAAGCAATGACAAATGGACATGAAACTAATACATGTTATAGTATGTATAACTGTAATAATTATTCATTTACATAGAGCTGCAGGGGAAAGTATGTAGGTCACTGAGATTTTTAAAAAATATTTCATGGTGACCAAGTCACAATCAAAAAGAGAAGAATGCTAGGGAATTTGATACAAAATATCCCTTACAAAATTGACCCCTTTTTAAAATCCAGGTTCATTCAGTACCCCCATTTTCTCCCTTTTTAATGTAAAAATGTAGTAGCGAGTAATTCAGGTTTTTTTAAAAAACAATACTTGCACTAAACTTCAAAATAGCAAGGACAGATTTTCTACAATTGATTTTGCAGCAGCACAGTCCTAAGGAAAGTTTCACCTTTCTAAGGTTATAATGCACAGTTGATTTACAAAAGTGTAACTCTGCTTAGGATTGCACAGATATCCTTGCGGTACGGCCAAAAGAAAACTGTGATGAGAACAGGTGTTCACTAACGAATTCAAATCAAAGCTAATCTTTATTGAATTTGTTAGGGGAAATTAAATAAGAAAAGGCTGCTAGATGCTTTTATATTGTGATACTGTTATGTTGTGATGCAACTCCCCCGCCCCATTTAAAATGTCATTGTTTTATTTTGAAACAGCGCTATGTATGCAGATCAAAGATGGAAGTGAGGCGTTGTCCTTCAGTAACTGAAAAGGATATTTCTGATGCATGACCTTAACTGAACAGGAATTCCTTTGCTTCTTAGCATGAAGCTCATCAGTGCAATTTGCAGCTGTACAAAATGCAGGATCATCTCATGAGGGTTTGGATGAGGGAGATGAATTACATAATGGTTGGGCAAGTTATTTAGTCCTTCAGAGCTGTTACAAAACTGTATTAGGAGCAAACATGTGCTTACAGCTAATTTTTGCATGTTCTAAATTCAGTCTGCATGTGATATTCAAGAACATGGCGGGGCCTCAAGGCACAGCAAATGGAAGCGTTTTACCTCTTTACTGTTGTCAGTCTTGAGCCATTATCAAATCTGAAGAAAACAAACCCTCATTCCTTTTATATCAATTTTGGGCACGTTCATTCATCACTAATTTACCATTAATCCACAGTGTCAAAGTAGTTAAATGTATTGTCGAAGGCTTTCACGGCCGGAATCACTGGGGTGCTGTGTGGTTCCCGGGCTGTATGGCCGTGTTCTAGCAGCATTCTCTCCTGACATTTCGCCTCCATCTGTGGCTGGCATCTTCAGAGGATCTGATAGTAGGAAAGCAAGTGGAGTATATATACCTGTTGGAGTATTCAGGGTGGGGGAAAGAACCATTGTCTTTTAACAAGTAAAGGGTGCAATTAGCAAACTAGATTTACATGTGTTGAGTGGAATCCACCCATTAGCATGTGAGTAACAATGAAGATAGCAAGGTCAATAGGTGAGGTCATCTGAATAGAAGTAGCCTGGACATTGTTCCCTTTGATTGTTTACTGTCTTAGTCATCCTGTGTTTGTGTGGAGCTGATTAGTCACTATCTTGACTCTAGTATTTTTCAACACTGGTAGCCAAGTTTTGTTCATTTTCATGGTTTCTTCCTTTCTGTTGAAATGGTCCACGTGCTTGTGAATTTCAATGGCTTCTCTGTGTGTGTATATATATACCAACAGGTATATATACTCCACTTGCTTTCTTACTATCATATCCTCTGAAGATACCAGCCACAGATGCAGGCGAAACGTCAGGAGAGAATGCTGCTAGAGCACGGCCATACAGCCCGGAAACCACACAGCACCCCAAAGTAGTTAAATGTTGCTAAATTTTGGGGAAGCACAATGGAGTCTGACTCCGAATTAGGCAGATCCATGTGTTCATGGCTTCAAACATACTTCAGAAGAGAATAAATCCCATTAAATCTTGCTTATAGATTGCAGTTTTTGTCATATTTATCACATAAACCTGCATTGTCCTATCTATTTTACAGTTGGAGAATTGAGCTCAAAGATCATGGTTGGGCTCAAAAGATGGTCTTATTTGTGTGTGTTTTCTAGTGTGGACAATGTATTCCCTTTCCTTTCTTACCACAGTTCTTCATGGTGCCTTAGAGGTTTTGAGAGTGACGTGGGAGTAGCTTTGGGACTCTGTTCCAAAAGGTATCACCCAGCTTGTTGGATCTAGCTCACCAAGGATGCCTACCCTGCCATCCTAATCAGAATTACACCCCTGAAGTCAATATGCTTAGCAGGGTGTAATTCTGTGGTTGAGCAAAGATTTAAACCTCAGCTGCACTCAACCTTATTGACTTCCTCTGTGGAAAACTAAAATAAAATTAGGCCTTTAAGGGCCATCACTGTCTCTTCCTGGAACGATTTATTTCCTTCTTTGAACTGGAGAATAAATTATTTCTTCACAGGCACCTCTGTTAGCAATGTGTTGAGAAGGTGAACTAAGTGATGAAACTGAAATAGGTGTTTCAGCAACAGTTCAGCATTAAGGCCCCCGATAATGAAAGGCAGTAATAAGTGTTCAGGCATAACCTGAGAGATTGCAAGACATGGTACTATGCCCTACCCAGGCAAGCATTACAGGTTGTTCTTTAATTTATAGTTGTTAATGCCACTGCTTTGTGATGATAACATCCCTTAAGATTCTCATTAAACTGTTGCTATATTAAGAGCCAGATCCTATGCAGGTTTACACAGCAAGTGCCACTGAGTTTAATGGGTCATATCCCCACATAAGGGTGCATAGAAACTGCAACCCAAGAATATTTATTAAAACATTTTTATCCTACCTTTCCTCTTTGTTCACGGCAGCTTACAATAAATAGAATGCAATCCTCTAACAATTTATCCTGGAGAAGTTCATCAGCAATGCTTTATAAACATAAATATTAATTTTAGACTGCTTTGGAACTGGTATATCGTATCTTAAAATATGTTTATTGAATTTGATTTATTCTTGTACTTCCCAAAGAAACAACCTTCAGTGCAGGATGTGGTTCTGAAACTGGGCTTGAGATCAGTACTAGAGTCCATTTAAGGGCTTGGAGCAAAGGGGCTAGCCCAGGGGTAGGGAACCTGCGGCTCTCCAGATGTTCAGGAACTACAATTCCCATCAGCCCCTACCAGCGTGGCCAATTGGCCATGCTGACAGAGGCTGATGGGAATTGTAGTTCCTGAACATCTGGAGAGCCGCAGGTTCCCTACCCCTGGGCTAGCCTGACAGGCAAAGGTTACAACCTGGATAGCAAGCAAGATGCAGAACAGGAGCAGGTTCTAGCCTAAGACATGTCCACCCCTCAAATACAAGTTGTTTGAACTGGTAATTAAGCTCTGAGCCTAAACTTTTACAAGCAAAAACAGTGGAGCAGGCAGTACTGGGACTGTTCTGAGTCCACTGACTCGGGTGAAGAAAGAATTGGTTCTACATGCTAGATTGTATATTTGCAGACCAGATCTTGGTCTGCCAGGCTTAGAGTAGGTATGGGTTCCTTTGGCACAGGTGATGATAAGGTGCTGGACCTTGGTTGCTGGAATCTCCAGCTTGAGACATTATCTCCGATCTGAAGAGCTGGGCAATGCCTTCCTTACGTACAGTAGCACTTCTGTGGCTGGTTCAAACAGAGGTCAGTTACTGTGGTTTCATTAGGCAGCACAAACTGATTTCTTTGGTTTTTTTTAATAATTCAGGAAATATTACTCTATTTCCTGGAGTGGTGGTGGTGGTTTTTTTTTTTTTACTATTCTATGAGCAAGTTTCTTAATTATACTAGGATCTGATCTTGCTGAGTTGCAAATAAGTATTCCAGTATGTTGCAACATAAATCATTTGTCCATTTATTCAGTGAACCAAAGTAGGCAAGAGATCCATTTGTACAGTATCCTAACTTTTGCATTTTTATAGGTTGGTAGGTGAGTATGGCTGTTTGAGTTTGGAATTTGTAACATGATGAGCTCATAATTTCCAAGGATGCTGTGCATGAAGTCAACAAGGTTAGTGAATAGTGTGTGTGTGTGTGTAAAAGTAATGAAGTTTTACTTAATGAAAAGTAAAAACAAAAACAATGTGCATGTGATATTCTGTGATACAGTGCACCATGATTCTGTTGTTCCATTACTAGGTACAGAATTGAAAAACCAATATCTTATTGTTAAAAAAAAAAAGTCAAGTTAACAATCCTTATGAAATGGAGATAAACTCAGTTAATTTTAAGAAACCATATGGGGTGGGGGGAAAGTTATATAAGGGCTTCAGTTGCCCTTCGTCTGTCTCAGAAAGGGGACTGGATCCACAACTGGGTATCATGGCTCTCCCAGGTGACCTGGCTCTTCTATCTTCAGAATCAACCAGCTGATTTCTTCTCTGTCCGCCTGGGCACCAGCCCTCTTACCCTTCTCAGGCAGCATCCAGTTGGCCTCACACACACTCAGGATCCCCTGAAGTTTGCCCCCATACAGCTGTTCAAACAGGGTGTATCTGATTAATGCATGCAGGGTCTCACAGATTGCAAACACTAGGGGATTCATGAAGAGGTCCCATTGTTTCTCCTGGGCCAGTGACTTCAGCGTGGTTTTAAGGGTCTAGTTGAAGTGATCCAGTCTAGTTGAAGTGATCCAGAGTCCGTTGGTTTGGGGATGGACCATCAAGGTGAAGACTTCACAGTTCAACAGTATTTGGCATAACTGTTACATCATACAGGCTGTGAACTGGCCCCTCTGGTCCATGAAAATTTCCCAGAGTAGTTCCACAGGGGCAAATACATGTTTTGTGTTGGGTTTGGTTTTGTGTTTGTTCCAGGGGAAGCCACTATCTAGTACAGATGCTTTTGAATGCTCCTTTTTCTTAGCAGAAGTTTCATTTCCTTTAGCTTAATACACTTTGGTGTTCTTGGTGAAATAGGTAACAAATCAGTATGCCAAAGAATAACAGCCCTACAGCGAATATGACAAGTGAAGGAAATGTGTGATTGAAACTGTTGGACTTGGAGAAGAGCCAGACTACTAAAACATTGCTCCCTTCATATACATTTATAGATTACAGAAATGGTAGGTGAGGTGGTACAACACAATGTCTGTTTCAGATTTCAAATAGGGGATGGTTGATTACTTCTCAATGGGAAGAAAAATAACATTCCTTTGCCATGTAGAGTCCAGTCAGAAACTCTTCTTGGAATGTTCAGTTATGCAATCCCCAACATTGGTAAAGTCAAAAACTGATTTATCATCTTAGCTGTGGGAACTATGACTGGCTACCTATGCAGTAAAATAATAGGTAGAGGTCTGAGTTTGGTGGGATAGATTGTACACACACAAGCTGCTGGAGGGGTGATTATTTTCAATTCTTTCCTAAATTTTAAAGCTAAACAAAACTGTATTTGGTTAGAAAGCTAACATAGCTGGTTTTATAATGGTCCCCTTATGGCTTTGTGAGTTTAAAAATTACAGGGGTTTTTTGTGTGTGTGACCCTCTAGCAGCATTCTGAAGTGGTAAAGTTCAGTCTACCCCATCAGCATTGTACCACCTCATTCTGTTGCATGTGAAGACCCTGACCTATGCTTCATCTGTCAGCATGGAATATCCATTGTTGGTGCAACCCTTGGCTTTTAGCACAGATGCAAACCCTATTATATGAAAGGGTAGCTATGGTGGCAACGACTCACTTCCAGCCAGTCACCAAGCACACATGGCTTGGGATAAGGGCTAACACAGAACAGGTAAAAAACCCAACACAAATAAACCAGTGGAGTGTGTTGATTACTCAGTCCCTCATACGCTCACCCTTCTCCCCCACTGCTGAATGCTTATAGTTTCTGTACCATCTACAGCTGTCTGCAGAGAAGCAGGCATAGGTGTTGACTGCTCCTTGTGGGAGGATTGTGACTGCTAGCAGCTGCAACTGCACCATTTACTGTTGTGTGGCGACATAGGCATCCGGGAAGAGGAGGAGAAGGAGGAGGGAGCTGGTGACATGGGTCCAAGGAGAGAGGAAAGGCAGGAAGGGTTGGCCCCCTTGGTGGGCACCATTAATCCACCATCAGTTTTCTAGAGCCTGTTGTATTTGTTCATATAATGGGCTTTACTGCTAGTCTAATAATTTGTGAGCTATAGAATCATATAGAGTGTGATGAAATGGTGGGGGATGGGAGAAAAGGAATGAGCAACAACAGCTGGCCTGCATGTAGGTCTTTTTTCACATTGGTTTGTTTTAGCTGGCAGTTGGCAACTGTCAGGGCCTTGGCTTTAAAGTGTGCTGCAGATATGTCCTCCTGCTTTGTAACATAAAACCAAAACTTAGTTATCAGTTTTATTTCCTGCTTAGCTAGCACAGATTTGTTATGATATCCTTGCATACAGATACAGATGCTCTAATATTTTCCCTACTGTTTGATTTCATGCTGGTTAGAATATCTGATTATGAAGAAATAATGTTATGCCATGTCTGTAATGAATGGGATGTGGTCACTGAATAGAGTTAGTAGTTTGAAAGGGTTGCAGGAAACCTCTCATGCTTTTTGTTGTCCAGAACAGAGATGGACAGAACAAGCTTGTGTTAAACTAGGAAAATGTCTACTTGACCTCACTGGGATGTCTGCCAATAAAGATTGTCATATGAAGGGACTGGCTATAGAGCTAGTCCCTGGGGAAGCCTCTGAGAAGATAAGTGGGAGAGCTAGATTCTGAAATTTTGAAAATTGTAAATAAGGAAAATAGCGTACATCTGTGGTTCCTTTAACAGCAAGCTGCCAAGGAGAATCAGAACTCTGGAGAATTTTTTTTTGGCTAGCTTGGGAGCAGACTGCAAAGGAGAGTACTAACTCTTCATTTTATAGGAAGTCTTTAACCGTAGGTAGTGTAAAGAAAATTAGATTGACCATGGTGGCTTTTGCAGGTATGGATCTTGATGTGGTTAAAGTTAGTTTTGGTTAAATCTCATTAAAAGCTATGGAACTTGAGTTAGTAGTGACTGGAGACAGCAAAGAATTTCATGCCTGCCAGAATTTAGGTTTCTAGATTCAGGAATGACTTTCTGCAGTGGGTCTGGAGCTTTCTGGAAGGTTTTCCTGAAACACAGAGAAGAGGCCTCCATTGCCAAGAGAGGGAGGGTTTTTGTTTTACTTGCCTCTTCCTCCATTAGACAGAACACATGAGGATATTTTCCTCTATTATTGTAGATTAGTGAACCTGAGAGTAGGCTTTTTTAAAAAAACAACCACCCTTGTCTGCATTTTAGTTAGTTAGTTAGTTCATAGCTTAGTGCATCTGAGATTATCATATGCACAGGTGAATCTAACACAACTTGACCTTGCACTGAATTTTAACTTTTGAGATTATGACAGTTTCAAATACAGGTGGTAGTACGTGGGCTGTAGAGTGAATTATGGAAATACTCCAGAATCCATTGTCCATTCTTGGGTTTTGGTAGTGCAGAATGTTGCCCAAACTCAGAGTAGAATTGAATAATGTTGCATATATATCCTATATATTAGAGTAGAATTGAATGATGTTGCATATATATGTACACTTGTATTACTTTTAAAAAGTTTTATAAAGCTTACGGTGCAATTCTAATCAGAGTTATACCAAAATCACTGGGCATAGAATAGTGACCTCTGCTTTGGATGGCACTGTTGGTTTAGCTACAGTTAAGACAGAATATATAACAATTCTATTTATAAGACATATACAGTATAATTTATCTCTTGGACACTTGATTTAAAAATGTGTAAAAGTATTCCATTTGCTGTGCTAAAATGAACTACACACAGAAGTCCAGCATAACTATAAGTTTCAAATGAGAATTCTGATATGCTTATTTCATGCCTTGCAAAAAAACCTGAAAGGACGTTTGAAGGATGAATAGGGAGAAGATGCTGTTTTCTTATCCTATTTTGGGGCTATTAAAGCTTGCATAAGAGAATACACTGCTTCTATCTGTGGAATAATCTTAGGCCATGTTTCTCTGATCTTTAGACTTTAAGCCCCTTTCTTAATGTATTCCAATTCCTTGACCCCTCCAGATGAGCACCAGCCATTTGTTTCACAGCAGAGAGGGTCCAGAGAGCCTGGCAAGTAGCATAATGTTTTGCTCAAAGACCTGGGCTCTAATCCAACTCTAGCATTAGGAAAGAGAATAGAAAGGGAATATGTTTCTGACAGGTCCTAATATCGTATAGAGAAAAGACAGTTAAAAAACTGTTGAGTATCATCAATGGTTCTCTTGAGCAAGGAACCTTCCCGGATGGGTTGAAGGAGGCAGTGGTCCACCCACTCTTAAAAAGACCATCGTTAGATCCAGGAGATCTGGCCAATTACCGCCCCGTTTCGAATCTTTCGTTTCTGGGGAAGGTAATTGAGAGAGTGGTGTTGGAGCAGCTTCAAGGTTTTCTGGATGACGCATCGGCTTTTGACCCCTTCCAGTCCGGCTTCCGTGCTGGGTATGGGACGGAGACTGTTCTCGTCGCCGTCACAGACACACTCCGTATCCAGCTTGACCAAGGCGGATCGGCGCTGCTGGTGTTGTTAGATCTCACCGCAGCGTTTGATGTGGTCGACCACGACCTTTTGGCCCACCGCCTGGCCGCCTCCGGAGTGCGGGGCACTGTCCTTCAGTGGATAACCTCGTTTCTCCGGGGCCGGAACCAGCAAGTGAGGTGCGGGGACCAGGCCTCCCGGAAGTGCCCGCTCCAATGCGGTGTACCCCAGGGGGCATTATTGTCCCCGCTGTTATTTAACATCTACATGCGACCTCTTGCTCAGCTGGTGCGGAGTTTTGGGCTGATTTGCCATCAGTCCGCTGATGACACACAGCTCATTCTGTTGATGGAGGTAGCAGCCGCCGCCCTGCGGCTCTCCAGCACTGTTTGGAAGGCCGGTTAGCTGGGATTTGGTTCGCGGCAGAGCAGGTTAAAAACTGAACCCCTCGAAGACGGAGATCCTTTCGGCTCTTGAGTCGGTGAAGGGGGAGGGACTTTCCAGCCCGCGCCCCGGTGTGGGAGGGGGGTCAGTGCATTGACACCCGACCCCCTCCGTCCGCGAGCCTGGGGGTCCCACCTGGATTTTGTCTCTCACCAATGGAGACACAGGTGGCCTATACAACCCGGCTGCTTTTTTTTCACTCTCCGCCAGGCCCGGCGGCTGGCTCCCTTCCTCTCCAGAAGCGGACCCTAGCCTCCAGTGATCCCACTGCAACTTGGTCATCTCCAGAGCTCTGACTGGCCTTGTAACTCGCTCTTCACAGCGGGGCGCTTCCCTTGCGTTTGATCCGGCGATTAAAACTGGTTCACCATGCAGCAGCACGTCTGCTTACGGGCAGCACCTTTCGGGAACACATCCAGCCTGTGCTGCGGCAGCTGCATTGGCTTCCAGTAGAGTTCCGGATCATCTTCAAGGTGTTGGTGTTGACCTTTAAGGCCATTCACGGCCTGGGGCCATCGTATCTTCGAGACCGCATCACCCCATATGTCCCTAGGCGGCCTCTCCGGTCGGCGGAGGCCAACTTATTGGTGGTCCCTGGCCCCTCGGCGATGTGGCTGGCCTCCACGCGGGCCAGGACTTTTACAGCCCTGGCCCCGGCCTGGTGGAACGCTCTCCCTCCAGCTGTCCAGGCACTGCGGGACCTTGGGGAGTTCCACGGGGCCTGTAAGACGGAGCTGTTCCGCCGGGCCTTCGGAGGATCCAGCCGCTAACAGTGCCCCGTCTGTGGCCCTTAACATCTGGGCCACAACTCCATCAATTCCATCATTGAGACTCGCCATGCCTCCCTTCATCGCGGGGAGGGAGGGATTTTATATTGTTGGAACGCTGGACGCCACCTACATCTTGGATTTTTAATTTAATTTATAGTTAAATTTGGACATATTGGTAAACGCCTTGGGATATTTTATCGCTGCTTTTAAATGTTATTAATTATACTGTTTTCAAATGTTGTACACCGCCCAGAGCCCTCCGGGGATGGGGCGGTATAAAAATCCAATAAAATAAATAAATAATAAATAAAATAAATAAAACCCTCTGTTTTTCCTAAATCAGGTATGGGGGGGATGACGGGGCATTCAGGGAAGCAGTCATCCCATAAATTGACTGTGAGTTACTAAGTTTGTAAACCAGAGGGCATTCAATCAATCTGTGTCTTTGCCAATGAAGGAAGGAAGGGCACACTGGCTTCCGGTTTGGGTCGCGACGAAACTAGCAGCTCCCAGCTGAGGAGTGCACTCTGAGCTCGCCTATTTTCACAAAAAACACCCCAAAATTGGCTTTCGGCTCCCCTGAAAAAAAGGGGGAGATTTGGCGCAAGTTCAAGCTTCCAAAAATCCAGCGGGCCGAAGGTTTGGAAACCTGAGACACCGTGAAAGATTGGAAGAAGCAAATCAACGAACGGGCGAGACGGAGGAGGGCAAGAAGCCATTAGAAGAGCGGCTGAATTGCCTCAGACAGTAAAAGAAAAGCCGAGAAAAGGTTCGCGCTAGAAATGAGCTGTCAGAGGAACCCCAGTATTGGCTCCGGTGAGGAATAACCGGGTGAGAGAAAAGAGCTCTGCGGAAAAAAATAAAAAAGAGACGAAGCTGGAGATACCTGTATAGACCACCCACAGTGAGTAAAATAACGAACTTACGGTTGTTAAGGGAAAGGGTGGTACGGGAGAGGAGCGGAACGAGAGAAGAGAGAAAAACAAACAAACCCCCAAGCAGTTTAAAAACACTGTAAATAAGAGGCACTTGGCAGTCTGCCAAGATAAACAGAAGGGGGGGGGAAACGGAACTGGAAAAAAGCGGAGAATAAGGCTGATCCCGGAAGGGAAAAGCAGACGCTTGAAAACCATAGAGAAATAAACAGAGAGAGGAAGAGCACAGAGTTCATGTAGAAGGAGGGAGACGAACAAGTAATGTACTGCAGGAAACAGATGGAAGGCTAAGCAAAGGACGGAGTCGGCTTAGAGGAGACGAGAAACCCCCTCCCCTTCCTCTTTTCAATCCTTTAAAGAAGAGCGCTCTTTTTGGTGGAAAATATACAAAGGGCAACAATGGCAACAAGAAATAATGCTAAAAAGGGATTACAAGATTTAAAAGATATGAAAACCCCAGATAAGAATGGTGATGACATAAATAGTAAATTGGAAAAACTGGCAGAGATGATGGCTTCAATGCATGAAGATACAAAAGAGACAATTGTCACATTCAGAGATGAAGTTAAAGATGGATTCACCAAATTGGAGAACCGCCTAGATAAGATGGAAACAGAGCTGACTGGAGTAAAAAAAGAACTTAACCATCTGAAGAAAATGGAAGAGAGCATTACTGAGATGAAACATGAAATTAAAATAGCAAACAATAATATAGCTACCTTCGATGTTAGAACAGGAATAGTAAAGAACGGAATAGAAGAAGTTAAAAACCAGATGGCCTTATTGGAACTGAAGATGAAAGAAAACGTATTACGGCTGAGAGGCTGCGAAGAGGCAGAAGATGAGGACTTGAAAGTCATAATTGTGGAAGCAATTGCAGAACTGTTATCAATTAGAGGAAAAGGAAAGAAATCTGGGATACTATAAGATAAAAATCTACAGAATAAATTCCAAGATTTGCTAGAACTAGAAACTTACCTAGAGACCTAAACGTGAAATATACAAAGCAAAATATACAAGAGGCAGAAGATTCTGCAAGCCGCACAAAAAAGAAACTCACAGTAGGACAAAAACAACTGATAGTCCTCAAAGAGATACCAGCACATATACGGAGAAAGAGGAAGGGCTACCAACCAGTAGTGACCTGGCTGAATGAGAACAAGATCACCTTCAGATGGTTACAACTAGAAGGACTTACCTTTACCCAGAACTTTAAACGAATCACGGTGGATTCGCTGGAAGGAATGGACAATTTTTTGGAACAATACAAGCAGAAGAAGATAGGAAAGGAGTAAATGAAGAGAGGAATGAAGGAGGAAGGAGAAGTATATCCTAAAATATCCTTTTTCCTTTCCCATGTATTTATTTATTAATTAATGCATAAGAATTGATTTGCTTTAATTAGAATTGATTTGCAGATAATAATTGGCTTATGAAGTATAGAGTTATTAAATAATAGGTTTGCTAAGGAAGTATTAGTAAATGATGCTAAGATTATGTAATAGATGAATTAATGAATGTAATGGCCATGCAAAGAAGGGGTAAAGGATGGGGGGAAAAGGAGACATATGAAACAAATTATAATTTATTTAGAGGAAGAGATTTAAGTTAAATAAATAGACGGGAGGGAGGGTATAAGTATATATAGGTAGAAAGGAGAGGAAGCAATTAACGGTTTCACCTCTTTCTCCTTTTTTTTCTTCCCGATTAATCTCCTCTGGGCGGTATCCTTTATATATAAGAAAATCAATACTTGCTATTGGACTGTGGTCTTTTTCTTGTTTGTTTGTTTGTTTTTGCTTACCTTTGTTTGTAAAGGCGGGGAAAATGATGACACTGGACATACTATCATTAAATATTAATGGGCTAAACAACCCAGGTAAAAGGAAACAATGCTTCTGTTACTTAAAAAAACAAAAAGCAGGTATAATATGTATACAAGAGACTCATTTGAAAGATAAGGATAAAAAGTACCTTCAACAAGATAACATTGGGGTTCTGTTTTGTAATTCATTACAGCATAAAAAGAAAAAAGGAGTGGCACTATATATAAAAGATTTTCTTAATCCTAAAGAGATAATAAATGATGGGAGAGGAAGGGTACTAGGTGTAGAAGTGACCATTAGGGAAGAAAGAGTTCTAGTAGTCGGGATTTATGCACCAAATGAAAGGAAATCAGACTTCTATAGAGAATTGGCAAATGAACTATCACAATACATGTACACAAACGTGATATTATTAGGAGACTTCAACGGATTGGCAGACCCCAAATTAGATAAAAAAGGAGAGGAAGAAAAGAATTAAATAAATTACCAAGATCTTTCTTTCAATTAAGTAAAAATTTAAAAATTAAAGACGAATGGAGAGAGACACAGGGACAAGCAAAAGATTACTCATTTTATTCAAAGAGACATAAATCCTTCACAAGAATTGACATTATTTGGTCGACAAAGGAACTAATCAAAAAACCATAAAAATATTAAATACCTACCGAAGGTCCTAGGAGATCAAGCAAACTCCCAATATTATGGCAAATCTCCCCAAAAAAGAGAGGAAATGATAGACACTGGATCAACAATAACGTACTGCAGAATAAGGACTTTACACTCAAAATGCAGAAAGATATGAAAGAATTTTTTTACTATAAATGATACCCCAGATATAGAAGATGCTGTGATATGGGACACAAGTAAGGCATATGCTAGAGGATTAATAAGACAACAGGACAAACAAATAAAACAAAAGAGATATAAAAAATTAAATATGCTAAACGAGGAGTTAGGGAATCTTGAAAAGGAATTTAAGAGAAGACCAGGAAATAAAAAAATTGATAGAAGAATAGAAAGAGCCAGAGCGAAAATTAAAGGATTGCTGGTAGAAGAAACACATAAAAAAATGAGATACCTCAGACAAAGAGATTTCGAATGGGCAAATAAACCCGGAAAGTGGCTTACATATAAAATCTCGAGAAAGGAGGGACAGATAGGGGAGAGACAATTACAAGCAAATTAAAAGAAAAAGATAAAGATTAATGGGAAAGAAGAAGGGAGATAGAAAGATGCTCTTTAACACTAATTCTAAGCAAAAAAAATTATATACAGAGGGAGTAATAAAGCACTGATGAAAAAAGAAAATAGAAATATTTTTTTGAAGATATTGCTATTCCAATAACAGCTGAGGAGGAGAGAAGTATTAGGATGAATTCAAACAGATCCAATAACGCATACCACTAGAAAATACAAGACAGTATAAAACAACTCCAAAAAAAGAAAAGAGATAAGTCACCAGGGGCCAGATGGCCTTACATGAAAGCACATAATATTAAATTTATAAAACAACTACAAATGGTGCCCAAGCTACCTAAATTAGAAATAATTTTTAATAATATATTAAATGGAAAAAATTTGCCCAAATCATGGATAGAAACAGAGATAACTTTGATTCCGAAAGAAAAAATCGAAATATTAGAACCAAGTAAATTTAGGCCGATCTCCTTACTTAATCAAGATTATAAATTATTTACGAAAATTTTGAGCGAACGATTAAAAAAATATGTAGGGAAATATGTAAATGGTAAAAAAATCAAGTGGGATTTTATCCCTGGTAGATAAAGCAAAAAAAATAATATTAGAACAGTAAGTTAAACATTATTGAATACTACAGAAAAAAATCTTCAACAACAAAATTAGCTTTGAATTGTTTCTTTAGATGCTTCTCCAAAGCATTTACTCTGATAGTGTTAATTGGAGCTCTGAAGCATGTTGGGTAAAAAGCTGATTAGAGAAAAGAGGAATAATAGGCCCGCTCTTAAGTGCAGTTAAAAGCCATTTATCATTACACAAAACAGCAAGGATTTCAGGGATAAAATAAATTCAACTTCTCCAAAACAACAATCAACATAACAAAAGGGAACTAGGCAAGACTGTCCTACTCTCCCCACTTTTATTTATATTATATTTAGATATATTGACTAAGAAATTCAAAAAGGAAAAGATATGGAAGGGATTGAGAATAAAAAATCAAACGTATAAGTACAAAGCTTACGCGGATGACTTAGTACTGATTATAGAAGACCCTATAGAGAATGTACTTAGAGTGAACGATATCTTAGAAAAATTTGGGAATTTGGCTGGACTAAAAATTAACACCGATAAAACAAAAACATTGCTGCTTAATCGAAAACAGCAGGAAACGGAAGAATTTAAAAAAAAGATGTGGATTTGAAATAGTAAGTAAAGTAAAATATCTGGGTATAGATTTAAGAACGAGAAACAACAACTTATTTGAAGATAATTACGGGAAAATTTGGCAAAAAATTAAACAAGACTTAGAGCAGTGGAGAGTACTATTCCTGTCACTATCAGGGAGAATAGCGGTGATTAAGAATAATGTTTCTTACCAAAACTGGATGCTGCATTACTACTCAAAACTTACTCAATAATTATTACTTCAGATAAAATATTTATAAAATGGAAATTGGCAAGTAAATAAGTCAAGTTTATATATGGAATAGGTAAATCTAAATAGAATTAAATATTTACATAAAATGATCAGGAAAAAAACTTCAAGGGGCTTTGCATTACCAGGACTTAAAGTTATATTATGAAGCATGCCCAATTAGTGTGGATACAAAGAATGGATAGAACTGACAAATTACTCAATATACTAACTTTGTAGAGGGCTATAATTCTTTATACAGGGGTTGGCATGATTTCCTTTTCCCTATAGAGAAGAAGAAGAATTATAGCAATTTTAATTCACAGATTAATTAGGAAAATCACTAGCCAGGAGCATGGCTTAAAATATAAAAACTGAGTTCTAATTGGATAAGACTCCCCTATGGATTTCTAGAGTGTGAGTCCCTAAAACTAAAAGGAATTCAGAGAAAATGAAAAGATGTGGGAAGATTACATAAAAAGAACTGTTAAAGATAGAGGGGCATGAGCGGTCTACAATTGAAAGAAAGAGAGAGAAATTCAAAATTCAAGGTAAACGCGTGGTCAATGGTCTCCATTACGTGACAACTCACTGAGAAACATCTGCTAACAAAGATAAGGAAGCAAGTATGAGGTTTCCAAAATAAAAAAAGAATGAATTTTGAAAAAGCTAAGTGTGCTGGCAGACACTTTCAACAAAACAATTCAAAAAAAAACTTCTATAATTTGTTGCTGGAGTTTACAGGACAGAATCAGGAAAAAAAATGTTAGTGAGGAGGACATACGGATTAAAATCGGGCTCTAAAGATATCGGAGGAACATACTGATAGCAGATGAATGGGAGAAATCCTTTGGCTTAAACAATTTTAAAATCTCTACTTTGGCAATGGACTCTAAAAAGAAAATTTACCCCCCTTAAAAAATGTACTCACAGATGGTATTATAATTCCCAACAAAGTTATTCAAAATGAAAAGCATGTGAATAATCTTGATAAAATGCCTGGAAATGCAAAAAGAAAAACCTTGGGACATTTAAACATATGTGTGGTGGGAGTGTAGCATTAATTAAAAAATACTGGGAAGCGAAATAATTAAAAAATACATTGAAGAAATCTCTAAAATTCAAAATTCCAAAGAAAAAGCTAGAGAGATATTTCTCCTTGGTTTATATAATGATAATAATAAAGACATCAAAAAAATAATAATTCTATTCTGCAACCTGATTGCTAACAGCAAAGAATAGAAATCGCTTCTCAAACACTTGGATGGACAGAGAACTCTCTATAGCCCTGGCCATATAGAAGATTGGAAAAGAAGAAGAATATATCAAGTAATGGGAAGCAGATAAACTAACTCTGTACATGATTAAAAGAAAGGCAACCTCGACAAGTTTAAAAAAAACCTGGAAACCTTATTATGCATCGAATTATTTAGGGATGAGAAATCGCTATAATAAAAGAAATCAACATGTTATGAATTGAAAAGTAAGGGTTTAGGTATGTATATAGATAGATAGGATAAATGTATATGTGAGTATATTTAGGTATATATAAGGGTGTTGGGTATAAGTAAACATATATATAGGACTTTACGCCTGGGTATGTGTATATATAGGTAATATAAGTAAAAGGGACTATAAGTAAATAACAATTTTCTCTCTTTCACATAATGTATTGCTTTTCTTCATAAACTCTTTTACTAATTTTGATTTTAAAGGAAAATAAAACATGGAAGAAGATAGATAACAGGAGGAAAAAAAATAAAACAGGAAACTGAACTTAAGGTCAAGAAGAGAGAGCTGATGACTTGGATCAATATGGATTTTATTATTTCTGAATGATTTATTCAATATTATGATTTGTGTAGATAGTATAAGGGAAGTTTAATAATAGATGTAAGTGATAGGATAAGATGAGAAAAAAAGAAATGCAATTCATGAAATGTAATATAAAGATAAGTTCAGTACATTGAAAAGTATGGTTATTCTTTCTCCAGCAAAAAAAAATGTACATGGCAGAGTAACAGAAAAAAAACGTGAGGGGAATAGACCCGGAACTGAGATATTATATATACGGAGCCAATTATTGAGGTAGAAGAGTCTACCATAGAAATAGATAGTCTCTAATCGAAACCTTAAGGAGTTCTTAAGGTTGGAACTAACGAAAGAAACATTAATACTGTATTTTATGGATTAGATTTAAGTTTAATATACATGTTAATGAAATGAAGCTTATTGGACAGAAGATATCAACGTTAGATATCTTTGTTATATTGTTAATTTTATCATTGTTATACTGTTACTTTTCTTTTTAACAAACTAATAAAAATTTCTAATTGAGAAGGAAGGAAGGGTACACTGACCTTAGGGTCTTAGCCCATTGTGTACTCCACAGTCCGATAAATTGATGTTGACGTCCTTATAATGTTCTGCAGGGCCTGCAAAATGGAGATTTTTATATTATGATGTATATTGTTAGAGGAAGCTGCCCTGACCCCAGCAAAGTAGAGGAGAGCGGGGTATAAAGTCAAACAAACAAACAAATAAAACAAATAAAATGTCTTAGAGTAAGCAGTTAAAAATCTATACATTGATGGCCTTGTTAACTTTTCTTATGCTGGTTCCCACCTGTAGCCCGAATTGCTGCTATTTCAGTTTTAATCTTAATTTATGGGACTCGATTTGATCAGGTTAGAAAAAAATATGAAAAAGACCCACTTGTGCCATTGCAATTACTACTTGCATTCTAGAAAAGGTTTGGATGGTAGAAATATTAATTCTTTTGTATTGTTGGCTGTGATTATAAGACTAGCATCCTGGCAAAACTTCTGAGATATCTTCAGCTGCTTGTACATCGTATACCATATTCAGCCATTGTAGTAAAATCAGAACATTTTGTTACCAGATAGTGGCAGGTAAAGAAAATATGGGTAATCCTTTGAGTAAGAGTAAGCGATGTAGAGACTGGATCCTTGGTCAGCAGGTTTTTTTATTATGACACAATAAATAAGTAAATAAATAAAATGGTATAAGGCTCCTTTGGTCAAATGACTACTCTAAAGACTCCATTAGTTTGTGAGCCCTTCTGCTTTACCCAGGCCTATCACCCATCACCCCACCACTGTTTCCATACTTCTGCCTTGCAGCAGAGGGCATTCCTGGAGATCCCTGGATTTGGGGTGTGGCTTGCTGACAAGAGCCAAAATGGCTGTGGTCAAAACACAGAGCCTTAGAAGTTCTGTTGGGCACATGAACTCAAATAGCTTCCTGGAACCACTCTGCACATCACAGTCTGTACTAGTAACTTTTTGGATTCTCAGGACCCACTTGATCTCTAGACAGTTACCCTTGGTGCTGAGAGGGTATATTTCCACACAAAACAACTCCTTGCTCCATAGCAAGTTGACAGCATCTAACAGTAGGAAATGGTACAGTTGTGGATCATAGGCACAGAAGCAGAACATTATAATTCAATATTTTAATATACATTTTACCTACCGGTAAGTTTTATATAGGAAATGCAGATAGAGATCTAATGTTAAAGAGTAGAACATCACTGTTCCTGAAAAGTTGAAGGTATTTCTGTCTAAATGAAACTTGATTGAGTTGGATTGATAGAGTGAATTCAGCTTGGTAATGCACCTGTTGGCCATCCCTGTTCTATTCAAAATGGTACCTAATGAAAGCTTTTAGGCTTTCAGATTGTGTAATTTTTGTACAGCAGAGGTTGTGGGGTCCTAGTAAGAATTATTTCTTAATTGTTGTCTGTAGCTGGGGAAATGTAATGACTAGAAAAGGAGGTTGGTTTTTGCATATGCAATGGATGACACAAAGGTCTTAGCGGAAAATGTAGTTTATTGCTTTTCTTTGGAAACAATCAATCATGATTTTGGGAATATGAGTATTAATTCTGAGCACTTAACATTCATTTTTTCCTCAAAGAGGGAAATTAGAGATGGAAACTGTATGAGGTGACAAATTTTACCATATTCAAAACAACAAAATGAACTAATTCTTTCCTCATGAGCCCTTGAAAAATAATCCATAAATCTGCCATCTCCTGTGCATTTTATAGGTTGGAACACATTATTTATTACATAAAATTCCATAGAGTCTGACATGGATTTTTTTTCCATTAAACTTTTTTTTGAGATATTGGAGTAAATTATTTAATTCAGTATTATCTCCTTTATTTTGTGCCAGAGTTGACTGAAAGAAAGTAATGTACTTGCCTTGAAAATAAGTTTCACTTAAATAAAACATTAAAATATATTTAAGGCCAAACTAGAGGAGACACTGAGAGATTTGAGAAAGGATCTCCTTAGTATTTTTATTGGTAACTAGCACTAGCAGACAAAGGTCCTCTCTCCCAATTTGTATTGGGAGTAGTAGTAGTAGTAGTAGTAGTAGTAGTAGTAGTAGTAGTAGTAGTAGTAGTAGAGGAAGAAGAAGGAGAAGAAGAGGAGTTTGGATTTATATCCCCCCTTTCTCTCCTGTAGGAGACTCAAAGGGGCTTCTCCTTGCCCTTCCCCCCTCACAACAAACACCCTGTGAGGTAGGTGGGGCTGAGAGAGCTCTGAAAAGCTGTGACTAGCCCAGCTGGCGTGTGTGGGAGTGCGCAGGTTAATCTGAATTCCCCAGATAAGCCTCCACAGCTCAGCAGCAGAGCAGAGAATCAAACCCGGTTCCTCCAGATTAGAATGCACCTGCTCTTAACCACTATGCCACTGCTGCGTAGTAATGCGTAGAAGTAAAGAGGTAGGATTAACTTGCTTCCATATTTTTCTCCAGATATCAAGCATCCCTTTAGAGCTGCTATATGCATATGTAGGTAAAAGTTAAGGTTTCTTTCTCTTTCGAGTGTGTCAAACAGCTGCTCCAGCCACCCATTTGAGTCTAGAAAAATGGTGCAGGGAAAGGATTAAACCTTCTTTCCTATGTACCAGAATCCCAATAGAACATTGATCCATTTATTTGCAAGCAATTCATGGGACCTGTAGCATCTTATCTAGTTTTATTTTATATTTGGTAACATACATACACTGAAATCTAAAATGCCTTTATTGTAATTGATAAAAATACATCAGAACATGAGGCCACACCTTGGATTTAATCTTTTGAGGAGAGGTCTTTGTGGATTCCCCACAGCACAAATATAACATCTTTAGGACATCCTATATAGCGTTTTGGGGAAGAACTTCACTCAGTTTTGTTCCCCAAAATGAGTTCAGCGAATGCCAGCAGGCAGGAAATGCTTTATTTCTCCTGCCCAAACCTCTGGCTCCTGCCATTTTGTGAGCTGCAGGAGATTCTCCATGGAGAGTCCTCACAAAGGTTTCCTCTGCTTGCAGCTCATCTGTTTGCTATTTCATTGTCAAAAGTAGATAAATAAAGTTTGTTTAGCCTAGTGATCCTGTGCATGTGTTATTTTTCCCTTTTTTTTGTTTTGAGGGGCTGTCTGCAAAGCTATGGCAATATAAATATTGCCATATTTCAGCTTCTCTGGTTTTGTTGCTGTAGCTTTACAGACAGCCCCCTCAAAAGAAGGGAAAGTGACACGTGCATGGGATCCCTAAGCTAAGCAAACTTTATTCGTCTATTTTTTTCCAGCGAAATAGTGAACAGATGAGCTGTAAGCAGAGGAAACCTCTGAGGGAATTCTCCCAGGGCTGGAGATTTGACCTGAGCAATGGTCTGAGCATCATCTATTGAAGGCAGTGGTGAAGATGAAGATGAACCCAGACAAGACACAAGTGATGATGGTTGGAAAAGCAGAGATCTTGAAGGCCATTATGATTCCCACTTTCAGTGGGGTTCAGCTGGCCCATGCTGACTCAAGAGTCTAGGGATTATACTGCATCCAGAGAGAGCAAGTTAATGCAATTTCAAAAAACATTTCCTCCAGGCCTGTCTAGCCTACAAGATGGCCCCCTATCTAGACATGGTCAATCTGGCCACTTGGATCCATGCCATGGTATTATTGAGACTAGACTACTGTAATGCACTCTGCATAGTTCTCTTTCCTCAAAGTCAACTTGGGGAGAACTATGCAGCTAGTATAGAACACTATTGCTTAGTTATTATCAGGAGCTAGGCAGAGCATTCAGATAACTCCAATTCTGCAGTCACTTTGTTGGCTGTTCATTAGTCAATGGGAATAGCTGAAGATACCAGCTACCATGTCTGGTGAACAGATTTGTTATTTTGAACAGCTTTTAACTTCTATATTTTAGCAAGCAGTGATTTGATTTTATAGGTGTTTTATTGATTTTTTATGGTATGGTTTGATTTTACTATATTTTGTTGGATTGGATTTTATTGTTATTAGTTTAATTATAATTGTATTATTGTATTTTATTGTATTTTGTAAGCCACCTTGAATATGGCTATAGAAAGGCAGGGTATAAAAGCTTTTAGTAAACAAACAAACAGATAAATAAATAAATACAAAGCCCTTCATGGCCTTAGTTCATCGTATCTGCAGGATTGCCTCTCTCCCTGTGCTACCCCATGACAAGTTTGCTTATCTGAGCAGAGCCTTCTGTGGGTTCCACACTACAAATGAGTAAATCAATAAGTGTCTGTATAGCTGCTTTCCCTGTTTTGCCCCTCCACCTTATGGAATGGCCTACCTAGTGAGGTTAGAAAGGTTCCCATTCTACTGGCTTTTCACAAACTGCAGAACTGAATTATTCAGGAGGTCTTTTTTACACTGCTAATAGGCCTGTAATTTAATGCAGTGGTTCAGAAAGGGACAGGAACCCAGGACAGGCTACACTACTAAGTACTGTCTGTTACTATAAGTATGTTCCTACTGTGTAATTTCTGAATCATATCACATGTCATGTTTAAATGTTATGCTTAGCTCTTTTTCAGCTCTCTGCTAGTTTTCTGATAGCTGCAATCCAAACCCTGTTGCATTGTTTATTAAATGTCCCAGGCTGTTGTTTATATTTGACTTGGGCTCATTCCGCACACGCAAAATAATGCACTTTCAAGCTGCTTTCACAACTTTTTGCCATTCCGCACAGCTTCAAAGAGCCCTGAAAGCAGCTTGAAAGTGCATTATTTTGCGTGTGCGAAATGAGCCTTGCATTGTATAAGCCATCTTGACTCTCACTGAGAAAAGTAGGCTATAAATAATATAAAATAAATGAACAAGCATAAATTACTCATATTCAGCAGAAAAGATCCATGTGGTGTATTTGCTGCACCATGATTCTCTGCTGATCATGACAGATGTACTTGTTAATGCAGAAGGGGCTGCACAATATACATGATGGCTACTATGTGCTTGAGTCCTTACTAAAAATAAATGAAGATAAGGCTGTGTTTTGTTCTCCATTGCCTTTATGTGGATTTCATTTTACTTGTAGCCTTACAATCAATGCTTTCGAAAACACAGCAAGATCTTTCTAAGACCATTTATTTCAGTCGATTTAGAAAGGTGTAATTCTACTTAAGATGTAAAACATAAATATTAAAATATCTAATGAAATGTCAGTCACAATTAGAAGTCTAAGCACTAGTACTTGGAAGTGAGTCCTATTGAAATCAATAGAACTGAACTGAGCTGCATTAGCGTTTGGTTTTTTTTTTTAATTCATGAGCTGGGCAGCCCAATCCAGAGGCTACTGTGACTGGGGATGACTCCACCTCTGTGCCACCTCCAGAGGGCTTTCAGGCAGTGTGGCAGAAAACACACCAAAAAAAACCAAAAAACACGGCCGTCAGATCAGTACTCCATAGGAATCAACCGAGTTATGCAACGCCTTTGGTTGATGTAAGTCCTTGGACTGGCATGGTGATCACTTATGCCATGTTGAGTGGTGTCTATTGCCGGCGCAGGAGTCACGCCGCATGCTGAGCCCTTTTGCTCCCTCCTGCACTCAGGATTGCACTATGACATCATCCTAAATGTAGAATAACCTAGAAGTTCATTTAGAAATAACAACATACTGTCATATAAAATGTATCAAACACTTTGCCCTTCTTTCAAAAAATGTTCCTAGATCTGTGAGTGGATAACCAGTGAAAGGAAATGGGAATCTCGTTCTCCTGTGACCTGTGGCTCACAAATCATGCTTAAGAAGAGTAACTAACCTGTGAAGATCTCAAACTGCTGATGTGTACTCTAAAAGGGTAGGAGCAGCAATATCAGTTTCCAGCCTCAGCAAGAATCTTGTGTAGGTGACTAATCTTGTTCTCTTAATAATTACTTTATGATTATTTATAATTAAGCTCTTGGCCCTGGCATACAGCAGCCTGAAAAAAAAAATGGGATAAATGCCAGAATTGGGATTTGTCAGCAAAAACAAAGGGGCTGTTTTGAGACCTGTAGGAGATTGCATGTTAAGAACGATCATATTTAGCTTCCTTTAATATTTTGTTGCACACAGCTGTAATCCCCTGTGTGTGAGTGAAAATAGCTGTATTTCTGCCTTTTTTTGGCATCAATGACACTACTGAGTAATGACCTAATGGTCCCAGGGTATGACTGGTAAGCTTGTGATATAGAAGCTTTGCTGAAACAAAGATCTGCATCTAGTTAGTACCTAGGATGGGAGAACTTCTAAGAACTGTATGTACACTGTCTTGAGTTCCGTAACGGAAGAAATTTGTTTTCAAAGATGTGCACCTTGCCATTCCATAAGTTCCGGGTCTCCAGAAACATCCAAATTGCAAACAATTCATCATAAAACTCTCTCTCTCACACACACACACATGCTCACATGCATGCACACCAAAACAAGTAAGAGAACATCAGAAAATATCTTAGCCCAGTAGGCAAAATAATAATATGATCTATTTTGGAAGACCTTGCAAAATAAAATGGCTTTATAAGCCTTCCTGAAGACACTCAAGGTGTGTACCTGGGCACCTCTTTTTGGAAGACAGTTTCAGAGGGTAGAACAGTTAGATTTGACTCCAGTACCTCCCTAGAGACCAGCAAATATTTCAGGGTATAAGCTTTTGAGAGCCTGCGCTTCCCTTCCTTAGACACAGTAGAGTAGAAAGCTTGTAAAGGAAGCAGAGTTACAATACACATTGTAAACAGCTTGATTAGAGCAGAGGGGAAATGCTTGGGGACAGAAAATTAATATCTGTACTGAGATGAAAATCCTTTGTTCTTGTTCAGCCCTGGACAGTCCATTGTTTTGAACTTGTGAATTAACTTTTGTTCAGCAATCTTGCGTTGTAATTTCCCTTTGAAACATCACAACAGGTCAGCAATGGAATGACCTGGAAGATCATTGGTTTTTGAGCGTTGGGATTTTTAATGTTGGATTAATGTCTATCTATTCTTTTGTGTGACCTGCTTGATATACCGAGTGTAATGGGATTGCTCAGATTTGATGGCATACTGGAAGATGAACAAGTGAATGAACCAGAGATGGTATGGCAGGTGTCGTTAGCTCTAGTCATTGTACTGTCAGAGTGGATAACAAAAATGTTAACAAAGGCCCATTTCACACGGGCCAATATAACATGGGTGTAGGATGGTAAAAAAACTGGATTTTTTGGGGGGGGACTTTGCACAGATCCCGCCCCTAAAATGAATCTGCCCCATGTTATTTCCCCCAAATGGTTTTTTAAAGAATCACACTATTAGCAAGTTTTTTTAAAAAAATTCCAGGTTGCAGTCATTCGTGAGTGAATAGGCAGGCCGGAGGTGGTTTATTTGCCTCTGTTTTCATTTTTTTTTGCTGTTTACATCTGCGTAGCTACGCAGGTGCAGACGGTCGTATCATGAGACATCAGCATGGCTTTGGGGGTTCATTTGTGCATGCCTGCATAGCTACGCATCGACAGGAAGTAAATAAAAAAGGTGCAAAAGCAACCTGAACTGTTTCTGTGGGTTCCGATTGCTACCCCCACGGATGCATGTGAACACAAAAACAGGAAAGCAGGTTACTTTATTCCGACTGCATCCCATTATTCATTTGCTGTGTGGAAGGGGCCAAAATGTTAACAGAGTGGGTAACAAAAATGTGAAACTTGCCTATTTGACGGTGGTATGTAATTGTGGGAAGCAGTGTGTGTAAGCTAAACATGAGCAGTAAATGTAATACAGTGGCAAAAAAGGCTAATGCCATCTTGGGATGTATCAACAGAGCTTATCTTGTAGCAGGTTATTTTTTGGCATCATTCTGACTTTGTTCATCTGTTTCCTTACTACATCAGGTTGACATTGTAATTCCAAGAATGGCTATTGTAGATCATGCTATAGGCAGCCAGTGTTGTGGGCTCAGAGTCAGCCAATCAGAAGTCCTCTGTTGTGGAGCACTGGCAGGATGACCCCACTGTGCAGGGCCTCAAGCACAGCCAGAAGACTCATAGGATGCAAACAGAGCTGGCCGAAGTCAAGAGTTGGAGGTCAGAGTGCTTGCAGAAGCACCTCCAGCCACTGAGGCCCAACCTAGCAGTCCATCCAGCTCACCTGAATCTGTGAGGCAGCTGATAATTTGTATCCAGCAGGAACTGCACTCTAAAAAGCGTGGTGCACACTTGGAAGTCCTAAAGCAGCACAGAGAATGCTGTGAATCGGCTTAGGATCGAGACTGAGCCACAGCACAGACATATGACAGACAGCTCTGGGAAGTGGAAGTTGCAGGAGCAATCTTGTTGAAAGCCTGACAGCCTTCTGCCAAACCTGCTCACAGACAGGACTCAGACTTAGACCAGAGTTCCTGACCTGACTTACCTTTGATTGCCTCTTCCCAGACCTGTTCCTCTGGATTCAATGTAAGGCTGCTTTCTCCCTCTCTCGTATCTGTACCTGCTAGTAGCTGGAACCTGACTCCTGGGAGCTGGCAGGCCGGGATAGCCAATGAAATTTTCAGAAGTGTTTCATGTCCATGACAGTCCATATCAACTAGATAGTGGGCCAGTTCATTCTGCACTAATTGTATCTTCTAAACTTCTTTAAAGGAAGCCTCACATCAATGTCTTTACCCCCAAGGAGTGAGGTAGAAAGAGCTAGCTACCCAGTCAGACCAGTGGTGGTATCCAAAAATTTTAATAACAGGTTCCGAGGGTGGTGGGATTCAAACAGCGGCGCCGCCGCACACACGCACCTATTGGGCAGGGAGGTTGCTTTAGTAACCCCTTCTCGGCACTCAGAAAAAATTAGTAACCACTTCTAGAGAAGTGATGAGAACTGGTTGGGTCCCACCTCTGAGTCAGACCCATTGTATCGTGACTCAGGGAGGATGGCCAGTGCTCTCAACATGCTGCGAGTGACTCAGCTGAGCAGTACCCTTTTTGCTACTGGGCTGGCAAGCCATCAGCCCACTGGGAAAACTCACAGAAATGGTAACAGCCAGCACACCCCGCCTCACATTGCAGAGCTTAGAAATTTGGATCAGCACACTCAGGTCAACTGAATTAAAAAAGGGGGATAATTCACAAACTAGTTGGATGACAGAAGACCCCTGCCATGTCAACTCCAACCTGTGTTCTTGTTATAAGCATGGATCTAGTTCTACCTTTAAACTCTTTACTCTTTAACTTCATCCAAAATGGGCAAGTTAATCCGTTCAAGAATATCTGCTTTCTCAGCAGGCATTTTCTCTGGATTCAATTTCTGAGCAAAAACAGCTGAAATTATTAGAGTGATTCCAGAGATCCAGAACACACACTCACATTGGACTAATAAAACAGCACAATCTACTGTGATGAAACCTTCAGACAAATCCAGAAGAATTAACAGGGCAAGATAATCTGTATCTGTCATTCATCACTGCCACTAAATCAGTAAAAAATGATGGGATGTCAATGTATTTAATAACTGTAATCAAAAACATCAATGAATGAGTGTACAACTGGTCATTCTGTACTGCATTAATGTGTTTTAATATTTTCTGTTACACGCAAACATTTATGTTTGAACCAGTCTTTAGCTTTTGAAGCTTTCTTAGTAGCAGTCCCTGTTCCCTTCAGTGGGTGGTCTGAGGATTTAGGTAAGGCCCACCCTCAGTACTATCCTTTCCCAGGACCTGGAAGATCTTTGATCTTTTGACATCTGGTGTTGGTTTGAACATTCTAAATTATATTTTAATATTTGGTTCTGTTGTTGCTAACTTTTATATTGTGTTTGGTTTGCCATTTTGATTGTGTATCTCCTTGCATCTGCAACTGATGGAAAGAGTTGTAACTCACAGAAACTTCTGGAATACATTTTGTTAGTCTTTAAGGTGTCACTGGATGCCTGTTTTATTTTGTTGCTTTAGGCCAGTGGTGGCGAACCTTTGGCACGCCAGATGTTATGGACTACAATTCCCATCAGCCCCTGCCAGCATGGCCAATTGGCTGTGCTGGCAGGGGCTGATGGGAATTGTAGTCCATAACATCTGGAGTGCCAAAGGTTCGCCACCACGGCTTTAGGCTGAAAGGGGTATCCATTTGGAATCACACGCCACCTTGAATTCTGGAAGACTGGAATATTTCATTTGTAGACAAATAAGAATACATGCGAACATAGAGCTTGTGGTGACTGAAATATCAAACAATGGGTATCAATGGAGCACCACAGGTCAATCAGCACAGTTAGATTTTTCATAAAGTTAATGCTTTTTATTGGAGTCAGTTTTGATGTTTATTAAATGGACAGTAGTCAAGTGCATGTGTGAAGTCTGTGTTTTCTGTTCTCTGGCCATTGTTTCATTCACTACAAAACAGATAATCCAGGTCTGTCACTAACGATATACTTAAAATAGAGTTGCTGTCTGTCCAGTAGTCTGATGTTACGGTTGTGTTTGCACATCCTATAGCTGTATGTACAACTCCAGATAGTTCATGTTCACTTTGCATCTTAGAGGCAGACATAAAAAGAATAATTTGTGAAGCAGCTCACAGTTTTAGATGTGATTCTCCTGTTCTAAATGTGTGATATAAATATGTTACTTAACTGGAAAAATATGTATTCCTTGATAATTTATTCCTAGATTACTTGGGGAATGCAAGAAGTTATTACATTTTGGGGTTTTTTTGCAACACATATGTGAATATTTGTATCTACCTTCATCTGAATGATATGACCAAGGGGGCAATAAAGTAAAGGGAAAGCAATTGATTTGTCTTTGGCCAACACTGTGCGTGTATGAGAGATCTTCGATCTTCGAAACTGATCTTCGAAACTGATCTTCGAAACATAATATCTGTGTTTTCTATTATCATGTCCCATTCATCAGAAACTGCACTGAGAGTAGTCCTGCTGGTCTTCAGCAGAAGAGCTAGATCCAGCTCTGAACTGATACAGGCTGTTATAATGATTTTGGCACATTGACAAAAGCAAGGCTTGATTTTTCTTGGGACAGCACCACTTTAGGGTGCAACCTGTGGATCACACACCATCTGATAAATTCCTTGCATCTAAAAAACTTGCTTAGAAGGCTACATTATGAACCTTCTCCCTGACATGCTAGCTTTCTGTGAGCAGGGAGCTGTGACAGATGAGTGCCTTCAAACTTGCCATCTTTCAAGTGTACTTGGAAATAGAGTTCATCATATGCTCGCGCTGGCAGCAGAATCGCCTTGCCTGCTGGGCTGGATGCCGGTGCTGAGCCTGCCCCTCTCCCTGTCCACTCCCAGGCAGCAATGGCAGCCAAGGTAATTTCAGCCAGGCTTTCTCTTTACAGTGGAGCAAAAGATGTAGAGAGACATCATCACTCATAGGCTGCAACTTTATTGTTTGCATATTACTTTTAATT
This sequence comes from Sphaerodactylus townsendi, assembly GCF_021028975.2. Lineage (NCBI taxonomy): Eukaryota > Metazoa > Chordata > Lepidosauria > Squamata > Sphaerodactylidae > Sphaerodactylus > Sphaerodactylus townsendi. Next base: position 49,201,348 of record NC_059425.1, on the reverse strand, counting down.
CAGAACCATCTATAATAACTAGGTACTGTACATAAAAAGCAAAATTACAGGGCCTGTACTCACGGATAACAATCTGTGACTGTTACATAGGCAAAAGAAGTGATCAGATAGCCGGAAAGAAGAGATTTCTCTTTTACAGGGACCCATCTAACTGATAAGACTATCTCAGTGAAAGGTAGGCAGGAACTCAGAAGTGGTGAAATTCTGTCTGATTTGTACTGGCAAAAGAACTATGACTATCTGGCAGGGGAGAGAGAGAGAGAGGGCACACAAGAGTCCTCAGCTATCCATTTTTGGTAACTCTGTTGCTACCATATGTTTTTATTCCATCTAATTTGCTACAAATAATCACCACTTCGTGTTTCCATATTAAAAATGGACTCACAGTTTTATCTATAAATGGGGGGGGGGGCTATTATGTTTATTTATTTGTTATGCTTTTGTTCTGCTCTTCATCCAAGGGTTTCAAATTACTCTGGTTCTTAGGCAGTCTCAGATGAAGACAGTTTACAAAGCCATATCTATGAAGATTCAGTTTGTACAGAATAGTTAAATATGAAGAAGAGAATATGTGATCTTGGTCTACTAAAATTAATTGTTCCAACAGCCATTAAAATGATAATCTAATAGTCCTTGACACACTGCTGACCCATTTTTCAAGCAGTGCGACCAGTTATGTGTGTCCCTAGGCCATTCCCGACTTCTTACAAGGAAGGTAGTCTTTGCAAGTCTTGGGGAGCTACTTCACCGGCTGGTGCAACTGAGATTCATTTCCTGCACTTTACCTAGAGCTGCTGTTGAACAGCTGTAGTATGGGTGGTGGCTCCTTAAAAGGACAGTGCCTTGTGGTAACATTTCCTTCATCCTGCAGTGACTCTCAGTTATCTCCTTGCCCTGAACAACTAGAGATGTGGATGGAGAGGGGAAAATTGTTCCAAGTACAGGGAGTAACATGCAATATAGGACTGAGTTAGGAGTGGAATATTTTAAAAAGGAGGATGAGACCTAGGATAAACTCCTATTTTTCTCAGTGTTCTCAGTTCTTCATTTTTTGCAGTTGGTTTTGTAGATTATTTCGTGCTATGTATGCCTCTTGAACAGGTCTTACATGCAATTTGTGTGTGTGTGTGTGATCAAGTCACAGCTGACCTATGGCAACCCTGCAGGGTTTTTCAAAGCTAGAGACATTCAGGGATGGCCTGTCATTGGCCCCATCTGCACAGCAAATGTATAACAGGTTGCAGTTGGGATAAAGTAACCCATTTTCCTGTTCACATGCATCCGTGCAGGCAGCGATTGGAGCCCACAGAAACAATCCGGGTTGCTGTTGTTTCTTCGCACTGAGACGCGTCTCTTTTTTATTTACTTCTTCATGTTTCGTAGCTATGGAGGCATGCACAAATGAACCCCCACAGCCATGCTGATGTCTCACAATACGAACATTGCACCTGCGTAGCTATGCAGATGTAACTTGTGAAATTTTTAAAAGGGAAAATGGAGGCGAATAAAGCACCTCCTGCCCAGCCATTCTCTCACGAACGGTTGCAACCTGAGATTTTTTTTAAAAGACTTGCTAATAGCATGATTCTCAAAAAGCCCGGTTTGGGGGAAATAACACTGGGCAGACTTGTTTTGGGGGCGGGATCTGTGCAATGTTGCCCCCCAAAACAGGTTTTTTAACTGTCCTACACCCGTGTTTATTGACCCGTGTGGAACAGGCCATTGTGTGCTTCCACGTGGCCTGAGAGTTCTGAGAAAGTTGTGACTGGCCCAAGGTTACCCAGCAGGCTTCTTGTAGATGAGAGGGAACAGAACTTGGTTCTCCAGTTTAAAGTCCATTGCTCTTAACCACCACACTATGCTGGCTTCCCACATGCAATTTATGTAGTATTTAAATGTACAATGTATGTTTATATACACATAAATTTTATATGGCTGATTATGGGGGAAGTCATGTGAGGAAACTGAAAATAGTCTGAAAATAACGAATAATAGATTGTACAATCAAAATAGAGAGTTTCAGGTCCAAATTGCAGGGATGAAGTCTTGGAAACCCCTCCTAGCCAAGATAAATAAGGAGCAATGAGAAAAAAACACGCAGAGTAAATTGTACGTGACAGTTCAGGTATTCCAAAGAGTAATGATAGTTCTTTAAAATTTTATTGGACAAAGTGAATATTTCCCTTAATGTTAATCTGTCAATAGTCCACTTAGAAATGACATAACTTGATGGCTCAGTCCAGAGTGATACAGAGTTGTAGCCTTCATCATTCTTTAGTGCAATACCCCAGATGACTAGTTGCAAAAATCCCTCTGTAAGCAATAACCATAAGCACTTTGAAGCAAGAGTAATTTTTGTAGCTGGCAAGGTGAATGAATTGACCTAAGATACAGACCATGGCGGCCTTGCCCATAACTTTTCCCAGAGTTTGAGAGTTTGCTTGTTATTAATTTTAGTATCTCTTGTCTTCAGAAGTTGCAGCTGTACCCCTTTCTGCTCAGAAGAATGTGTTTGTCCCAAGATCCTCCCATGCTTCAATGAGCCTGTTGGAGAGGTCGGGATTTTGCATTCGTCACATAATATATGCACTGAATATGAGCCATTTATTTCTAGGGTGCCCCATTAGTTGAAAACGTAGCTCCTTGGTTAATGTTTCCTTGGTTAATGTTCGTCCACGATAAGGGGACGAAAAATAACTGCAAGATACAGGTAATTAATGGAGAAAATATTTTAGAATAGTTGTAGTTTACTGCCTCTGATATTAATGCTCATGAGGTTTCGAGAGTGCAGTTAAATGGAAATCAGAACTGAGAATTTGGCACATTGGAGGCAGGAACGCTGTGTAGCGTCAAATAAAAAAGGGCTTCATTTGGAAGTCAGCATAGTCCCCTGTAACGGATATTGATAATGATTAACTTTCCACTTGCAGTTAGGTAGAAAGGATAAAAATACTGGCACACCAGAAATGCTACAGAGAAGAGCTGCCTTTGGGGGTGAGAAAGTGCTCCACTTTTCTGGATAGAGGCTTCCAAAAGCATGACCGAAAGCTTCAGTTGGTGCAGATTTAGAAGCAAGATGACTAACTGTTCAACAACGAATTTGTATCTGCAAACAGGAAGTAGAGGATTTACCTCATTATGTTCTGAACTGCCCCCTGTACGCAGAGCCTAGGGCTAAGTTTCTGAATAGTTTCATATCCCTGTCCCAGGTATATTATGAGTCAGACAAATTATACCTTCTCCTTGCGGATTTGGATCCCTATATATCCTATAGGGTTGGCCTATTCGCCTTGGCAGCTACAAAGATTCGCTCCAACAACGTAATAAAGTAAATGATCAAACCTAAATTGGTATAAGTTAGGTGGGAATACAATCTAGACATACTGTAGGGGGGAAAGTGAAAGACTTAGTGTTCACATGATGGATTTTTAGTAAATTTTTTTTTTCTTACCTGTTGGAATAACAAGTTGGCTCAGAAGTTTTAATGTAATAATATTGTAATATTGTAATAGCCTATGGCTTTCAATAAAATTGATTGATTGATTGATTGACTAACTGTTCAAGAAATGTTATGAAAATGTTACAATTCCTACAAACGAAAAACTTCTTTATTTATCTGCAACACCTTATTTTTTGTCAAATATCGTATGGCTATGATATTATAACGTAATACTACGTAGTTATAATGTCACAGTGTTACAATTCATATTCTGAATCTGATGTTTACAATCTGGTAGATTATAAATAAGTGCTAAGACACATAGTTTATTTCGTATATGATGAGCAATGTAGAATATGCTTTTCCTTTATTCTTCTATAAGTTATAACTCTATATCAAGGGGAATTATAGTAATTTATTATATCTCAAAGAAAGTATACCATTTATAGCAACGAGATAAAACTTAAAAATTGGAAAATACTTCTACCCATTTACAGTAACAGTTATCACTGTGAGATTCCTTATTTTACTTTACCACAACTTATCTTACAATAGTGTTAAACATTATTACTGTTTACTAAATATTGTACATAATATCTAATAATTCATGCTAAGATTTATTAAGGTAATTACTATTTAATGCTTCTTATATCATTAGTCAATACTCATAATGGTCATGATCATTGTGCATTGTTTATTGTTTAATATATCATTGTCAATAATACTACATATATGCTTATTCTTCTCTTTTTATTTTAATGCAACTGTCAATGTTACAATATGGTTCCTATTTCTCTTAATTTTCTGTTCTGTTTATGCTTACAAAAATAAAATAAAAAATAAATTGGAAAAAAAAGAAATGTTATGAAAGAACTATGCAGGGTGGCCCATTGTATCTGGGCCCATTTCAAAATCCTGCTGCTGACCTTTAAAACCCTAAATGATCTGGGATCTGGGATCAGAGTATTTAAAGGATCACAAGCCTTCCCATTAATTAAGAAAATCAAAGGACCCTGGCTTGGGTGTCCCTGCTTTCAAAAATGAGGTGGGCAGTCATTAGTTACACAGGGCCTTTTCAGCAGCGGTGCCTAGACTCTGGAGATCTGGAACTGCCTGTCCAGATTTAAGTGTCCACTGAAAGCCCTCTTTTTAAGGGAAGGTTTTAAAGAATGTTAAGCTTTTTTGCTACTTATGTATCTTACTGCTGGGTTGTATTATTATTTAGTTTAATTGTTTATTATACTGTGATTTCACTGGGAGCCATGAAACAAGGGCGCAATCTGCAGCAGTGGCATAGGCGGTTAAGAGCTTGTGTATCTAATCTGGAGGAACCGGGTTTGATTCCCAGCTCTGCCACCTGAGCTGTGGAGGCTTATCTGGGGAATTCAGATTAGCCTGTACACTCCCACACACGCCAGCTGGGTGACCTTGGGCTAGTCACAGCTTCTCGGAGCTCTCTCAGCCCCACCTACCTCACAGGGTGTTTGTTGTGTGAGCGAGGGAAGGGGGGCAAAGGAGATTGTAAAGCTCCACTTTGGAGGTCTCCTGCAGGAGAGAAAGGGGGGATATAAATCCAAACTCCTCCTCCTCCTCCTCCTCCTCCTCCTCCTCCTCTTCTTCTTCTTCTTCTTCTTCTTCTTCTTCTTCTTCTTCCTAAATGTAGGACTTTTCTGTGTTATGGTGTAAAACATGACTCCATGTTAGTTTGCCCGACTTGCACTATTGTTGTGTTTGATAATTTACTTCAGCACTGGCTTATAATAGAGAAGGCTATAAAAGAGGCCTGGGGTGAACATTTGCCAAACTGTAGAGGATTAACATGTTAGAATTCATATTGCTACTGAGAATAAGAAACATACAGCACATATATTTTCCTTAGAAGCCTTTAAATTACTTCAAGAAAATTGCTGAATTATATCAGGTTTTCCCAGGGTTTGTCAATAACTGAAATTCATTTTTTTCTGCATTACAGTTACTACACATGCAAATAATAATAGAGTGGAGACCTGCCCATATGTATATTTTGACAGTCTACAGAACAATGGGCAGGTGTCCTCCTTGAAACTGTGGAGTAAATTAATATTGCCTCCTGGTGCCCAGTCTTTTCCTTTGCTTGATGACTCAGAATTCAGGGACGAACAGAGGGAAAACTTCTCAGAGTCCTTGGAATCTGTCATCTTTGAAGTGTGTGGGCTGTGTGCTGGAGGGCTAGTGTATTGTGTGCTGGAGGTTTAGTGTATTGTGCCTTGTGCTGTTAGCATGGATGATATCAGCATGAGGAGTTGGTAGGAGAAATGTTAATACTGCACCCTAGGGTGGTAGTCTGGCACATGATATTTATTTGTATATTTAGAGAATTATTATGCTGTCTTTCCAGGAATCTGCTTACAAAGTAAAAATAATAATATTAAAATATATTAATTGAAATCCAGCATTATAAAGCTAAGCCAAGCATAAAAACATAAATAATAAAAACAGACTACTGGCAGCTTTAAATAACAGTTTCCAGTAAAAAAATGAAGTTAAAAGATCAACCCCCTTAATTGAAATCCTGAGTGAGCAGAAACTCTTTGGCCTGGTGTCTAAAAGAAAGCAAAACAGGTGCCAGGCAAGCCTCAAGGAGAAGGGCATTCCATAAACAAAGTGCCACCACTAAAAAGTGTTGTGTCCATCAAGGTCTTTCCAAAAACCAGACTCAGGATTGCAGAAATCAGGTTTATTGCATCAAAGTATGAACTGCTATGCTCAACAGGTTTTTTTGCCCAATCTGCTATCCATATACAAAATTGCAGTCTATATGTCCCAACTAAACACCCCCTTCCCTGTCATTCCCAAAAGTGAAAGGGTTCCCAAAAACACAAAGTGTTCTCAGGCTGCATAGCTCTCCCCAGTGTCACAGCCCTGATAAGGGGCATGTGTAATCTGACTAGTCTGAGAAGATCTGTTACTACTATTCTAAACCAAGCACAAGCCAGGGAATCTTTCGTGCCACAATCTGCTGCACTCCCCTGGATGGTGAAGGCAAGGCAAGGAGAGGTTGGGACTTGACAAAAAGCCCCGTCTCTGGTTGCTGCCTGCCTTGCCTCTGAATGCAGTGGCAACAGAGAGCAGGGTTTTATGACTGAGATCTGAATGGGCGGACTTTCAAGTACTCTGACCCCAAACAATTTAAGAACTTCAAAGGTAAGGCCCAGCATTTTGAATTGTGCCTGGAAACAAATTGGCAGCTACTGCAGACCTTTCAGAATTGGGGCGTGTCCCACTCCTGACAATAGCCCAGCTGCATTTTGGATGAGCTGAAGTTTCCAGACCATTTTCAAAGACAGCCCTACATAGAGCACATGACAGTAGTTTAGCCTGGAAGAAATTAGAGCACAAATCACTGTGGCCAATCACACTTTTAAAGGAAAGGCTGTAGCTGTCTTATTAGCAGAAGCTGATAAAAGGCACTACATGCCTCAGGGGAGATCTGAGCCTCCAACTGTAGGCAAGGATCCAGTGTTATTAATCTGTTCCCTCAGGGGGAGTGGAACCCCTTCAAGGACATGCTGACTCCTCAGTCCTTGAGTCGCTTTGTACACCAGTATTTCATTGTTGTCTGTATTGAGCTTCAGCTAATTGATCCTCATCCATCCCATTGTCACCTATTCATTATGTGGAAATCACAGAACTATACACTCAGAACTTACTTGGTAGACATGTAGCAAAGATATCTGAAGTGCATGTCTGGAAGTGTACTGTTAGCCTCAGTTTAATTTGCTGTCTTTCATCAAAACAGTCCTGGAGATAAACTGCGCCAACTGATCATTCAGGAGGTCCCATCCCTTTTGACCCTGTAGGCACCTTTAGAGATCGGATCTCGGGGGGGGGGGGCACAATAAAAATGGTTGTTGCAAGGGGTGGATGTGGAGGTGGCTAAGGGAGAGAAAGCTGTCTGGTATAGCTTGATTTTACCAGATTTCAGATACTAGTCAGGGTTGGTACTTAGAAGGGAGATCTCTGCAGAGGAAGTCAATGGCAAACCATCTCTATTTCTCACTTGCCTTGGAAGCCCATTGAATGCGAAAGTCATGTAAAATATGAGAGCTGCAAGTAAAAGAAAATATTTGTTGGTTACATTGTGATTGCTGGGTATAACTCCAATTATACACACTAATCCACTTGTGCTCAGCCTGTGGCATGGAGAGCCACATTCACAATTAGCATCATTGAAACAAACTGCAGTTACTTCCAGCTATTCCTGGCGTAATGCTTGCTGACTTCACAAAGCTTAAAGCTTATCAGTTCCTCCAGCAGTGGCTGTTTCAAGGTGGGAACCATCTGCCAACCATGAAGTAAGGACTGTACTCACTTTCCTGAAGCATGAGGCAGGCGCCACTGAAGAACAGTACATATAAGAGTCTCAGACGTCATGCATGGACCCAGTCACTGTCACTGTCCTAAGCCATAGTGCTACCTATGTGACAGGTGGCTGTGTAGTTGAGTCTGGCTTTCAAAAAGCAGAGGCAATTTCATAAAAATACTTCCTCCATATTGTTATGTGATCTGGTGCGCAAGGCAAAATCAATGAACATGCTAAAAGTTAGACAGAAAATTTTAGACAGAAAATGTTATTGGCTCACTTGCCTAAACATACCTGTTAGTCAATCTTGGGTACAAGAATGGCTGCAAAACAATCTTGGGTACAAGAATGGCTACAAAACAAAAAACAAAGTCTGCTGTCTTCCAAGATTTTTTTTTACAAGCAGTTCCGTTTTGTCACCTGGAGATTCATATTCATTACAGTTGGCCTGATGAAAGTTTGTTTACCACCTATACTTTTGTTCAGATAGGTGCACCTGTTTAATCCTATGAGTCTCTATGTTTTACAGTATTGCCATGGTCATTGTGGGTGGATCCATATAGCTAGATTTCTCTGCTGCAGCCTTTGCTAAAAATACCCAACACTCCTCTTTCACATAGTTTAACGACATACTGTTGCTAAAAAGGGTGGGAAATTCAAAAGGGCCCCCAACCAGCGCAATATTAATTGTTAAAGAAGATCTGAAGTCATAGCATTGTAAAGTTAAGCTTCTTTGGAAGAGGTCTGGTAGATCTTGTTCCTAATGTTTCTCCTGCATCTGTGGCTGGCATCTTCAGAAGTGTATCACAGAGGGAAGTCTGTTACACGCCAGTAACAGACTTCTCTCTGTGATACACCTCTGTCCAGTAACAGACTTCTCTCTGTGATACACCTCTGAAGACGGCAGCCACAGATGCAGGCGAAACGTTACGAACGAGATCTACCAGGCCACGGCCACACAGCCCGGAAAACCCACAACAACCAGTTGTATCCGGTCGTGAAAGCCTTCGACAATACATTGCTCTGGAAGACTTGATTACTATACATGAAGCTGAACTATGCAGTCAGTTTATTGGTCTGTCAAGGTCAATACTGAACATTGTGATTGCGAGAAATTCTTGAAAGTCTCAGGTCAAGGTATTTTATGGTAGGTACTACCTGATTCTTTTAGTGGAGATGCTGGGGGCTGAAACTAGGGCATGGTGCATGTGGTGCAGATGCTCTGCCACTGAACCATGGATCCATGCTTGGGATGGAGTTCATTGAAAGCCCTACAGAAGTCTCTCTGAGCTTTCTAAAGGAAAAACAAAACTGTTATTAGTGCAAAGTAAATGAAAAGACAGATCTCTAGTTGAGATATACTGCTTTCCCAGTATAGCGAATCATTCAACATTACAGTGACCTTCTGCAGTCAGAAGCCCAATAGCCCAGTCAATGATGGAATACTTGAATCTGCTGCTCACATTCTAACTGCAGTTAGTATAACTCTGAAATGCAGCTAGTTTGAAAGCACTGGTTTTAAATTTGGTTTTCAGCCCCACGGTGCTACTCATGAGATGGTTCATTCTGATCATTTAGGAAATAGTGCTCTAAAATCCATTTGCAGTTTGAATGGTCGTGCATTATGTCTGTCTGCCTGGAGACTGTATGTGACACACTCCCTAGTCTGTAGTGTAACCTTCAAATATGCCTTTCTCTCCCCTGCCCCCTTATTCATTGTAATTAAGTACATGGCACCCAATAATTACTCTTTCAGGAGACAGTGCCCTTGTTTCTAATCTGTGAGATGATTAAACAGTCATGATTCACAAGTTATTGCTCCTTGCCTTGAGGGAGCCTCTGTGGTATGAGGAAAAGCTTGTTAACCTTCCAGCATACTCTTTTTTTTTGCAAGTTCAGAAATGATTTGTAGAAACTCTAGCAATTTCAGAGGAGTTTGGTTTCAGTTTCCTTCTTGGCTCAACCCTTATTTCCCTCCCTGTAACACAGAGTTTGACAGCTGTAGAAACCTTTCTCCAGGACATGAAAACATAATCACATTATTTTTAATACACCACACTCTGAGCCGCTCTTTCTTTCCTGTAGCTCCACCCCTGATTGAGGTAAGATTCCTTGAACATGACAGAGGCTTTGTTGATAATGTTATAGTATTTGATGAGGGCCAGCCCTCCCCCTGGATTCCAGGAATGAGCTGTCTCCTCCTTTTCTTCAGTAGCTGCCCTTGGATCTCTCTCTGAAGATATGCCTAGCAATTGCAACATAGATTTCCCTTACATTGCAAAACAAAAACAAAAAATCCAAACATTTGGTCAGCCTTATCCATAGTGGAGGTGGTGGGCCACATCTGAGCTGTGGCGCTGCCCCACCTCTCCCAAAGAGGCTTCCCAGTGATTTGGGGAGGCTCGCAAAGTGAGACAGCCTCCCCACCACTGAGAAACCTCGATGGGCCACAATGGACATACGCCAGCCAAAAGTGTGGCTTCAGTCCAGATTGCAGCCCACCAGCACAACTCAGGCAAAGGTAATGGGGGACCTGACTAATGTAGGCTCTTCCCCAGCCCTGCCTCTGGCTCACCCCTGCTACGTCAGCAGCGAAGATGTAGGGATGCTGCCACAGCATCCTGCGCTGCATCCCACCATTGGGGAAGGGCAGTGGTGGTTGCACAGCAGCAATTCTGCTTCCCTGCCAGGGTAAGTGCCCTGGAGAGGGCAAATCTGCCAGCACAGAAAATGGCTGCTTTGGAGCGTGTTCCCTCCCTGAACCTAGTCCCCCAGACTCTACTTCCAAATCTCCAGGAATTTCTCAACAAAAGAGTTGATCACCCTAGGGATAAAATTTCTGTATTTTTATTTGATTTTAGGTAGCAACCAGAACAATTATGTAATGCAGCCAAGCAGTGATCAAATCTCACCAAAAGGACACATTTTTATTAGCTCACTTGCCAGCTTAAATCAATGATATGCTTCTATGACATAAAACCGTTAAGTCCTTTTGTGCGTGCGAAGCTTCTTCACCTAAAATCACTAGGTGGTCATTTTCGTTCTCTGCAAGTGATCAGGCATCTGACTATTTGTAAGTCTCAATTTTTTGTTTAAAAAAAGGATCTGTAACCATTAACAAATATATTATCGTGTTGTGGACAGCAGGAGGAAAGGTGAAAATTTCCACTTGCAGCTTGTGTAGGTAAAATGCTCTCAGATTCACAATATTGGAGTGGAAATGGGTTGCTTGACACTTTGGGTAAGCAGTTGTCAGTTCAGCAAGCAGTGTTTGTATCTGGCAAATGGTATTGTGCTGGCTGAGCCTGGTGTTTGAGAGCCCAGTCACTTTTTCCATTATAAACTCCTGCGATACAGATTGGGGTAGCTTGGCACCGAGGCTTCCCCTCTCAGAATGCCAACTTTTTTTTTAAAACCCCCCCCCCCATATATATATAATGATATCCAGATGTTTTTGGTTTTTGGGGATTAAAAATGTAATTTTAACATTTTCCTAGCTGGCTTCTTTAAGCACACAAGTGGATGAATGTGCTTACAGGAGGCTATACTACCAATAATTTTATATGGGCCTTTAAATGGTTCTGTTGACATGTAGAATGTGGTGCAGTTTCTGATGACAAAACCTCAAACAGGTAATTATTGCTCCTCTTTTCCATAGATGTGGAATGGAGGCTAACTTATAGCCACTCACTGTGACCCTCATATGCAACATATGTATTGTGGTGTCTCTGAACTGATATTCTGCTGGCCTTTACCACACCTTAACTGAAGATGGTGGTGGTGTAGAACAGGAGGAATCTTAGGATAATGGCACAGTCATGAGGGTGTTCTGACATACAGTGAATGCATTACTCACCTTGTCCTGACAAAATCCAGTTTTTATAAACTGATTATATGTAGAGGTTAGAACTTTGATGCTAGAATGTCTCCAGAATACAATAGGGGATATGTATGAGTGCATTGGATTGAAGAGATCGTACAGGGTACTAAATTCTTCTCTCACCTAACTCTTTTCCACTGAAAACTACCTCTAAGCTGTGAGATAGGAAGGCTTGGAGGGGTGCATTTGGTGGAAAGCCAGTGTTGGAGAATAGCATTTTAGTAGTGTGGTGACATGAACACTCAAAATAGCTGTGTAAATGAACACAGGGATATCTAGCATTCCAGACCAAAAACAGTTTTTGTAATGGCAAATGATTGTATATAGTACACATAATTTTGGGCTGCAATACACCCAAGCAAGGCCTTTCTTCAGCTGTTCAAGGTCTTTCTTCAGCAGTTCAGCCATCTTGTAATGTGAGAAGCCTGTGCTGTGGTAGCAATTTGGTCAAGTTGTCTCTTTAATTCTGGATCTGCCCATTTTCAGATACAGCAGTTGTGTGTGTGGTAAGTTTAATTATAAGACCACATGAGGTAGACCAAATGAAAGATGCACCTCCCCCCCCCCTCCAATCCAGGTCTATTTACTAATTGTCCCCTGAAAATACTTTCCCTCAGCTACAGTCACTTCTGCCTGGGAGAAAAGCACATGGGGTGAGGTGGGGGAGGCTATGGGCATCTAAGCCATGGGAGAAAGGGTTTATCATCCTTCTCCTGTGTACCTGTTTAGCTCATAAAATTAATCTTGCTAACCATGCTTTATATGGTGCAAAGTCACATGTAAAGAGATAGCTCTTGTGCGGGGAGACTGGGGAGACTGTACTATTACCAGAGTTTTTAGCAGTTTCTAGTGATCACTGACATAATGAATGGGTTTCCCACAGAAATTACATCACAGTGATTTTTTGTTTTATTTTTCTCCAACTGGTGTTCCAAGCAGTGGAGGGAAGAGCAGGCTGTCAACCCTACTTTGGCTATTGAACCCAGCCCTGATGCCATAACCTCTTTGGCAGATATGGGACTGGCTTTTGGGATAAGGTGGGATTGTTGTTATATATATATATTTTTAATACAAAGGCTTTTGGTTGCAGATGACTTAGCAGCCGATAGTCTGACAGCAACAGAAGCAGCCCTTGCAAAACTGTAGCCAAAGCAAAAACCTTCTCTTACATTGTGGTTTTAGAAATACATACCAGGGGACAAGTTAGTGGGTGAAAATTATTGCCAGCATTAGTGGAGCAAGTTGGGCATAGCCTTGCCAACTTATGTAGCCAACAAGGGTGTGCACTGTATGACTGCATAAACAGTGAAAGTCATCCTTGCGCTAACTACCAGTTGCATATCATTGCTCTCTGTTTCGCTACATACTGCCTCCTTTTCTCTCTGTCTCTTCTGGCCTCACACTTGCTCCTTTCTGTCTTTTCTATACCTCTCTTCCACAAGATGAACATGATCTTGTTCGTGTTTGGGCTGACCATCCCATAAAGTAGCAACTTACTGAGTACATTCAATTGAACAGTAAAGTACTTTACTTCTTATCGCATGTTAGAGTAAAACGTAACAGAAAGGTTGGTGAAGTCCCCACCATCACAGAGCTACCTCATGGACAAATTGAAGGTAGGTGCAGAACAGCTGCAGTGAAGCAAGCAGGTAGGTAAAGAGCAGGGATTTCAAACACTGAGGCTCATTCCGCACACGCAGAATAATGCACTTTCAAGCTGCTTTCAGGGCTCTTTGAAGCTGTGCGGAATGGCAAAAACAGTTGTGAAAGCAGCTTGAAAGTGCATTATTTTGCGTGTGCGGAATGAGCCTGAGTTAACCTGGTGTTTTTAGCAGCAACTGGAAGATGACTTTGAAGGACCAATAGGCAAACAGGAGCAGTGAACAAAGTGAATGCTGGTGACTGAACACACTGGAAGGTGGTTATGGGAAGGAAATGGGCATTAACCAGTTGTTTAGGAATCCCCAACAGTGCAAATGAAGTACGTATTTGCAGTTGGAAGAGAACAAATGAGTCAGTTCATGTGATAATTCAGTTCATGATTATAAGCATGCATATGACAAATTGTTTGTCTGTTATTGTGTTGGGGAATTTCTGGAAACTTGGGTGTGCAGCCAGATGATGACAGGGTTAAGAGAGGGGGAGGACAGTTGCAGGGTATAATACCATAGTGTCAACCCTCCAAAGCAGCCATTTTCTCCAGGCCATCTGAGCTCTATAGTCTGGAGATCAGTTGCCATTCTGGGAGAACTTCACGGCCCACCTGGAGATTGGCAGCCTCGTTTGTCTGAGTCATACATTTTGCAAATCTGTTTTGAAAAGTTTGTGGAAATGTGCCAAAATGTGCCCTCTTCTGGTAAGGAATGATTCAGACGACCCACATGCCATGAGCATGACTACAGTGGAGCAAGATAAACAGTATCCAACTATAACCAGAATAATTCTTGGCCATGAAGGACAATTAAATGTATCTGTGGTCAGAGCCAGATGGAACTGAGCAGTTTGAAGAACAGTGTTGTATGACACTAGCCTCAGATTATAAGGCTGTGAGCCAGGCACTGATTCCCTACTACTTGTGTCACTGAACCGAATGGTAGGATCCAACCAGTGGTGGGATTCATCAGGTTTGCACCAGTTCAGCAGAACGGGTTGTTAAAAAGGTGCTCGTAAACAACCAGTTGTTAAATTATTTGAATCCCACCACCAGAACCGGTTGTTAAATTAGTTGAATCCCACCACTGAATCCAACTATATATAGTCTGCTTGTGGATATATAGTTGTATTCCTAAGATTTCTCAAGTGTGGCTTGTATATTATCAATAAAAGAAACACATAAATGTATGTAAATATGAAGGTCTAGATAATATGTAACATGATAGGAAGTTAAGCACCTCACTATCCCAGTAACTTCAGCCACTTTAATTAATGGAACTTTCTCTGTATTCATAGAGAGTAATTTCATATTATTACTGGTGACCCAAATCTTAACCCACCAAACATAGACAGAGAAAACATCTGTTTCCAATGCTTGACCAGTAACAATTTTTGTCTGTGCCAGTAAACAGAGCAGTTTTCTTATGATCATTCCTAATTATTTTAAAGTAAGCTAACAATATAACTTCTGGTTCCAGGGGCTGTTCTATATCAATAATTTTTTTAAAAATCCAAACCAGAAACCTTTTGAAGAACTGCTTTAGGAGATGACTACCAGATTTTTTGTGGGGAAAATTTGTCTTCGAAAAATCAGTAATGTTAACATGTGCTATCTTGAAAATCAGAAATCTTGTGGAATAATATTTTATTAGTAATATTAACTTTTAAACTAACTTTCATAACTGTATCTGGAATAAACTGCTATTTTTGCTCTCCAGTTTTCTTCTGCATATCCCCCCATTTTTCTTATTTTCTTCTGCAGATTCTCTCCCCCACCCCCGTTTTTCTTATGTGATACATCTGCTTCTCCTTAAAAATCTCAGACTATAAATGTAAAATATGATACATATTTTTATGGATAAAAAACCAAATAATGTTCAATTTTAAAATACTAAAAATTAATCTTATACTTAACGTAATGGATTTTCATTTATTATATCTCTAAGTAGTGTTATTGAATTATCTATTATCTGCTGGAAGGAAATTCCCTGATCCATCAAAATAGATGTGAATTCATTGAATCATCCAGCATTTCAGAGGTACCCCACTGACCACACAAAAAGGTTATGCTGGATACCATGTTGGCCAGGGGCAAAGTAAGGAGCAGAATTGAATGAGTCGGGTTGACCCCAATGCTAAGTTTTTTTATTTTTTCCAAAACTACAAAATATAAACATACAAATATCACACTGGTATTGGAGATAAAGTTGAACACATAAATACAAATTATAACTTGAACTATTTAGGTTAACAATTCTTTCTCGTATAACATAGCAGTGGTTGCCAACATGATGTCCAGTATCTAGGTTTTTTAAAAAAAAACCCTGTCCATTCCACCATTTTCATAATGTACACTCCTTTTAATAGCCATTCAGTTTGTCAAACTAAGATTTTCAGTAACATGCTATACCCTTTTCAACATAAAGAACTCAAGAGATGTGTGAATTAATTTGCCACATCCTCCTGGACCTTTTTTTTATGTTGGAACAGGATAGAATAAAAATCTATCATTTGATGCAACTGGGTTGACAAACATACTTGATTGCCCTGTCTTTTGATTGTCACACATCCATAGTAGTACTTTTCTTGTGTGTACACAATTTACCAATAACAAGCCAAAAAAGGCCTTAATTTAGTAAATTTATTAATTTAGAATTTATTTAGTAAATTCTACAGTAATTATTCAGGACTTCCCGAAATAATGTGAACAGAGAGTATGACAATCTCCCTGTTACAACAGTAATTATTCAGGACTTCCCGAAATAATGTGAACAGAGAGTATGACAATCTCCCTGTTACAACATTTGGCTAAACACAAAATTGTTTCATTATACTCACTCTTACTGGCTTTCACTAGAACACTGCATCACAAACAAGACCATGTCAGGATTGAGCTATTGCATACTAACATGTAGAAAATGGAGAATCGGCAGTGAAAACAAAATATTGCCGTTCTCCAAAAGTACCATTCTCTGTTAAAACATGAAGTGTCTTAACCTAGCTCAGTTCTTCAGAGTTGAATGAGATTCATTCTGTCTCCCTTGATTTGGGGTTTCTGCCAGCTACTGTATGCAGTAGGGACACTAAGAATAATAATGCAGAGGAATTAAGTTTTGTTTATTACAGTATATAAACCTTTATACCACAGAAATGCTTTGGCTACCCCAAAGATCCTGGATTTGTCAGCAAGGAAGATACCTATCTTAGGAATCCAGTTCTGAGAATCCTCCCTGCTCATGTCCTTCCACCCACCCATCCAGACTCTAACAGGGTTTATGACATAGGACAATGGATTTTAAAGTGTTTTACAGGATTGGGAAGGTTCCTCATTGGAAAGTTTGATAATGGGAGATCATAGTCTCCAGGTACCAGATTGCTAAATGGGTCCAGGTCTGGCCACCACCCAGAAGGCTTTGCATCTGGGAATGCAATTCATGCTGTCTTGCGTTTCAGTAAAGGTTAAAGATGTAATCAGCCAGTAATGACAGAAAATAGTGACAGAAAATATCTCTGAAGACTGCTTCCACAACCCCCGGCCCTCGCCTGTAAACCGCAGCTGTGGAAGAATGATGATTATCTTTCAGGATGCTCTGTCAGTTCATGGGAGAGGCCCAGCAGCAATGGCCTGTGACCTGAGTGCTCTCTTTAGAATGTTCCTACTCCCCAGAATCCTCTGTGGCATTCCAAGGTTCTGTGGAAGATTTTCTTTGACTAAATGATTCTTTGCCATTGGCAGTTGAGGTGCACCTTCACTCTAACGTTGCTTGTTTGGGTGAGACAATAAAATGGCTGACTTGACTTGGATTGCAAATTATTCTGCATATTTTTCTCTTCAAGGGTGCACAGGATTGCAGCGATGAAAGAGGATGGATAAATGGGGGTCGGGGTGTCTTGTTTTAGGGCATGGCTTGGAGCAGTGTGGTGCTTGAGCCCCTTACAATCTGGGCATCATTTCGAGCCAAAAGCTAAGCAAAGAAGAGTGGGCAAAGCATAATTATTTATTTAAGGTAGTATTAATTACTTGGGGAATATTAACAAACAATCCTTGCTTTGTGTTTTGGTTTCATGGTTTTCTATTTAAAGATGGATGGATTCCAGACTGTGAATTTTATTAAATGGTTAGGATAAATGTCAATAACATCCCCATGATTGGGTACTTATTGTGAAAAATACCATTCCAGAATTAATTCTGAGGCTATGAGATCAGGGCAAATAATCTATTATTCCATGTGTTGTGAGCTGGAATGAATTCCTGAGCAGTGTAGTGTTTTCATACGTGCCAGCAATAGGCATGTGGGGCAGGGGCTGGGGAAGACAGGGAAACATATGGCAAGCAGCGGGCAGTAAAGAACATCACAGATCCCAATTGTGGGAACAGGCTATATGTATTCACTACAAACTTTACCTGCAGATTTCATAGAACATTCAAGTGCTGGATTTCATTGTGTCAGTGGCATAGCAATTACTTCAACTTATCATTTTTGTAGCATTCTTTAATGTGTGCCAAACGCTTCATAAATGTTGCCTTGTTCACCACTTAAAAGCTTCCCGTATCATTAAAATGGCTCAATGCATGGAATAGGATTTGAACCCTTTTCTCCAAGTTTACTATAATTCCTCTGTTTATCTTATGCTGTTTTACCATCACTTTCAGCATATGCAGCATTATACACTTTTTATAATCCCAAATACACTTTTTAGTAGGGGGATTGCCGTCATCCTTAAGGATAATTTGTCTATGCAGTGAAAACACATATGCAAAACAATAAAAGAACAGATGTTGCTCCTCTTTGCTTCTTACCTTACTACCAGCAGAACATACTTTGCTGCTGTTGCTGCTGTAGCTCTTAAGATATCAGCAGTCCATGCTGACCTCCAACATTTGCTCCCACCTTCCTGATTGCCTTGGAAGATGCAGTCTTTGAGGTGTACTCAGGTCACACTAAGAATGTGATTCCCAGGGTGCCTGCAATTATAGTAGAGGAAATTAAACTCAGAGAATTTCATTCCCCAGCATGCCCTAGGAGTACCTCGGATGTTGCACTGCCTGGATTATTGAGGAAGAGAGCATAGATAGAGAGTAGAAAGAAAGAGCCAGCATGGTGCATTGATCAGAGTGTTAGGCTGAGAAGACCCAACCTCACATCTTCATTCTGCTATGGAGTTCTCTTGGTGACCTTGGGTCAGTCACTCTCTCTTTGATTGGTCTCTTTCATAAGGCTGTTGTGAGAAGGAAAAATGGGAAAAGGAGAACCCTATTGATTCTGGCCATGAAAGCCTTCAACAGTACAAAGATTTATGCACACTGCTCTGAGCTCTGAAGAGGAAAGGCTTGGTTAAAATGTGCTGTACAGAAGCACCTTCTAGCCAGCTGGTTGGTTTGCCACATCATCCCTGATTGGTAGCTACTGCCAAGGGCTCAAGATAGATGAGATGCATAAGATTTGCAGCTTAGGAAGGGCTATTGTGGGGGTGGGGTAGAATGACTTGATGGCACTTTACACACACACACACACACACACACACACACACACACACACACACACACACACACACACGGTGGGAGGGAAATGCAAATCAGTAATGAAAAAAGTATTTTTAAATGAAATATTGTTAAATGAAATAAAAAATGAAAAGCAATTGTACACTACTATCAATAAACTATACTAGTTGAAATCAGCAGGCTTTGCCTTCTACAGCTTATTATTTCTGCTGTCCTTTTTGAAGTGAAATCTTACAGATTGCCCATAAATTTTTTTAAGAGAATGCCATGGCTCTCCTCTTTAGACTGCAGCAGTTCCTTATTTCTTCATATTGGTTCCCATCAGTCTTTTGCATCTCATTCAGTTCTTTCTTGCTTTCTTTAGCGTTATAATCAGAACACAATAATTTTGTTTATGATTGCTATGCTGTCACCTTTTTATTTATGTATATCTGTGAGCCTAACCACCTTTTGGACACTCATTGAGCTGATCATCAGCCTTTCTTTTAACAGATTAACTAATACAGACTCAATTCAGACATTGTCAACAAATTGTCAACAAATTAATCAATAGATAGCCGGATCCAACTGAAAATGTTGGTGCTAAAGTGCTGACTGGCTTGGGACCTACATCCTTAGAAACTCCCTGTCCCCCATGCGAGCCTCTCTGCCAGTCACTCAGCGCTGTTTTTTTGTTTCTTACTTTGCACGAGGTAAGAATAATTTCAGAGGTAGGGGTTGGATCCAGTGCAAAATTTCCACTTTTACTAGCGCTAGCAGAAATGCCAGAAAAGGACTTCAGTAACAGCTTGCACTAATGATATCCTCACTTGAGTTTCTGTTTACACAAGATATTGTGCAACCAATTCGTGAGCACACTAATATATATGGAGGAAAGCACTTGGTATTGCACATGATCTTAAGCAAGCAGAATGGCATCAAGTCCATTTATGTTTATGCTTTCACATTGCTGGATCCAGGCCAGATTCTTAATAGTTTCAATCTCAAGGCTATTGAAAGGCTGTGGCTCAGTGACAGAGAACATGCTTAGTATTCAGCAAGTCCTGGGTTCAATCTGTGGGATTTAAAGAATCTCAGGTAGCAGGGTTGTAAAATTATTCCTTCACCTGAGATCCCAGATTGCTACTGTCAGTGAAATAAGTAATGATCCAAAGGTCCAACTTAACAATAAGGTGGTTTTATATGGATAGCTTCCTGGATGAGAAAGTTTGGAATACACCATGTAGAGAAGGTATTATCTTCATGCTTGTTGTATAATTGTATTTTGGGTAGTCAGTCCTGCTATTAGTAATTGTACTGACATGTTTTATGTTTGTATATCCATTTTGTGGGATAGTTTTATGACTGCCAACTTGAATGTGGCAAAAGCTGCCTCGAGCCATGGAGAGGTGGAAAAATTCTGGTCATTTAATGGAAAACTGCAGTCATAAAATCACAAGATACATGAAGATAGCAAATGGAGGTAACAAAACTCAGATAAATTATTTAATATTTTGTGAAACAGCCTGCAGGTTTCAGTCAAGTATTTTGTGAAACAGCCTGCAGGTTTCAGTCAAGTACAGCTCACAAGGTTGGTTAACAAGAGATAAGTCCAGGGTCCTGCCACATACCTGGTACACTGGAATCTTCAAAGCTCTGTTTCAGAAACTTGTTTCTTTTGCAAGTTTTGGAATGAGGGAAAAATTAATCAGTCAACTGCAGATCTAGATCACTGTTTTCTGGTGTACACATACAGCTGTTGTTAGGGCAACCAAAAATACTTCCTTTTCCTGTCCTCTAGAAATTAGGGAGTACATCTTAAGCATGTCGATAAGAGGTTACCAAAGTCCACCTGCTGGTTCATAGTTATGAGGAACAGGAAAAGAGAATGCTGACTGGATGAGAGGAAAGAGGGGTGGGGAGAGCTGGAGGAGAAGAAACTGTCCTCTGTCCATGGTGCTCAAGTATATTTACTTATCCTTTTTCTGTAATGCCATCCACTACCAAATAGATGACAGGCAGGATACTGAGATGGCCCAGGCTAACCTGATTTTGCCAGATCTCATAAACTAAGCAGGGCCAGACCTGGTTAGTATTTGGATGGGAGATTACCAAGAAATGCCACAGTCTTGATGCAGACGCAGAAAATGGCAAACCAACTCTGAATATCCCTTGACTTGAATACCCTACAGGGTTGCTGACTTCAGGTCAGTGCTGAGTATGTATCACACTGTTCCTAAATTAAAAAGTAAAACTTGTGGCCCAGTAGGAAGAGTTCCATGGTCTTAGAGGCATAGAATAGTGCTTACTTCTGCTATGGTCCATTCACTGGTTGTAAGCAAGTCACTATGGCTCATTCCGCACATGCAGAATAATGCACTTTCAAACTGCTTTCAATGCTCTTTGAAGCTGTGCGGAATGGCAAAATCCACTTGCAAACAGTTGTGAAAGTGGTTTGAAAACGCATTATTTTGCGTGTGCGGAAGGGGCCTATGTCTGTGTGAATCTGTTAGGTGTTCTGAAGATAAACAAAATGCTCCAATAAGCCTCACGGTGTGTGGTTACATACCGTGTTTCCCCGAATATAAGTCAGTGTCTTATATTAATTTTTGCTCCCAAAGATGCGCTATGTCTTATTTTCAGGGGATGTCTTATATTTCTGTATTCTGTTCGTCAGGCATGCTTCCAAACAAAAACTTTGCTACGTCTTACTTTTGGGGGATGCCTTATATTTCACACTTCAGCAAAACCTCTACTACGTCTTATTTTCTGGGGATGTCTTATATTCGGGGAAACAGGGTAGCAGCAATCCTCAGTAATAGCTCACTTCTAGGTTGATAAACAATGATAGACAAGAAGGGCTAGGAACAGCAAAGTATTGCTGTTGTGTGAGAGGCTGAAGAACTGAGGGGGATGGGGATATATGCATATTAATAGGTCTTGGCTAGCTTAAGCACTTTCAACCAGGGAGTGAGCAAGAACTCATGAAAAGGTTTCAGGATTGGGACTACCTTACGCATACTTACTCAAATAATCATTGAGAACAAAACACTGACCTAACCCTTCCTGTGATCTAGTCGATTGCAAATTCCCATGCTTCTCCTGAAATACAACAGGTCCTGCCGAGAGTCTGAATGTCTGAGAAATGTAAACTTTACGTCCTTGTATACTTCCCTCTGTACAGTTCAAACATAAATGTTTGCAAAATAATGAATCTTTATAAGCAAGTATAGGAGATATTTTGGTAATAGTTCAGATACTTTTGATTCTGTCTAGCAAAGATTTCCTGTCAATATAAAACACAATTGTGATCCAAACCAAGGCAGAGTTTTTTGTAGTTATTCCGTGTATCTGTGGGTGGGCTCAGCAGCTTTGAGCTGCTGGCATCCAGCCATGAACAGATGGGCATTTGTGTAAGCATTGATTATGGATGTTTTGGGCATAAGTCCCTACTGAAAGTGTTTTTAAAAATGTTCTTAGCCTTGAGTTTCCACAGCTAAGGTAAAAGAAATGTGTTATTCCTAATTCATCTCTGAGTAGGCTTAACATTTGAACATTAGAAATGTTACATAAATGGAACCCAGTGGATCCAAATTCAAGAAATAACCTGACAATGTAACAGATCTAGGGCTATGCATAAATTTGTGCATGGAACTGTAGCTAAAATTAATGGGATTGATTTATATGCACATAATTGTACATAGGATTAGAAGAGCAGTTATTGCCTTTCAGAGAAGTAGACTAGCGGATACAGTTGGTGGATCTTATGCAATAGCCTGTTCATGTATATTATTACTGGCAGGCTCATAACCCACTGATTCTGTGAACTGGTACCTCTACATTTTTTAGGAGATAGATAGATACACAGATGTTGTTATTTGCGCAATTACTCCCTTTCAATTGCAACTGCATGTGAGGGAATGGCTATATTACTGTGGTAGAACACATGCTTTGCCTCTATAAGATTTGACTCAGTTCAGAGCTATATTATATATTCACCTCTCCCTTTCTGGAATCATTGGATCACCAGTTGGCATCCTTTTGTGATCTGGACTGGTACGTGCCCTCCCTCCCAATCACATGATGGTCCTGTAGATCTATTTTGTGGAGACCACGTCATTCCACTCTTGTTACATCTACATTGACTTCTAGTTTGACCTTTTTTTTTCATTTGGCATACCTCCAATAATGGATACCTCCAATAATCTCTTGTTCTGATGCTGTTGTGGTTTTACTGAATTAATTAATGTATAGTTTGTATTGTATCATTTTAAATGTAGCTTTTAATTGTTCAGATTTTTCAGTATTTTCATGTTTGTCACCTTGGGGACTCTGATCAGATGTGAAGGCAGCAAAGGGTTTCAAATAATAAATGGATAATTTTTAAAAACACTGTAAGCTCACCTTGGTAGTTAAAAAGAATTTAAAAAATCATCATAAATCATTAAAAGCATCAGCACAGTACAGTGATCACAGTACCTGATCATATGGCTCAGTGGTAGAGCATCTGTTCAGCAGGCAGAAGGTTCCAGGTTCAATCCCTGGCATCTCTAGTTAAAAGGGTCACATAGTAGGTAGTGACAGACCTGTGTCTGGAGAGCTACTGTTATGCTGAGTATACAATGCTGACCATGATGAACTAATGCACTGATTCAATATAAAGCAGATCTGTTTTGCCATTCCCCACAAGCACTTAACAGATTTGGCCAGAAAGAGCAGCTGCCCACCTTATGTGGGGAGCACAGCCCTTTCAAGGGCATTGCTGACTTATCACGTATTGTCTTGTCAAGATTCAATTTCATTTTGCTCTTTGCCACTTAACGACAGTGGTCTGGCACTGGCCCAAGACAAAGATCATCCAGAGCTTACTGAATGAGATGTTGTGATGATACCTCATCTCTATACCTAAAAACTAAAAAAAATTGGTCTTCAATAAGACCAATGCCCGGATTGAAAGTGCCACTGGTGTCCACTTGGATTCTTATGAGGCGATTATAGGGTTGAAGGAACCACACAGACTTGATAAAAACAACCGAAAAAAACCTGGTTCATTATTTTAGCCAGTATGCTGAATTAGTTAAAGTGTGTATAAACTGTAAATTAGGAACTGAGCAGCATGCAGTCCATAAAAACCTTTCATTGCAAGCAGCAGAGTCATCCTTGAATTTTGAGAACTCCAGGATTCATTCTTAAAAGACAGCTTCTAGCCCTCTTGGCTATTAAAATAGCAGCCAACATTTGAGAACAAGAGTGCCCCACTCTCCATACTTCTTCCTGAGAATGGGATGGTTGTTTACACATACTCAGCAGAATCCTGAATAGTGCAATCCTTCTAAATCCATTGAAGTCAGTGGGCTATAAATATAAACTAGCATTACAAAAAAAAAAAAACCCCAGGATAAATCGTACTAAAGTCTCCCTTGAAACTTTAGCCCAAATAAGAAAATTTTGCAGTACTTCCAGAACATCTTGGGGCTCGGTCTTCCCTTATCCTCAAGAAAAATGAATTCCATATCTGTGTGGCAGCCTTCAGAACAGCATGCAGTTTTTAAGTGGAGCCAGTTTCCCCTTGTCACTTTCATGGCACGAGTCCTGATCCAGCATCCATGACTTGATAACAGTAGTGGATGAGACTGAAGTCTTTCTGGGGAGAAAAGCCTGTTCATTTTCCAAATTCTTTGTTTCATCTGCTGCTTCAGTTCTTCTAGAACCAAAGGAGGTGTATGGCTGACAACAACAGATTGCAGACAATTTATGGGGTAGGCAGTTTCCCAAGGGGGGAGGCATTGCATTTTTAAGGGGTACACATGAATGTGCCCATTCTTTTTCATCTTGACCAAAAAAAAAATCTTTCCAAAAGTGTCCCACAAGTATCACAGGCATAAGGAGGTAATGTGTTACGTGATGTGGACTTTATGCAATCGATGCTTATGACTGTGAGTCCAAATAGATCCATATTGATTGCAGCTCTCTGACCTTATTTGTGAGGACTTTTAGAACTTTGGGGTGGGGGCAGGGCTTGAAGAAGTATAAAAACATGCACAATTGATTTGACCAGGGCTGATGGGTAATGATGACTGAATAAGATTGCCTCCAAGTCTGTGAAAACATGTCAATTCTAGTCAAGAGTGGTTTTCTGAATTGGGGAAATGGGTGGAATTAGCAAAAGGGTTCTTGAAAAATATAAGGTTGCAACTGAATAGGTGGCAATTACCCTTTAACAATGAAGGGCCACAACATTAGGGTTTTATAGACTGAACAGCTGAATAAAAGGCAAGAAGGGATAAATCAGGCTGCTTAAGCCCATTAGAAAATCCTGCATGGGGAGATTTTGAGGGGCAGGATGGGATTTCCAAATTGTGCCTCACTGTGATTTCTTGCAGGCCTGCCTCTTGTGTTTGCATATGGATGAAGCTGCCTTGTTCCAAGTCAGACCATTGGTTAGTCTATCATATTGACTACTCCAACTGACAGCTGTTCTCCTGTATCTGAAACAGAGAAAGGTATTTCCTAATACCTACAACTTGAAATCCTCCAATTGTAGATATCAGGGACTGAACCTGGGAACTTTAGAATCTACAATCTGTATTCTACTTTTTAAGTATAGCCTGTGAGGAAGCAACTTTTAACATCTTCATGCCTGTCTAAGCTACTTTCCCATGGTATGATTATACAGTGCTATGGTTTGTAGTTAAATATAACAACCACACAGGCAAATTGTGTGGGTCTTTCCTATCTAGTTCTTTCCTTGCTGGCCAGGTACAAACTGAGTAGAAAAGTCTTTTGTTTTGTTTTTAAAATTTTTATTCACTTTTAAACATCTTCACATCAAAATCACAGAAAAATAAAGTACATTTTCCATAAGGACTCTCAGTTTCATATGCACAATTATTAACAGTTTGTTTTTTACTACTTGATCTTTTACTACCTAGGTAAAACTGGATCTTTAGAGCTACTACTGATAAAAGTCACACTTTTCTCTGTTGGATCTTATTTTAACAATCCCTAACCTTCCACACCACTAACTATCAATTTATTTTTCCCCTGTTTTTTTGGGTTTCCAGTTGTCCAAAAATTTAGCTAAATTATTTTCATTAAGTAACGAAGTTTGTTTGGCCATCTCTGCCAATTCTAATACCTTAATCCACAATTCTTCAATTGTAGGTATAGTTTTCCATTTCTACACATATTCTTGCTTCTGTTGTCATGTATAAAAACAAAGTTCTATATTTTCTTTCCAAAGCTCTATCCATGAATCCCAACAGATAAGCCCGAGATTCCATTTGTATGTTTGTCTTTAAAATCTTTTGAATTATTGTATCTATTAACCTCCAAAATTCCTTAATTTTCAGCAAGTCTCCACCATAAATGATAAAACATCCATTCTTGATGTTCACATTTTCAGCACTTTTATACATCTTTGCCAATTTATTTCGTTTTTCATTTCATTTCACATTTAATTTATATCCTGTCCTCCCCCGAAGGACTCAGGGCGGCAAACAACCGCAGTGAACAAGAACAATATAAAATAGCATAAACAGCAACAATCATAAGTCATAATATAACAATATCAACAGCATAATAATACATCACAGCGATATACAATAAACAAGTCAACAATAAGCAGATTAGATATCAATAAAGTTGATATAATAGTAAAATTCAAATCAAATTTAAATGTAACGATGGCGATTTAACACATCAGACCTGGCAGTATCGATAGCAATAACAGCAGCAACCAATAGCAGTAGCAGCAGCAATAAAACCAATAAACCGTTCGCAATAATCACAGAACTAGATCAATCCATTAACAATAAAGCTAAATTTCTCTGCACTGACTATAACTGCTGTAGAAATACTATAATTGCTACAAAATAAATAGTTTCCAATCTCAACAAAAGTTTATACATCTTAGCAGTAACATCCTCATCATTTGTACATAGTTCACTGCTAATGAGATGCACTTTAATCAAACTGTTCTACTGCAGACCAGCACAGCAAAACATCTGAAACCTCAGAATTATTGGTTTACACCGTGGAGAAGTGCCCCCAACTGTTACAGGTGGCTCTGAGTAGGGTTTTATTTAGTTTTAAAAGACTAAACCAGAATCTCCCGTGGGAATATGTTCAAAGGGTTCTGGGAAACTCTCTTAAGCCAGGAGCACAGACACATTCTTTCAAAATGCAACTATTGTAGGAGTGCATGTAAAAGCCAAGTGAACAATCAGATAGATTCTGGGGTTTTTTTGTGCTTATTCTTCTTGGCATGTTGGTCACTAGGAATCTGTAGGTTAATCCCCTCCATTTAGGTACAAATGTGAGGAATGTGAAGTCCCCAGTACAGTTTCTGGATAGCTAAATTGGAGCTGACAGGAGACCTAGTAACCCTGACCACTCTGTTCTGCTTAGTGGTGAAGAGAGGTTTCTGCTTTGGTTTGACAGACCCTTGATAATGCAGCTTTGCCTTTTGTGGTTTTTGTGTGCCAGTGTTTGAAAGCGAGAGGAAGATTGAAAGCAAGCACTTTTTTTTTCTGGATTTCATTAAGGGAACTCAGATTTGGCAGGCTGTTTTTCCTTTTCTTTTTTCATGTGTATATGCATGCGCGATGGCTTCCACAGCTGAAGCTACTGAAGCAGTATGAGTAGCTGACTTTTGGAATCATTTCCTGTACATACTGTTATCTATTCACACATTATGTCTCGTATGTTAAACACTCTGCAAGTGCCTTTTGGGACTTTCTGGAAGCAAATGTTCAGTTTGACAATGCAGTAAAAACACTTCCCGGTGTCATCTTCCCCAGTGATGGGAGCCCCACTAAACCCTATGGTCAAAAGAGGAACTGTCTTGCAAAAGAGGTAATGTTTGGCACTGGAGCTGCAGAGAATGGTTTTGCCTGTCCTGACAAGGACAGAACAGTTAGGATCCAGATTACTAGGGGCTGGCATGCTGGTCATCTGCAAACTAGTGCTACTGCTAGAAATGCTAGAGTTTTTAAGAAATGGGAAAGGAAACTGCTTTCTACAAAGGTGCTTTTTAAATGCCAGTTTTGTAAGTCATGGTCCCCATTCTCTGTTCTCATGTGCAGGTCCCTTTAAATTTTCACTATTCTTATTTAAATGATGCTTTTTTTATTTTTATATCCCAACTATCTTCCAAGCATCTCAAGGCAGCATACATGTGAAATAGGCAAGGCACAGAGACCGCTGGTTGAATCGAGCCCAAGTATTGTACAGGAGATGCCAATCTTTCTAGATTTCCTCTCCCATTACCTCTTTTTTTTTCAACCCCAGGAAAATGTAGCCTTCAGGTTGCGCCCCCTGCGTGAAGTAATCAGTCGTGCAGGCTGAAATACTATAGTGGGGAGGCAGAAGACGGCAGAATCGCTTCTGTCTTCCTATTCTTTCAGTAAAGTTCTGCTTTTGGAAGAAGAAGGAATGAGCAATTTTGCCCTCTTTCTGCTCCCCCATGCAGCCCCATGCAAAATAAACTAGCAGGGTTGGAAAAGATTGCTGGAGTGGGAGGGGAATGTTAAGAAAATCCATGATATTCTGCTGATGAATCATGGAGGCAACTCAGTCCCAGCCCCAGGGACATTCAGCATGGGAATCTTCAGGTGGTAACTGGAGAACTCCCACTATTACAGCTGACCCCCAGGTGACAGAGATCAGTTCACTTGGAGCAAATAGCTGCTTGGAAGATGGTGATTACAGTGGAACCTCGAATTTCGTCCATAATCCGTCCGAAAGCCATCGACTAAATTCGAATCGACTAAATTCGAGGTGAACTTTCCCATAGGAATCAGTGCAAATCCAGTTAATTTGTTCTGAACACCCAAAAATAATGGCAAAAACACAATGTTTTGAGTAAAAATACAGTGTTTACTGAATATAAAAGACAACTTCATATGATGAAAAGACCATTTCAAACATTTAAGATGAACATTCAAACTGAACATGAACATTTAACCTGCAGAAACTTATTCTATGGAAGGAAATTCTGCCTTATGCACACATTCTGGGGTCACTTCCCACACACACACACACACACACACACACACACACACACACTAATTAAAGGAGCCAAAAAGTTCACCCTTTTGGTTTTCCAAAAGCTGCCCCACACAACACTAACTAAAATGAGCCAAAACTTTACTTTCTCCGCTTCACTTTCTCCAGCAGCCCCCCCCTCCCCAACTAAGCACTGCACTTCAAAGGAGGCAAAATGAACATGCCACAACGCAGGCAAAGGTTGCACCCCCTCCTCCCCATATACATTGCTTAATTACCTGGCACTAAGTAAGCTTTCTCACAACAGAAACTCTCAATACTGCACAGTAGCTCTGTTTTCTGAAGTTCTCAGCAGTCCTTTTGGTTCCATTGCAAAAGGAGAGGGCAATTAGTTTCACTTTCAGCCTCTATGCACCAAACAAAATTCGAGCCGATCAACAAAATTCGAGACAAATTTTCAGGGAAAAAATCAATGAAATTTGAAACCGACGAAATTTGAAACAGATGAAATTCAAGGTCAACAAAAATCGAGGTTCCACTGTAATTGTATCCCTCCAGTTGACTGAAAGTTATATTTCCTATATAGACCCAGTAATATTTTATGGTTGTCCATGATATAAACTGACCCTTATTGCAGGGAAAAGATTAATTTTGGACCTCCTCACTAATGATGCTACTCTTTGAAAAGTAATTTTTGCCCATCTTAAGCTATTTTTGTATATTGCTATAAATAAGGGGTGTCCAAATCTGGCGCAATTGGCCATGACATCAGGGGCTGATGGGAGTTGTAGTCCATGAACCTCTGAAGCACCAGAGTTGGACACTCCTTCTATAAATGTTTAAAAATATTCTCCAACACATACTAGCATCCTCTTCATTCCTAAATGTTGACAATTATTAGTATTCTCTCAGCCTTCTCTGTTGCTACTTGCACCTTCCAAAATCTTATTGTTAAAAAAGGCTGCTATGCTAAGTTTTATTTAAAATTGTGTGTAAAACTTTTATATCCCACCATTTCCTTGCAGCTCACAATGCAGCAACGAATTGCAAGGATAAATCCCTGAGATCCTTTTTATACATAGTTTTATTAGCATGGGGGGCTGCTGTTTTTTCTTGGTTTCTCCTATGTTGGCTAACCCCTGTTAAATAAACCTCAGTTAACTAATTTGCAAATCTCATCCTAAGGCTGCTGTCCAACATGAATCTAGGCTTGGTTCAGTCCACTGAAATCAATGACTTGAGCTGGAATCTGCCCAAATCTAATGCCTGTTTTTTCTGTGAAAAACAAGAGATGATTTTCAAAATACATCACAGAGGATTTCACTTACGTAGCTTGATTCTACTGCTGACAGTGACTAAATGTACGTGTTTTCCTCCCATTTCTGATGGAAGATTTTATTCTTTTAACATGCAACACATTTTCAATTTAGCTTCTCCATCAAATGATTACTATTTAAATGCCACAGCGTCCTTTGCAGCACCACTTGACGTGTTTTTGTCAGAGGAGTCATATTGAAGCAGTATCAGATGTTAACTCCATATGGCACTATTATGCGAGGCAATGCTCCTTGCTAGTTAGCTTTTAGAGCCTAATATTAGATGCAAATAGATCATGATGCCATTGAATGTCCCACCCCCCAGGCCAAAATACAAACCCAAGAGATAAACCTAAGTAGTAACAGATCCTCACTCTGCCAAATATTCCTTCTCATACCCACTTCTTTACTGCTTGGAATTGTGACAGGTACCAAATCAATCCCAAAATTAGAGGCTGGGGTGAGGCACTGTTCAACTGGGTGGGCATGAAGGAGACCACGGAGAGTCTGTACATTGTTTGCTCTCCTGACTGTGAAAAATAGAAATTCTGTTCCCCCACCATGATGGTCTCATGGCCCCTCTTTGCCCATTTCATTTGGATTGCTGTATCACGGTGGGGCTACTTCCATTTCTTTGGCACATTTTTCCAAAACTTTGTCAGGATCTCTTTTACCTCTCATGTCTCATTTTTTTCCATAGAATATTTCAGTGTGCTTTGATACATGGATACAACCTAACAGTTAAAATTGTGTCATCCCTGTAGATCATTCAGATATTTATCCCTTCCAGAGAGTGCAGGACTAGGTCCAGGAGACTAATGCTGGAATCCGACCAGAGACGTGTGCAACATCACTTCCAGCAGACATATAAAGACTCTGGGTAGTTACATTAAGAGGCTGGCTTTATCCCTTTGCCTGGCCAACGAACCAGTGCTTTCTGTTTGCTGCGCTTCAATCTCTAGTTGTTGCAACTTCTTCCTCATGCTATTCACCCTGAGGACCTTTTGCAGAACAGTTACCCTCCCGGTCTGATTCAGGTGCATCTCCTCCAAGCCAATCCTTGGGGACAACACTTTTCAGCCTGGGACTTATGGTTCCATTCTTTTTTTTCAACAGCCGAAACTTTTTTCCTAATGCCCAGTGCCTTTTTCTCTAGGAATGTTTGTGCATATAATATAATTTCCCTGCTGAGTGCTCCCTTACTCTGCATGTTCTTTGCTTTGCATAGTTGTTATAATTTTAGATCTACAGCATATCAAGGAAATACATGTTCAGCCATCCACATAAATGGAAAGATGGAACACTGCAGGCTTAAAATAAGTAGATATTAACTTTGATTTGCATTACTGATGTAAGCGCTGCCAGAATTGGAAGGACAGTGATTACAAAAATCCATCTAGTACCAAAGCTACATGTTACTAGGAGGAAAGCATAGCAGGCAAAGGTGATTTTTTTCCCCATTATAATGTGTGATGAGTCATGACACTATACACAAAATTAAAAATGCAGGAAGTTTCTTGGAAAGGAAGATACTATGATGACTATCTTTTGGGGTGACTGGTGTGATTGTGTGTGTGTGCGCGCACATGCACATCCGTGCATGCTTAGATATTGTAAACCCTGCTCAGCTTGTTGTTGCTGTGCTCAGAGACATACTGTAGCCCATCTCCTTTCAGGATCTCTGTCAATTCAGGTCCAACTAATGTTCATCTCAGTGTCAGTGATGTGAATTTTCTGGAGAAAATGTAAATGGGAAAATTTCCAGAAGATAGTCTGATACCCAAAATGGAGATTGATCTGGTTTATTTAACTGCACTTATACTCTGCTCTTTTCTTTTCCTGTGGGAAGCTGCCAAATGGAGCCACCATCATCCTCTCATCTGCCCATTTTATCATTCCAAATGGTACTTTTCTGCCTTATATATAGTAAACAAAATTTTTTAAAGCATCACGTTAATTTTTAGTTCAATAGCAACCTGCCCTGAGCCCTACGGGGATAGGGCAGGATAGAAATCTAATAAACAAACAAACAAACAAACACTTAACTAAAATATTTGGTTAAAAAATAAAGCTTGGTTTAAATACTACATCCAGACAAATGTAGAGGTTTCCATGGAAATTCCTCTGCCTAATGGTAATCCAAAGCATCTTACAACATTGTTCTGCCCTCCTCCATTTTATTCTTGCAACAACCTGGTGAGGTAAGTTAGGCTGAGAGAGAGTGACTGGCCAATGATCACCCAGTAAGCTTTCATGGCAGAGTGGGGATTTTGAACCTGTGCCTTCCAGATCCTTGTCCAAATCTCAAACTACTACAGCAGGCTGACTACTGGTCATGTGTTACTTCCCCCTGCCTAAGTGGATTGTTTGAAAAACTGGAAATGGTGTGACTTTGTGGGATGAACACAAGAAGAAGAAGAGTTTGGATTTATATTCCCCCTTTCTCTCCTGCAGGAGACTCAAAGGGGCTTACAATCTCCTTGCCCTTCCCCCCTCACAACAAACACCCTGTGAGGTAGGTGGGGCTGAGAGAGCTCCAAGAAGCTGTGACTAGCCCAAGGTCACCCAGCTGGCATGTGTGGGAGTGTACAGGCTAATCTGAATTCCCCAGATAAGCCTCCACAGCTCAGGCGGCAGAGCTGGGAATCAAACCCAGTTCCTCCAGATCAGATATATGAGCTCTTAACCTCCTACGCCACTGCTGCTACGCCACAACCTTGCAGATAAGTCATTTAAAAATTATTAGCCTACATAATGTTGTACTAGCCCACCAGACCACCAGTGCCTTTCTGTATGAGTCATTTCCCAGTTTACAAAAACTATTCTTTCTTGCCATAGGTGATCAAGCAATCTGACATCAGATACTCTGTAGCTTGCGTGGTTCAGATTCTTGGAACGAGCAGATCCACAGCCTGGAAAAAAAGGCTCTGTGTGGGTGCTGTAACAAAGCAGCAACAATATACTTCGTGTTTATTATCTCTCAGCTAACCAAGAAGCAGATGCTTGTCAGCCTTCATTGAAATTACTCAGATATTTTAAACAGAGTTCCTAAATAAACCAAGGAGCTCTGTGCATCCTAAAATTCTCTGCTTGTGAAAAAAATACTCTTGGCAAAATAAAGCAATCTATATCCCCAGTGCCCCGTGCACATGGCAGAGATGGATGCTGATTAGTTCATCCTGTTAGGCTGACTTATAAATGTCAATAAAGATGGGTACATTGCCGATGACAGAGCAGCTCAAGCTGGAGAATGTGTCACTGCTCAGTTATTCAGGCTGCTAAGAACTAAGGAAGGGGAGAAACTGAGAGGCAGGCCTTGGAACCATTTGTGTGAGGAACATTAGTCTTAAGCTGCTTTAAACATTGTTTCTCCTTTTCTGTGGGTAAAAGATGCCATGGCTGAAATTTAAGTCTTTCTTTATGTGAATCTATGTTTGATGTCTCTCTTTTGAAGTGTTTGTTAAACTCTGATGCACGCTGTTCTTATGAGGTTTAAAAACTTGAGTTCACAGATTTAAAAATTCACACCAGGAACAGAACTAGAACCCACATTCATCAGCAGCACCAGTCACACATCCTGCCTCCATACCCCTCCTCACCCTCAGCTCCACATCACCAACTTTTTTTCCTTTTTCTTTTTTTGGCCACTCAATTGCTCCTTGCCAATGCCCTGACGTCCTGGAAAATGTCAAGTATTCAAAAGATGCATGCAAATTGAGCCGGCTTTTCCAAATGGATGATAGCATCAGAATTAAGGGTCCTTCTAGTCCAGCTCTCTTGTCTTCCAATTAGTCAACCACGATCCCCCGTCAAACATTAGAAGATCAAGATGGACATGGCCTTTCTCTGTGGCTTGCTTCTAGGTGATGTAATTAGAAATGCAATACCTTTCTGAATATGCGGGCGGCCAATATGTGCTGGCATAAACAGTCATTTGCATAGCTCAACCACAGTATTTGAGTTTCCTTGCTACACAGTTTACATTTTCTTGTTTGATGAGGAGCAGATTTAGGGGATAATCATGCCTTCAACAGGACATGCCTCAATAACTGGATGAAGGTTTTTAGCCTTGAGTCTTTTAGTCTCAAAGGTGGTGGCAATACACAGGCGTGAAATTGATGTTTAAACAAGTTGGACCTATATTTGAGTTAGAAAATCTTTTGGTAATCTTTGTAAAATTAGCACTGTTTCTTAAGGAGTAACTGCTTTACGTGCTTTTTGTAAAGTTGTAGATTTATTTTTACACTGAATCGTTGCTAAAGGTGCACTGACCAAGATACCAAACTGAATATGCTGTGCCTCAGGGATATTGTAATGAAAGGATTAGTTTATATCTCCTCTGCAATAAATATTTTGGGTCCATGAAAAATGGTCAGTCTTCTGTTTTAGGATGAGAGAAATCTAATTTAAGCTAACTAGACTCTTCCAAAGAAAGTAAATAAAAGATTGTAGCATTATGCCTTGTCATGTACTGTTCAAGACATTTATTTAGCACACAGCGGTGTCCTGGGTATTCCCCTAAAGAAGTGAGAGTTTGCTAAACGTATATTTCACTGTTCTTCCACCATGGTATCCCATCCAAGTACTGAACAGACACAGACTTACTTAACTTCAGTGTGGTTGGAACAGCTGCAGACCTTTCAGCCATACCCTTCCTTTCAATTTAAATACTGTAATTAAGACCACAGTGAAATATTTAAAAACTCGACCCAACAACAAACTTCCATCTTTGTTTCATCTAGTTTGTATGTTGGAGAGCAGCTGGAATTATTTCAACAATTTCTGTTGATATAAACTATTAAAGATTTGTTTGGTGATGCTAATTTCCTTTAGCAATAAAACTGTGTTAAGGTCACCAACTGCTGAAGTAAATCTGGGATCACAGGATGTCTGTTTTGCAAAAGGTGGCCAATTTCCATATGGGGCCTAGAGGTTTCCTGAAATCTGTGGAGTCATGTAGTTGCTGAGCTCCTTTCTCTCGCTCTACTCTGCTCTCCCCAGGCTCTACCCCCAAATTTCCAGGAACTGAGCTGTTCTGCATGGGCTGATCACTTAGCAAGCACAGTGCAACATATCATATTGTACCACATTTTGGCTTGTGCATATTGTGTGTGTTTATGTTGTAAGGAGGTGACTGATTGTTGTTGCTGTTATGTAATAAATGTTTATTTATTTCATTTCCACCCTGCTATCCCTGTTGTAGAGGGCTCAGAGCAGCTTAACAACATCTAAAACATTAACATTAAAATATACAGTAAAATCTATATTCTACGCTATGGAACGTATATATAATGGTGCTAAATCAACCAAAGGTGGAACATCCTCAGGTTATTCCCAACCCGATGGCCTAACAAACCACAATAAAAAACAGACAGGAGAAGGAAATGAAAGGGATGCCAACTAAAATGGAATCATATCAGTTGCTGTCCTCAACTGTAGGCCTGGCGGAACAGTTCCATCTGTGTGGTGTAGAGCAGGTGGACTCTAATCTGGGTTGATTCCCCACTTCTCCACATGAGCGGCCGACTCTTATCTGGTGAACCAGTTTCGTTTCCCCACTCCTGCAATACCTGCTAGGTGACCTGGGGGTAAGTCACAGTTCTTCGGAACTCTCTCAGCCTCACCTACCTCACAAGGTGTTTGTTATGGGGAGAGGAGGGGGAAGGAATTTGTAAGCTCCTTGAGTCTCCTCTCAAGAGAAAGGGGGGTGTAAATCCAAACTCTTCTTGTGTTTTCAAGGTAAGTGATTGAGCAGAGGTGATTGAGCAAAACTCAACACGCCCTGTGAAATTGAAATACGTGTCAAATGCCAAGAAGGGAGGGAGGGAGGGAGGGAAGGACTTGAAGGACGGATGGTTTGCTTATTCTGACCCAGTCTGAGAAGGCTGAGTTGTGGTCTTCTGTGATGCAAGGCTGTTATCTCCAGAGTTCAAATAGGACATTTAGGTGATCAAGTCCCTGGAAAATGCATTTCTTGAGTCTTGCATGAGTACAATCTCCTGTGGTATACCGATGGTTTACTTATCCCCTTTCCTTGCCTTGTGTTTTGAAGTCTTAAGACATTAAAGTTCTGTCTCTTCCAGTTGCATTTGGAGATTAGTTACATATTTATCTTCTCTTACATATTTATCCCATTCATAGTTACTCTGAGCAACCAGTGAGATCAGATCAAAATTGTTGCCTATCAGATTTCTTTAATTAAAAAGAAATCAGAAGCTTGGACTAAATATTCAGAAGCTTGTTCAACACTGAAGCAACAAAAGCCGTTGCTAGTTTACACGGTTTGAATTTCTCATTGTACTCATGCAAGCTGCGTATATTCAAGCTTGTTCAATTCAATTGACACATTTCTCTCTACAGATTTGGAATGATACAGTATAGCCCAATGTTGTCCGATCTCAGAAGCTAAGTGGGTCAGTCTTGGAAGGGAGATTGCCAAGAAAGTCAATGGGAAATCACCTCTGCTCAATCACTTGCCTTGAAAACCCTAGCAGGGGCTAAGTCAGCTGTGACTTGATGGCACTTTACACAGGCATTTCTAGCATGGAAGAATCTAAGTAAGAAGCAAAAATATATTCCTAACCTCACATGTGAAAGTATTCTTTTTTCTGAGCCTGTAATCCTTTTTGCTATTACACATTCAGAGTTAATTTGAAAATCATAAAGACAAGGAACTTTTGAAAGTAAAGCTTAGATTAACTAGATTAATATAAGAACATAAGAACCCTGCTGGACTAAGCCACTGATCTATCTGATCAGACATCCCATTTCATGTAGTGACTAACCTGGTGCTCCAGTGGGCCAACAAACAGGGTGAAGAGGCCACGACCTTCTTCACATTTTCTTCCTAGAACTAGTAGGCAGAGATTTGCTGCCTCTGGAAGTGGAAGTTCCTTTTAGTCGCCAGAGCTAGTTGTCATGGATGGAATCAACCTATATGAATCTGTGTAATCACAATCATCTATGCTTGTGGCCATCACTATGCCCCCTGGCAGCAAATTACACAATTTAATTACTTATTGTGTAAAAAAGTGTTTCCTTTTGTCCTTCCCAAATCTATTGACCTGCACTGAATTTGATGAGTTCTAATATTAGTTACTTTCTCTACCCCAGGTATAGTTTTGTAAACCTCTATTGTGCCACCTCTGGGCAGCCCCATCCATGAGCTGGGCGCCTGATTGTGGTGCTGCAGTTGTTCCTGGCTGCCACTCCCCAGTGGT
This sequence comes from Sphaerodactylus townsendi, assembly GCF_021028975.2. Classification (NCBI taxonomy): domain Eukaryota; kingdom Metazoa; phylum Chordata; class Lepidosauria; order Squamata; family Sphaerodactylidae; genus Sphaerodactylus; species Sphaerodactylus townsendi. The sequence goes on along the minus strand of NC_059425.1, from coordinate 49,164,008 downwards.
GTGGGGAGGCTTGACATTTCAAAAAGCCTTCCTGCCACCAAGAAGCCTGTATGGGCCCTAATGAACTTATACCGCCCAAAGGGGCAGCTTAAGTCTGACACACAGGCCGCCAGTGAACACTGGCAAGGACCGGGAGAGAACTGACTAATATTTGCTCCTTCTTTGTCCACTCCCTTGTCCTGCTCCTGCTATGCCAGCACAAGCGGCCCTGGGACACTGACTCAGTGTTCAGTGGCATGTTCCAGCAGCGGGGTGGGGGTACACCAGCCACATGCCAGTGCAATTGCCCCTCTGCTGGTGTTATTGCCCCAGGAATATATCTGTCATGCCAAGAGACAGCACAGCCCGAATATGAAGGGAAGTAATAGGAAGTATACAAGCATCACATGCTATATGTAACTATGCAGATGCAATTTCCAGCAAAAGGGCAAGCTGAATGAATGAAGTAGTTGGACCATGAAACAGGCTATATATCTAGAATTCCCATTCCTGATATTTTTGCACATACAGTCCTTGTTTGACTTCACAACATCATAGAGAACTTTTGCATTTATACTGTTCCAATTTTGAACTGCAGTGCAACACAGAAGACCCAATATTTTTGCAATGTGTATATAGTCTTCATCCAGGATGGTGTTGTGTGTCATATGCTATTTCTATAATGAGTGGTGTTTTGTACTTGGTTTCCGTTTATTTAAGATTATTATATACTTATTTGCTTGCTTAGCACCTTGTAAATATTTAAAAAGTTTGTGGTATGTTATTTTGCCTGTGGCTAGGTGTAGCACAGTCATTCTCAACCTGGGGGTCGGGACCCTTTGGGGGTTGAACTACCCTTTCACAGGGGTCACCTAAGACTCGCTGCATCAGTGTTCTCCATCTGTAAAATGGATAAATGTTAGGGTTGGGGGTCACCACAATCTGAGGAACTGTATTAAAGGCATTAGGAAGGTTGAGAACCACTGGTGTAGCAGGTTTTGCTTGTGTTGTATTTTGTCACTTGACACAATATGGTGGAGGTATTGACAACAGATTCAAATATTTTATCAAAAAGTCTGTCATGTGATAAATTTATTTATTACTGATTTTAAAATAATGCATTCCCCTCTTCCCCAGATGATGCTACTGGCAGTTTAGCTATTGGAAGCTAATCAATCCCATAAAGCTGGCTTTCTGTTCTCAGTGTCCTGACAGACAAAAAAGCCATCTGTATTCTATTGTTTCTTGGGCCTGATTTATTCATTGAATTCCTGCTCCCCACAGTTCAGCTCTGTGTGAGCATCACACTAATAGAAGGATATCCATACCCTTATTAACAGTAAAAGAAAATTCACAACAAAATCATATGGTTATACGACAATGGATTCATTGTGAACCACAATGGAAGAACTTCTGAAAACATGGAAAACAAAAATAACAGAGAATGGAATATGAATGTCTTGTTAAAAAAACAAAAACAGTTTTGCAAGCAGTATTGAACCGAAGGAACAAATTAACTGTGCTGGATTTTTAATCCACATTCTGCTTTTAAAGGCTGCTGTCCTTTTGTCAGGCACTCAAACTTTGGGGCACAGCTATATAGGGAAGGAGAAGACAGAAAGGTTGAAGACTGAAGTAAAGCAGACAGAAGATTAAAGGCTGAAGTCAGGCAGCTGAAGTCCTAAAGTCTGAAGGCCAGTAGCCTTGAACACAGAGAGAAGATCTGTCAACTCTCTTGCCCAGACTGATAGAAGGTTCCCCCAAACAAGTACTGAATATAGGAATAATGGAATTGAGTTCCATGTTTCATGGCAAGCTCGGTGGCTTGCCCAGGGCATAATGGCTTCCCCTGAAATCTCCCTTAGACAGTCTAGTTCCACTTGATTTCTCCAAGTGTTGGCTTCCTTCCTTAAAAAAATGCATCCTCTCTGCCACTGTCTGAGCTATGTGCAAAGTAGCCTTCTGACTTGCTTATATTGCTTTTCATTTGAAGGCCCAAAGTATCATCTCTTGCTCATCCACATGGTACCCTGGGGGGTTACTGAGAAGTCCTCTCAGTGTTCGAGTGGCAACTATCCTTAAAATAATTAGTGCATAAATGAATTGCTTATAAGCAAGTGTTGAATTTTGTCCCCAATCTACATATCCATTTAGCTATGAATTCTGACATCGAGCCAGGTTTTAAGAACGTTGAGCCACTGCATTCTAAAATGTGATTAATTGAATGTATGATTAATAATGACAGCTGGGAAGCTTTCCAAATCAAAATTACGGCAGACAAAATGAATGTGGGACTCAAATTGGCTAGCGAATATCTTTTGAAAGCCAAGAATGGCCAGTGTCTGTCTTTTTTGAGTGTGGCTTCCAAACAGCAGTGAACCTTAAATTATATCTTGAGCCACTGCCACAAAATGAGTAATATTACTTTAATTGAAAAATTTGCTGGATCACATTGTTCATACTGTTGTCGTGCTAAATTCAAGGCATTGTGAGTAAGAATCAGGTTTTGGAGGAAATTAGGATTTCAGAGAATGGGAAACAGATGTCAAAGGTTGGGTTCATCAAAGGAACTGGAAAGAACAGTGTCTAGCTTGTTACATTGAGAATCCTACCTTCAGTATCCAGAGCTGAGATTGCACTGTATGGCTTTGTGCATGCCACATTATTGGCTGCTTTAAATTAGCAGAAGGTGCCAAGCTTTCTCAAACTCTTTCACCATGGATAGAAGAAGCCGGGCCAACTTCCATCTTCCTCAGCAGATGGAAGGAAAAGGGTCTGGAGGTGGAGAAAGAACAGAGGATCCAGCTATGCAGAGGAAAGAGCAGAGCTTTCCTGAGTTGCTAGGCAGGATTTGTTCCTGTTCTAAGAAAATTGTAGTGACTTCATCTCTTCCTTCATCTCTTTCTGGGACTCAAAACAGTGAGTTCTCCTGTCTAACTACAGTTGTTCAGGTGGCATCACTTAGGTCTAGACTATAGGTTTTTTCCCTACCTATATCATCCAGGTAATATAAGTACTGTCATCTTATGTCATTGCTCTGAACGTTGCAACATTATACTATTCTATGAGCATTTTAAAGTGCTATGTGGATTCTTGGATATTTGTTATTCGTATTATCACTCTGATAATGCCAAGCATTCTAGTAGGTTTTTTAGTGTGTTCAGTGGTGTAGCACCCACAAGGCCGGAGGGGGGGCATTCTTGGGTGGAGGTGGGCGCCGTGGCGGGGCATAGGGTGCACAAGCTCCCCAGGCACCGTTCACCCTCGCTTCGCCCCCGAGTGTATTCAGTGTGATTCATATGCATAATTTCTCTATTTCTGAGGCAAGTCACCCTTTCTGAACCTCAGTGTCCCATTTGCAGCCAGAGGATAATAACACTGGTCTGCTTTTCAGGGCTCTTAGCAGAATTACCCTGAGAATGTATGTGAAGTACACTGAATACTGTATGCACTATGCAGATGCTTATTAATATGGAAGTAGAAAGTGGGTCAAGTATTGGGACTTTCCTTCTTTTATCTAATGAAATTGTGGTTGAGCTATTTGAACCAAGGATGTAATTGTTCATTGTTTAGCTGCCACGCTACACCACCTTTCCAGACAGACAGATCTGATTGAAAAGTTTCTGTGCTATGTCCATGGAGTGGAAACTTTCCATGTGGTCCACAAGAACTGCAAGGCAAATTTCTCTTGTTTGTACACTTGGAAAGTAGAGAGTTGCCTGTGGAAAGTGATGTCCTATGATAAGTTAATATTAACTAGTCCCTGAGCTAACTGCACCCAACTAAACTGTAGCCTTGCCATGTTCTATCATGTAGATTTGATGATACCCTGTTTCCCCGAATATAAGACATCCCCTAAAAATAAGACATAGTAGAGGTTTTGCTGAAGTGCAAAATATAAGGCATCCCCCGAAAGACGAAAGCAAAGTTTTGCTTGGAAGCAATTCATCAACAGAACACAGAGAAATAAGACATCCCCTGAAAATAAGACATAGCGCATCTTTGGGAGCAAAAATTAATATAAGACACTGTCTTATATTCGGGGAAACACGGTAAATCTCTGTTCTAATTATAAGACATCCCTAAAAAATAAGACATAGTGGCTTGCTGAAGTGCAAAATATAAGGCATCCCCCGAAAGTAAGACGTAGCAAAGTTTTTGTTTGGAAGCATGCCCGACGAACAGAACACAGAGAAATAAGACATCCCCTGAAAATAAGACATAGCGCATCTTTGGGAGCAAAAATTAATATAAGACACTGTCTTATATTCGGGGAAACACGGTAGAACTATTATACCTGTCTGGGCCCAGGCCGCCAGACTTCTCCATCCACCCATCAACCCTGCCCCAAGCCACTTACCTCCAGGACTTGGCAAGCCAGAGCAGCCCAAGGAGGTGGGAATGCTAGGCAGCAGCTATCCCAGGCCTGGGCCAACAAAGGCAGGGCTTGTCTCAGAGCCCCACCCAGCAGGAACCAGCCCAGGAGCCAGAACAGTCCTTTCCTCCCAGGAGCCAAAGAGCAGAGGAAGGGCCAGCAGAGCTTTAAAGGTGGAGGCCCAGGAAGGCCCTGGCCAAAGGGCTGAGCTCAGGGGTGGGGCGGTAGGGAAGAAAGCTATAAAAGTCTCAGGGAGCCAGAGTGTTAGAGAGGAGAAGGTTAGTTGGTGGCTGTTTGCTGTAAGGCTAGTCAACCACTAGCAGCAGCTCAGTGAGGCACTACCCAGTGGAGAAAATCGGAGACCCAAGGAAAGTCCCTGGGGTAATAGGAGCATCATGATTGAGGTGCCAGGGAGCCTTGGTCATGACAATTCCTTGGTCAAGCTTTTTGTTTTGATCAGAATACTTGACTGAACTGGCTGGTGGGTGCACTCATTTGCTGCAGTTTTGATGACTCCACAGATCTCCCTTCCTACAGATTTCCTTTGATCCTTTATTCCTTAACAGATGGGCCTTGCATCCTTTAGCTCTGCATTCCTGGTGAAGGATCAAAGAAAAAGAGTTTAAAAGATTTGTCTTGCTTCTTAGGTGGGGTGGGGTTCCTTCAGGTAATCTCACAATCGGATAATACATAAATCTGAGTCTTCTGTTTTTAGAAGAGAATACCCACTAATTTCTAGTAGAATCCAATGGGAACTTGTCTCTAATGAGGACAAGGACAAAATCCCATGCAGGCTGCCTTGTCACCCTTTGGTGTAGGTATCTATCAAGGAGAATGACTTTTCTGACAGATTGAAATTACTATTCCAGAAGCAGTATACAACATAAGAAGATTGCTATCTTACTTGTGGCCCTCCAAAGGGTTTTGGTCTTGTGCTTAATGAAATAAATGCTGGGGCAGACATTTCTTAGTATGAATTCTCAAGACAATTTGTTGAGACCATGATGTTTGTGAACATGGTGGGACTGAGAAATGGACTATGTTACCCAGCTTTCACAGGTTGTAAACTTATTTTTAAGGAATCTCCACCAGCTGCTAAGAGTGTAACAGCACACAACTATTTTAAGTAGCAATGGGGAAAATAACTTGGCTTAGCAATGCGAGAGGCAGACTGGGTAGAGATCTTTTAAAGACTATGTATACCAGAAAATGGCTTGAAACGTATTTGCAGAGAATTCACAAAAAGACCAAATTGCAGTTTAAATATTTTTATATAAATTTTGGTTGCAAACAATCACACAGTAAGAAGTCAAGGCACATACACACAGTTCCTAGGATATAAACAGGTTTGAAAAGTAGGTGGGAGGATAGAGAGGGAATTTGAGAAGCAGGGACTATACGTTACCTAAATTCAGTTGAAGAAGATCTTGTAGAAGGCAGGGATTCCTATGCCAGCATGGAGAGTGCGGGCCAGCAGCAGCTGGAGCCAGCCTGGAGGGCTTGAGCCAGCATTGAGAGCCAGCATTGAGAACTTGAACCAGCAGCAGGAGCTGGCTAGAGTAAAGAACCAGCATTAAGAAGAACGTGGAACTTTGGTTGCACTGTATTTTTATACCCTTTTGCCCAGGTAGGGGCGGGAACAAGTGAGTTTTAAGTCTCATTTTCCTAAATTCTTTGGAATTTCCCATGCTGGGCTTGCTGGGCTGAGCTCTATCTAAAAGCTCTTCTATTGTTCTAAACCCTGGGACAATGGGAGTCAATTGCTCTTAGATTATATCAGTGATACCATGAATGGTTTATGCAGAGATACTTCTTACAGTCTCTGCCTTCAGTATTCAGATTTGAATGAGGTTTGATTGATTCAGGATGGGATCTTGTTGTTAGGGAGATCATATCTAGAGGTTGGGGAAATGCAAGGAAGCAACCATCTGTTGCTAGAAGAGATAGTGAAATTCAGCATCTGATGCTAAAGTGACTTTCCATATTCTTTGTCTTAACAGTATCTTTGCAAGGTGTGGTAATCAAGATCATGCCCACAAACAAAATGAGACCTCCCGGTTATGCTGGAGTAACTCATTCATTGATTTAATCTTGCTAAACAGACCTTTTGCCTGGGGCCTGCTTTCAGCTTGGACACTCTGCTAACCACACAAAAATATGAGAGGTGGCTTCTGCCTATGTAGTTTAACAGGAAAATATTATGAAATAATATATATTGGGGTGTCAAGGGCAAGGCTAACAACTACCTCTATCCTTTTGCAACAATAGTACCATCTTGCCAGTATGAAAAATTGGGGTCTTTTTGTGTGTGTTAAATTTCACCCAACTCAGGTTCTTTTGATTTCAATGGTCATCTTATGTATTGTTAGTAAGATTGGTTTATTTCAATATTGTTAGCATTTTCCTGTTGTTTTACAGGAGAGCTCAAAGCTTGTGCTCATGTGTGTGCGCGCGCGCACACACACACACACACACAAATCAGGCTTTACCACCCAAGTTAGCAGGGATGATGCTTCCTTGAAGGAAATCCAGGTTTTACTTTCAAATATAGTTAAAAAAAACACTGCTGTGCATTAGGACAAATTTTGCTGATGTTGGGTGAGCTCATATGACCTCTTTTTTGGGAGGAGGGAAATCCCAGGATTCACCTGGGTGGCTCCTGAGAAGCCACTTCTCTTTTAAGGGCTGCCTTTGGCTCAAAAGCTTATCAACATTGTCCTAGAGCATCTCAGAGGAAATTGAAAGCAGGTCAGAGATGCAAAAAAGACTAGAATGGCTCCTGGACTCCTGAGAGGGGAGATGCTTTAGAAAAAAACCCAGGAAAGCAAGGAGGATACCTGACCTCTCTTCAGAGTGTGGAGGAGAGAGAGCTGCTGTGAGAAAGAGGAACACAGAACCGAGAACTCCTTACTTTCCTGACTTTGGGGTTACTGAAGGAAGCATACGAGGTCTTAACATAGGTGTGGGCTTGGTCTTTTTCTTCATCTCTGATATAATATGAAATATCGTCACTTTAATCCTTGACATATGTGCAGAGGCGTTCCAGGGGTAAATGGCGCCCGGAGACCAATTGTCTCCAGGATGTCCCCAGCCTCTGCCCCCCTCTCCGCCCCTGATGCCCCCGGCTCCACCCCTACTGCCCTTGATCCCAGGGTGGGATTGAGGGCGCTTGGAGGCAGCAGGAAGTCCTTGTTGATAACTTGGGAAGTCCTGCTGCCTCAGCGTTTTTGCATGCCTTGGACAGAGTCGAGGCACGCAAAAACAAGGAGATAGCAGGACTTCCTGGTCATGTGGGGGGCTCATTTTGTGCCCCCCACGTGACCAGAAGAGTGGCGCCTGGGGACAAGGGAGATACCCCTACGCAGATACAAGGGTACCCCTTGTACCTAGGCAGATACGCCACTGCATATGTGTGGATTTCTGTTAGATGCTTTATGGTGAGCGAAATGCATTCTGTAACTTCTTTGGAACATTTGGATGTCTTCTGTCATACACACTAGGGTTGTGGTTATTAACATATATGGAGCTGAGTCCTGGTACTGAAAACAAAAGCCAGTGCTGGAGAACCTTACTTGTCAGGTCTGGCTCCTGCCTCGCCTGGCATTGGCTGGGTGTCACCAAGGTTACACCTTCACCTACTGTAATCAGTGTATGTCAATGGGCCTTTCTTTCTGTTTCAACTGCTGCGCTTGGTGACTAGTGAAATAGGCCTCCCTTGTTCCTGCCCCTTCCCCCCAGGGGCGGATTGAGTTTATCGCTTGTCCTTGAAGCTTGGGACACATAACAATACTGAGTATACCTCACTCTTCTGTCATTTACTCTATTGTGGGAAAAGGTGGGAGGGAGGAATCCAAAGAAGCGAGAAAAACTGGAGATAAATGTTGCTGCAAAAGCCAGGCCCTTCAGCTCTGGCTTTCTGCAGCAAGGATCTAGACACAGGTCAATAAAGCTCTTGAACCCTCCTTGAGTCTAATTATTGACTGGAGTAATAGTGCCTTACATTTTCAAATAAAACCTTGTACCCTTGTCTGGGGAATGTCTGGTGAATACCTTAACTCAATTTAGTATCACAGTCCACCATAAATTTTGGAGATCTACATATGGGAGCACAAGTGTCAACCTGTGATCTTGATGCAGCTTTCACTGTTGATAAGACCAAGATGATCATGGACCTCCAAGGAGAGTGGAAAATGGTGGAAAATGTAAAATAGTAGAAAATGCTAGGAGAAAAGCCATCCATTTAGTGGTAGTTGGAAGTGATTCCAGCACTTGAAATTTGTAAAGACTTTTCAGAGTATTAAATAAAGGGTGTCAGGTTTGATGGTGTGAACATATTTATGAATCTGTTCCTTCTGTTACCAGTAACTAAAACAGAACTCCACAGATACAATCTATTTTGTAAAAAAAAAAAATTCCCAACACATTTCACTTGTATTGTCGAAGGCTTTCACGGCCGGAATCACTTGGGTGCTGTGTGGTTTCCGGGCTGTATGGCCGTGTTCTAGCAACATTCTCTCCTGACGTTTCGCCTGCATCTGTGGCTGGCATCTTCAGAGGATCCTCTGAAGATGCAGCCACAAATAGCATCAAGGCGAAAATGTTAAACCCTTGCTCCCAGGCTCCCTGCCCAACCCCTGTTTTGTCAGCTCATTTTTGATTGGATCACCAAGTGGGAAACACCCTTGTCTAAAGGGCTGGACTGGAACATCTCTGAATAACAAATTTACACTGTCTGGCTACTATGCTGCCATTGTCATCATTATAATCTTTTTTATATTGAAACACCTGAAATTACTTGCTAAGCAATAATTTTATTAAAGATGAATCTCTGCTTCTGGTCTTACAATTTAAAATTGACCAGCAATGGATTGTTGAAACAGGATATGGGATAAAATACTCATTTCTCTGTGCATAAATAGGTTCATTTCAGTGAAGTCTCTGGCAACTAGATTTGTAAAACTTGCGGAGACCCTCTATTTGATTTGATTGGACAGTACTTTAAAGTGAGAGCAGAGTGTTGTTTATTTTAAATGTCATTAGAATAAACAAAACAAAAAGAATCATGATCAGCATGGACTTTATCTAAACGTGGCCTATGACATCTTTCTGAAGTTGTAGAAGTTTGGCAGGGAGAAATCGAGGATACTTTTAGCAAAGAAAATGTCTGAGGATTTCTATGGTAACAGGACTTGTCTCTCTGTGGTGAATGTATGCTTTTCCCACCCCCACTTCAGTCTTAATTAGTTTTGTTCAGAGAAACGGATTTTGGCAATTCAGATTTGGCTTGCCTTTTGGTTTTTCACTTTAGCACTAGGAAGGTGTCTGTGAGGAATGTAAACAATTTTGCCTTGTCAAACACATGGAAACACTCTTCTTATCCTTGGCCCAGTTCATATATTTTCCAGGATAGTAAGGGGTGCTCCAGACAACAGAAATCAAACTCATGTGTCAGACACTACACAAAGCAACCGTATCACATGTTGTATGACAGGGTCCTTCTACCATGTCAGATCATCATGTTTTCAACTGTTATTTTCAGGAAATAAGTAGAGCTTTAGCCATGTGTGGACTTTTTCATAAGACCTCTTTTATGATCCAGATTCTGAGGTAAAACTGTTATGGTGGGTCACTCTTTTGCTTCAGTAAGACAAGTGTATGTTGAGTCCACACAAAAAATGTAGTAAGCTGGATGTATTAAAGGGCTGCTATCATTTAATGCTTTTTACAACCTCATACAGATGAACTTACATGGAACTGGGTAGATGATGACAAGATCCAGAAATATGCACTTTTCATAGTATAAGATGATTCATGCTAGCAGCCTGAATAGGTATTTCCCTTCAGGAACTGAGACTTTAGCATAGAAGACTTGCGCTTGGTAAGCAAACCTTTGATGAGGTCTATTGAACTGGTAAAAAGTACTGAACTAACAAAAAAAGTACTGCCCTCATTAGCTGATCTGTTGTAGGCATTTTACATAACCAAGGTGCCTTGAAGCTTCAGCTATCACATGAGAATGATGGAAATCTAAATTAGCTCTTCATATAGGCAAGGTTGCAATTACGAAGTAATATTATTGCATGCGTGTGTTAGAAAGATTTTGTATATAACAGCTGTAATATGGATTATTCAAGCTTTCCAATGGATTATTGTAACTGACATGATGACACTGGCCCAGAAACTGGCCCAGAAATCACAGAACCAGTTGGCAGGTTCTGTGACTTCATTTCCTTATGGCATTTGAACGGTCTCTCTCTCTCTCTCTCTCTCTCTCTCTCTCTCTCACACACACACACACACACACACACACACACACACACACACATATACAGGGGTGTTGTCTTCAAAGTATTACTTTTATATAAGGATACACATGGTCCTGTTTTGTTACTCATGAGACCATACAATACATTTACAGGATATGGAATGTGTTTGCAGTAAAATAAACTTCACACTGTATCTTTAATAAACTGTTGCCAGTTTGTAAAACAGTCTAAGCAAATAAAAACTTAGAACATGAGATTATCATAGCAGATGATAGCAGTGGATTCTATAGACCCTGTGTTTGTATTTCCATTCAGATTTCAATGATATTTGTTTTTCATCAGTTCACTGGCTGTTATCCATATGAAGGCCAGATAATATGTTTTGAAGAGGTCAATACCTTTTAAAGTGTAAAAAGTAGACCTTCCAAGTTTCAGTGAATGTGTCATGAATATTAATCAATTTTTCCCAGAGTTGCAAGAGGATGTGTAATAAATCTTTCCACTCTTTTGTTTCTGTGGATAATGAAATACTTTCAATGGTACAGAAATGCAGTCATTAGAAACATGAAAAACTATTCCAATCAGGAATATGATACCCTGCTCCAAGATTGCCAGGACTGAACCCTGGATTTTGAACTTATCATCTGTGGAATATCAAAAAAGGATAAACCACCAATAATAACTGGCCCATAACTATCTTTTTGTTACGGTGATGATGAATGTTTTTATCCTATACGCATATACTGCAACAATTTTTGTGATAGCTTTACTAAAATTATGAAAAATTGTGAAGAGTTTAGGATTAAGTTTTGTGGTACTGTCAAGGCTCAATGGGCATGAACATTTGTTTGTTGGCATGAACAAGAATTCTCTGTTTCTCATTGGCTTTGCTTAACTAGTATGGAGGACACACCTTTGGGGTTGAAAAATCTATGGAAGTCTCTTTCAGCTGTTTCATTCTGAGTTTTTGCTGGTGCAGTAAATTGCAGTTGAATAACTTTCTCTTCATCCTGACACATTTTCAGCAGAATAATGCTCTGCCTGTTCTGATTCCCCAGTGTTTTCAAGATATATTACAAGGCGGAATTGTGCATGTTACTGCACATGCCTCAGATTAGCCATGATACATTCTCAACTGATAAGGCATAGTATTCTGTGATTTTTGGCCCGATGCACGTGTTTATAGCTAGTTCTTCCTTCAAGGCAGTATTTTCCGGGGCTTGGCTGTCGTTTGATTTACACTCAGTTCTCATCTTCATTTCATGGATAGCAGGTAGCAGAATTAGGAAAGACCTGGAGAGCCCCTGCGAGCCAGAGTAGATGATACCAGGCTAGATGGATCAACACTATAAGACAGCTTGTATGCTGCGAGGGTGTTGCATTTTATCTTGCTTCGTGAATGTAGCTGCACTCTTTGCCCCCTCCCTCAGCATGTGTATTTTAAGTACACATGCATTTTCAGTGTTGGGATGATTATTTTTGCTATATTAAAACACGTTTTTATTGAACAGATCTTTGATTGTCACCAATGACCAACAACATAAATCTTCCAGACAAGGTTCCTGTCATTTTATGAACTTCTGTTTATTTTGATTTCTTTCTTTCTTTTCCTCTTTCTCCTTCTCTCTCACACATATTTTTTCAAGGAGAGTGGTTCTGCAGGGCCTGTCACATTGCTGCTTCCCTGTGAAGAGAAGTCTAGACATTTCAGCTCCCTGCTTTTGATAGCAGA